>NC_083649.1:4747905-5120405 GCF_963576545.1 Limanda limanda | reverse complement strand
CAGATTTCAAATCAGTCTCGAGTCAATGCCGTCGTTTGAGGGCAACTCATCAAACGGCTGGAAAGGAAACAGGAGAGTCGGAGCAAAGTGTGATTTTCCTGCCGCAATCAAGCGACTCCCATCACCCGCAGCTGGTCACACAAAGAGCAATGTGGAATCACAGTGAGACGCTCGACGGCCAATCATGGGAAACAACAGGAGGCGAGTGTGGGTACGGTTCAGCGTCCAAAAAGACACTCCGCTCCACTAATGCCGCCACGTGTTTATCTCAGCACTCCATCGGACCACCGGCCTCCTCCATCACGCCCGTCACCCTTCATGCTCCCAGCTGCTCCAGGAGATCCGTCTTTATTGGTATGTGCACTGGAACCAGGCTGGACCTCTTCGTTTCGGTATAAATCTCCATCTGAGGCCGACAGCGGCGACTCTGACCTCATTACGGCCGGTAACAAGCGTTATCAACACCATTTGGGCCCAGGATTTATCTTCTCCTTGCCCCCCCCCCCTACACTCCCTTGCTCCTTTAGCTGCACAGACTAACAGAGGTGGCTCACACTGCGGTGAAATTGATGTTCTGCAGAGCTTGTACCTCTTCACTCTGCAGCTCAGACCGGGTTAAATGAAGAGGGAGAGGTTTCATGAGTAGTTTAAGTCTGGCTGGAGCTGGTGTTTGTGTTGATTGTCACAAAATAAAGGATTTTTACTTTGGAGGTTTTGGAGATCTGGGGAAGAGAGATCTATATGTCTGTTTTCATAATTCTTAACCATACTCGAAGCAAATCAGTTTTAGCTGTAATTTCAATGCTAATTATCATTTCTCTCAAAGTACCACTGTGCCCAAGTAGCCCCACAAAGCTGCTGAAATCAAAACTGTGCCAAAATCTCTTGAAAACTATATTTAGAACAGTTTAAAATATTATATATATTTTTTTGCCGTTATTGAGAGGACAGTGAAATGAGGAGAGAGAAAGGACGAAGACAAAAGACAAAAAAAGGTAAATAGGGCAACAACATCTAAATCCAGGCTTTTCTGGATTTGTTTTCCTTGTGGCTTTGCTGTATTTCATATATTCTTTCAAAGTACAAAGGGAAACAAAAATAAGCGACAATGGCACAACAGGAAACCTAGAGCATTAAATAATGTTAAATAATATAACCTCAGGGCTGCTAATTTCATATTTTGATTGGTCAGGTTTTGTTTTATAAATCAAACTAAACTTAAAGTCATAGCAATTGAATGATTAAGGGATCATTTCAAGTCTTGACATGTCCAACCAATTTAAATTAATTTAAAAATGTTCAGTTTCTTCCTTTTAACTCCATGTTCCCATCCTGACTTCTCACTCATCGTTATCGACTCAATTCTGTAAAACAGACATGATCCTAAAATCGGATCAAAGCTTTGTCTAGATTGTAGAAAAACCTCCTGCAGGACTGAAACAAACTGGAGAGAGAGAGAACTGGGTCTTTCTCAATATTTTCCTTTTTGTATCCGTCAAGTGTGTTTGAAGTAAATTCTAAATCTTTGAAGAATGAATCCAAAGTGAGAGGCCACAGAGGATGAAAAGCATCCTGGAGGATTCCCGCTGACCCAGGATGAAACAGACGTTGACTCAGCCGCTGAAAAAACAACACAACATGTTCAAACCCAGATTTCTTACTGCAAACCAAACACACACAACTTTCCCTCTGTTGTTGTCGTATCCGGTCCTGTCGTGTCTGGGACTGTTTGGTTTGTATCTGTTTTGGCAGAACAGCGTTTCTTCATCTCCGCGAACAAACGATTGAACTTCAGCAGCGAGTTCGGAGTCGTGACGCATCCGATAACTGTCACTGGAATCGAGACTAAGAGTCGTCTGCGAGCGTCAGCGGGCGAGCTGGCTGTTGCTGTGGATTTAATTAATTAGAACTGTTGACTGCTGTGTATTATTATCCTTTGTCTGTGGTGAAGCTGTTTCGTCTGACTGCTCTTCTAACAGCTGCTGCTCCCGAGGCAGGAACCACAAACAAATCTGCAGAAGCCAGTGGATCTGGATTCTGCAGATACGGATCAATTAAGTCGATGATCGGGTCTGATCCTGATGTGATGGTTCAGGTTGAGAGGGTCGTCGAAAATAATGAACAAACCCTAAACCCAGGACGTAAAGGCATAGTGTTCTAATAGCCGAGCAGTTTCCTGAACATATGTAATCCTGTAGGTCCATAAAATGTGTTTTAAAAGCCTTTGCTGACTTATTAAACTTCCCTTCATACACCCTGTGTGCTGTTTTCACTTCCCTGCTGTAGAAACCAATTTCCCTGCAGACGTCATTAAAGTTCTCCCATTTTTCGCGAGGTCTTAGAATAAACAGGGAACTGCGAGTATGGGACACCTGCCTGGAGTCGGTGTAATATCGAGCTCCCTTGTTTTTGTGCAGTAACAACACAACTCTATTCCCTTATTGCAACCCATCAACATCAAGGAGAGGCCCTGTGTGGTGTGTGCAGGTGTGTGTGTTTAGATTTCACATTAGGCGAGTGTCAAACGACATCAGAAAATCTCTCCATCCCCCGAGCACATCCTCCTCCTCCTCCTCTTCCTCCTCCTCCTGTCGTTTCTATTATCTTTCAGTCCCATCAGTCGTGGAAACAAACACCAAAGTCTGTCAAAAACATCGAACAAGGACGCACATCATCAGGGTTTAGGGCATTTTATTGTCTGAGACCGATCAGACATAAAACACACTGGCACCCACACGAGCTGTTTATGAGCTATGACTAATGTGAAGGGCAGAATTCCAGGAGGAGACACCAACCTTGTTTGGTCTGGAGCGTTGGACTTTTCAGTTTGGTCCCAATCCAAAGTCCATGGCCCAGACTGACAAAAAGAGTTGGTGGTGTGGATCCAACAAACCATGTTTGGTTTGATTGCAGGGTGAAAACATTCTTTTGGGATAAATTGGACTTTCGGACCAATTTCAGTAAGGTGAGACGTTATCGAACAATAGTGAAAGAAAAAGGACAGATTGTTTAAAGAGTTGAACCTCGGCTTGGACCAGGATCTGGACCTGGAGGTGTGAAAACCCTCTAAGTAGAACCAGGACTGTTTCCAGCCACATTAGCTTGATTTAGAGCTGAAACACTTAATACTCAACACATCCACAGACCAAAATGGACGTGGACTCCGGGTCTGTAAAAATACCAGCAGTGCACAAACCAATGGGTGACGGCTCGGTGGGTTGACACATGATCTCAGATATTTGCAGATTTCTCTGAAGCGAGAGCAACTGTGATCTTGGCAAGAAGCAAAAATGTCATACAGCTTTCTAGAATAATTGTACCTCAAGGAAAAGGTCCCAAACAAAGCAAGTGTGGCGATGGAAAAACAAATCTATTTCAAATCACACGCTATGTGTACAGATACTGTGCATTGGCAGTAAACAAACACGAGCTATTTACACGGGCAGAATCTCAGAGTTACGAGTGTGACACGATTGTGTGAACACATTAGATTCACGCATGGTGGCTCACTTCCATTACAGCCTGTCCACATGCTGGACTTGTGGCGAAGCAGTAGAACAGTTCAATGACAGCAAGCGGTTCAAAATGCAAAACAGACAAGGCACATATTTCCACTGACTGGAACTGTGTGATAAAAGGAGAGTCTACCTGCGGCTAGCTGCTTTACAACAGCTGTACAAAAAAAAAGGTATTTGGATTTCCAGGGGACGAGAAGCCTTCGCTTCAACTCACAGACTTTGAAACTATTTCTCTGATGAAACAACTAAAAAAAATAATAATATGACAAACAGCTTCCAGGCTGACAAATTACCAAATTTCACTTGGAGTGCAGAACGGTGAACAAAGGGAGGTTGCTGACACACAAATTGCAAAGACTTCAAGCTGCTTTCATCTCACGTGAGCCGGGGGGGTGTTGTGTAACGCAGGTTTGAGGAACTTTGGAATGTTCTTCACCAGGAGGTGCATCATCTGGCCTCTCTGCCTCATTAACCCACCTCCGCTCCCCACGGAGACGGGAAATAACTCAGGGAGGAGGCCTGGACGCACGGAGGGGAGTGAGTGATGGGCGAGTGTGGGAAAAAGGAGGGGAAGTGAGGACGTCGAGACGGAGGGAGGAAGAGGGCGAGAGCAACAAAAAGAGTTACTGCAGGTTGTGAGTCAACTCTGAGTCAGTCACTCGTACGATGACCCTGAATTTATTTCCACAACATTTCCAAAAACGTTTAAATTACCCAGGTTTGTACAAAAGATTTTATTCCACACAGGGAAGAAGAAGAAGCTTTTTGATGATTTCATTAAAAATCCCTTTTATATGTTGACAAAGTGCATCATATGCCTTTTTAGAACAGGATTCCAACTGCGCACACACACACATTCTTACAACCCTGTCTCCTAAATATTCAAAACAACTAATGTGCAGCAGCAAATGTATTTTAAGGGAAATGTCATTGTGTTTTCTATTAACATAATAAAGGAATAGTCACATATTAACTTGTATTTTTTTGCAAAACTGTCTGGTCCTACTGTGTGGTGTCTGTTTTGAGTTGTGTTCAGTGAAGGTTAGAGAAAAATCACAGTCAGACAGTGACGTCAAGCCAGACTGGGCTTTACTGGGTGTTTGAGACAGAGGCTGAAGAGAGGAGCTGCAGCAGTGCACAGTGTGAGGACAGTCATGGGTTCTCTGAACATCACAGCAGGTGAATCCTCGAGTTATAACCCAAATGAAAGTTAAGAACCTGAATATGAGCAAGTTATTTTTATAACACCGAGCTTTGAAACCTGTCAGACGTCCCACCTGTAACCATCATGAGGATGATAACTTTAAATCTCTCCAATAAAACTTAATAATAAGCCTAAACTGTAATGTTTATAGACACAGCTTCTCCTGCATCAGTGCACAGGTGGAAGCTGCCTGGTTGCAGTCGCCCTCCTGTCCTCTGGTGATGTGAAAAATGTTCGGGGGGGCGGATGTCAGGTTGATTTTAAGGCTGGATGCGTTTTAAACTGATAAACTGTCGGAGAGAAATGATTTCAGCCATTTTTCTTCTCACTCGGCGTCATATTAGTAAACAAGCCCGAGCCCACAGCAGGAGGAGTGTAGAGTTTTTCATATTTAATATCGGCACTGAGGCCTGAAAGTGGGAGACGCAGCCAAGAGAGATGATTTACTATTAAAGCACAGAAAGAAAAAAAATCTGGATTTCAGCTCCAGCGACGTCCTTTCACACCGGGCATCGTGAAATTTTAAAATCTTAGTGTTGCAAAACAAATGTGTTTCTCACCTTCTTGTCTCTGACAGACGCCAACAACACGGAATGAATTTTGCAAACAACTGCACTCAGCAGAATTATAGTGAAGTAGAGATCTGGTGTCTGCACATTTTGTTTCTTCTTCCTCTCAGGCTTCAGCTACACCACTGAATATTCCCCAGTTTGTCCAGATGTGAGCACAAATACAGCAATTTTAGCCATTTTCTTATTTCTATCATAATTTTCTGTCTTTCAAAATTTTGTTCCTCCTCTCTTATACTTCCATTATCTTTCTTTCCTTTATAATTTCCATCCTTGCCTCTTTCTGTTTCTTTCCAACACCATTATCATTTTTTCTTCTGTCTTTCCTTATCATTTCCTTTCTTCTTTCCTTCATTCTGTACATCCTTCCTCACATCATTTAATATCTCTTTCTCTCTTTCATCAGTTCCTTCCTTCCTCTCTTTCTTACTTCCTTCCTCCATTTCCTTCCTCTTTCGCCATTTTCTTTCTTTCTTTCTTTCGCCATTGTCTTTCTTCTCAACTATCTTTCTTTGTTTCCATTCTGTCTTTCTTACACAATTCTCTTTTTTCGTTCAGTCTTTCCTTATCATTTCCTTTCTTCTTTCCTTCCTTCTGTCCATCCTTCCTCACATCATTTGTTATCTCTTTCTCTCTCTCATCATGTCCTTCCCACCTCTCTTTCTTATTTCCTTCCTCCAATTACATCCTCTTTTGCCATTCTCTTTCTTTCTTTCGCCATTGTCTTTCTTCTCAACTGTCTTTCTTTGTTTCCTTTCCTTCTTTCTTACACAATTCTCTTTTTTCATTCAGTCTTTTCTTATTATTTCCTTTATTCTTTACTTCATTCCGTCCATCCTTCCTCACATCATTTGTTTTCTTTCTTTCTCTCTCTCTCTTTCATCAGTTCCTTCCTTCCTCTCTTTCTTACTTCCTTCCTCCAATTCCTTCCTCTTTCCCAATTCTCTTTCTTTCTCTCGCCATTGTCTTTCTTCTCGACTATCTTTCTTTGTTTCGATTCTGTCTTTCTTCCTGCAGTCATTTGCATTTCCATTTATCTCCAATAAAACGACAAATCACTGTCAAACATGCTTTTCCTTTCTCCCACCCGATCCTTCTCCTCTGCCTCCCACCCCTCCATCCTTCCTCTCATCTCCTCTCATCACCTCCATCTCCTCCTTTGTTTCTCCTGCAGAATCAAACATCTCATTGCTCCCAGTCATGCGGTGTCATGTGGAATGACTGGAGGACAAGAGAGGAGAGGAGAGGAGGGGTTTAAGATCCCCAGTCAGGATTCAAGGGCGGTTCATTATCACGAGTGGCGTGCGGGCAGGGCAAAGGGGGGGGGGAGGCTGGACGAGTGGTGGTGGTGGTGGTGGGCTGCAGGACCTCAGTTCAATAATGTGAGTTTTGATTCGACTGAGCGGAAGTGAGGAGCTGGGAAATGTCAAGGGCGCCGCATAAACAAGCCCATTCCCTGCCCGCTCTGCAAATCCACTGCAAGCTGTCTCAGGAAATAAGCCCTGACGTCAGCCGGGCGAATGTGCATCTGTGTGCACGGAGAGAGAAGGAGGCTTCGGGATTGTATAACACACAGCAACATTACTGCAGGAGAGGAAAATGCTTTGGGGTGAAACCGTTGCAGCTACTACGAAATGACTCTCCTGCTTCTGGCTACTGCTGTTATAACGTAGACAGGTTTTACTCATGTGACGCTCAGCTACGCACGTGAGTTACAGTTTCTCTTTTGTTAAAATAGATCAGAGTATAATTGAGTTTATCCCTTTATCGATGGACTTGAGTCTCTGGGAAATGGGAAACGAGAGCAGGGAAGAGGAGAAGCAAAGGGCAGAGTCAGGCCTGAGTACATGTGTGACCTATCAGTGAAGAATGGCAATGGCTGACACTGACGACACATATGTAGACAATCCTTAGTTTAAACATAATCTACTTTACAATAAAAGTAAAATACAGTAGACTGGACTACTACTCAGCTACTGTACATGCAGCAGACTATTACCTTTTTAAGTTGGTGGCAGGTTTTTTAAACAGCTTGACTCCTTTCCCATTGGCAGTAGAGGAGTTTGCATGTTGTTCCAAAGACAAACAAACAAACCTTCTTGTCTATCAATGTCCCAAATCCCAGGAGTCCAATTCATGTTAACACATTGTGCCAGATAAAACTGCCAAAATGATGAATAAAAAAAAATGAACGCATTGGTGCGGCTGTCATGTTTCCATCACTGATTATCGGAGCTGGAGGTGATAAAAAACCTGTGTCTGCTGCAGAGACATTTGACCAGAGAGTGAACACAGAATATTTCCATTCCCAGTGCAAACAAAAGCCAAATATTAGAGGGTTTTAGTGGAAAAGGAGTGTATATGGAAAAACACAAGTAAAACATCATGTGTAGAAGATGCACTTGATACAATCTCTTATGTTTTTTTACTCCTAAACCTCTCTGGATGAGGAACAATTGTGGTTTGAGTTTAAACACTGGACACGCTCAGAGGCATGATTCACTAAATTTAATTATTTTTTTATTTTCTTATTTAATTCTCCCCTCGCCCAGTTTCATCCGCAGCGTGAAGGACGCTCACGGACGCTTCCCGTTACAAATCGAAATTATTACAGCGTTCATAAATCCAATCTTTCAAGTGGGTTTGTTCTGTGTTTGTTGGTTTTGAGGAGGTTTTAAGAGAGAACATCAACTTCAAAGATGACGGCTAAGTGGTCGGTTTGGAAAATGTCCGACACGGTAAAGAACAGCACAAGAGCCTCTTCTCTGAGTTTTTACATTTTCTATAAAAACCTCAATGCCAATTATATACGTATGAAAATCTAATTTATAGGAGCCGGGGTTGATTTGCCGGTGGTAACTATGGAAACTTTGGATGTGCTAACCTCAAACCCTTTGTGCATTTGTCCGTTGAATCAGTTTAGATTGTTGGGAACTAAGAGTAAACAAGTGGTTTGATGAGTAGTTTATCTTCACAATCATCATATGTGCTTGTGTGACGAGCAGCAGGTTGTGTTACTTCATTGTGTCGAAGCTTATTTTACAATCTGACCCTCTTCAGGTCCTTATTGTGCCAGAACAACTTCCCTCTCTGTCTGAATCACACTCATCAACCCCGTCGCTTGAGAGTTATTAAGCTTCTATACACAGCAGCAAAAAAGAAACACAACTCCTCTGAATCAGCCCATCCGCCCCCCCCACCCCCCAGGACCACCAACCACAGGGAGACGGTGTATCTGGTGTGATAAAAGTGCAATAATTGGCCAATCACGCTGCAATCACAGGCTCTTCTCTGTTAGCCTGCTGGAGAGAGTCGAAAAGTGTGAGGCCACACAACAGCACACGCACACACACACACACACACACACACACACACACACACACACACACACACACACACACACACACACACATTGATAACTAGTAATGATCCCCTCTAATAATAGTTCCATCATTAGACAAAGCAGTAGTAGCACAGGGTGAAAGGTCGTGAGCATGTGTGTGTGTGTGTGTGTGTGTGTGTGTGTGTGTGTGTGTGTGTGTTTCTGTGTGTGTGTGTGTTAGTGTGGAGGGTGGCAGCTGTACGTCTGCCTTTAAAGACGTAGCTTATCGATGTATCTGCAGAACTGTATCATGTTCTTTCATTAAACACCAAATGTTAGAAGTAAAAAGCTTCTAGCAGAAAATATGTGGAGTCTTGATAAAGTGTTTTAGTTTGTATCATGAACACAAAAGGACACAAACGGACAAAACTAAGACACGGAAGAGGACTTATAAAATGTCCATCAATCCATTATCTATACTGCTTTTCCTTGTAAAGGTCGCAGGGGGGTGGAGCCAGTCCCAGTGGACACTGGGCGAGAGACGGACATGTTGACAGTCCATCACAGAGAAAGACAAACAATCATTCACACCTACGGGCAATTTAGATTCTCCAATTGACCCCAGACTGCATGTGTTTGGACTGTGAGTGGAAGCAGAGAGAGAGGACTCCACAGTGAAACACCATGGGGCTCGAACCCAGAACCTTCCAGCTGCTGATGCTAACCGCTGGACGAAAAATATATGTGCACGAGAACATTCTGCTAAATCACGCCAGAAAAACTGCAAATAGAAAACCAAGGATCTACAGAAACGCAGCCAGACATAACATGCAAAGTGGTTTCCAGAGGAGGGTTAAAAATTGATTTATAGAAACAAATGTTTTCTGTTATTGTGCAACGAGGGCGACTGTGATCCGACTGTGTCACTTTCTGCCTTTACAGCGTTTACACATTCTGCCTCGCTGGAGTGTGAATGTGTGAACGCCGAGTTACAGGCGACAGTGGGAACGTGTGACAGCCGACAATGGATCTGCAAAACACATATCTGTGGAATAATTTAACACCTAAAAAATGACTGAGGAGGATTGAATGACGGCACGACGACTGCGGCTGTTTAACCAAAGACGAGAAAAGTTTGGCAGGAAACAGACGACTTTCTGAGACAGGAAACCGACAGAAGAACATGTGGATGTGACTTTCAGATTCTATGTTTTGATATATCCTGATGATTTTCTCAAAATGACGCTGTGACCTCATCTGGCTCGTCTCCATCACCATGGAGGAGGTTGGGTCAAAGGTGAAAAGGTCGTCGCCGTGTGCCAGAGGGAAGTCCGGTCAGGACCCCGCCCCCACCCTCCCTCCCGGGGCCACTCACTGTGAGTTTGACCCTTTGACCTCCGACTAATGAAGCCGGCGGCTAATGAACTCGGCCCTCGGAGGAGTTTCTCCATCGGAGCTCCTCAACTCTCACTGGAAACACAACGGCCATTAAAGAGAGACCGGCTCATGGTATGGCCACGCCCACTCATTACAGCCGCAGACATGTTTGTGTTCACGCTCTTCAGAGCAGCACACGGGGTCCTGACATCAGGCTGATGATGCTGAATTATCTCATTACGTGGGAGGAAAGAACTGCTGAGACGTCAGGTTTCATTGTTTCATTAAAGCAAGTACATGTAGTGTACGTGAAACAAAGAGGAGAATTAAAGCTGGAATCATACTCGTTGGGAAATAATCGTTTTTTAGACATAGGATGGATTTCGCTGACCAAGCAATCCTACAAACAAGTTTATATAATAATAGTTCAGCATAATCTACAGAAAAGTACACGAAATATAGAAAAATACAACTAGAATGACATTGAATCTGGTAAACTAATATTTTTATTTGAATCACCATCAACATATCAGTCCTGCCTGATTTTCTTCATTAAGATGAATGAATTATTCCTCCAGGGAAATTGATGAAGATGTTAAAAATCCTGCTGATACAACAACTAACCAACAAACGAAAAGCAGAGAGTTGAAAACCTCCTCGTTGAAGGTTATAAGGTGAAGGACACTAAGAAGCCTTTGAGAAAACATCGGTTTAACCTTGAATATGAAATGCATCAGGGGCCCAAGCTCTTAAACCTTTTATTAAAAGAATAAAGGAACCTTATATCTCCACTCTACAGTTGACCAGAACCCAATGCAGGGATGTGAGTACAGGTGAGATGCTGACTCTTTTCCTGGTGCCAGGTCACAGTCTATTGAGAACCTGAGACCAGAGACATTGAGGAAAGTGTTGAAATTAACTCATCATTCCTTCTTTCAAAAGTGTAATTGTGGGAGTTTCAAAGTATATAGTATAAAATAACCTCTTCAGAATAAGATAAAGACATGAATGAAGAAATGAGGTCAAAATGTCCTGAGTTACGAGTCTGCTTCCTTTATTTTCCTTGATCTGAAGATGTTTTAACTTTTTACACGTTCTTGCATCTCTCACATCGACTTCCTCTACAAAACCAAAGGAACCTCTGAGGATCACAGCGCTGCAGCTACTTCCTGTCGTTTAGAAACATGTAATAGCGACTCCTCATGCGTGCAGTACGTATGAACATGTATGTGAGCTGTAACAGCGTCCTGCAACAACTCCCCTGGCCAGAGTGTGTTCCTGGGAATTCACACGACTTATCCGCTGCGGATCCCAGAGCCGACCTGCTGTGATTTCCCTCAGTCTCTTTGAATATTCCGGGCATCTCTGTCTCTCGGAGCAATTCTCCTCGATTCGTCAGGGTTTCATTAGCGTTAATGTTGCATGAACAGTGTTGATATTAGCAGATGACTGATACGGTTGTTGGAAGGTCGCAGCTTCGCACACAAGAAGCTTCTGAACCGTTTTATGCGCAGATGTTTGTTGGTTTTTACATTTTTGTGTGAGAAAATAAGAGATTATACAGCGGGACACTCAGTTGGATTCCTACAGACAGACAAACTCAATAAAGACTATGTAATAAAATCAAACTGCATCATAAGTATTCTTTCAAAGGTCAAACACAACCATCCAAGAGTCCATCTATGTTTCTGCTCAATCTATTTACCTGAATCCACTTGACGTTGGTTTAAATATTAAGGATTTCACTGATAGATAGTTTGGTTTATCCTTCATCGTTCACTTTCGAAAGCAGGAAGCTGCTAACTCCACTCAGCACATTCCTGCTCCCCAGAGGATGAACCGGTTCCTCCAGCGCCACCATCGGGACAAAATTCCAGGAAAGTCGACTCTCATGTCAAACCTGAGCTGACTCCACTGCTTGTGAAATGATCCAATAACTTTGGGGAACAACCCTCCCCGGCATAAGGTTAGAAGGCACCATGTCCGACATATTCATAATGTAATTTGAAATGACATTCACACCAGTTTCACACTGTGATTGATCTGGAACGTGAAGGTGAGAGCGGATCCAGGGATTGAGATGTTTGTTGTGAGCTGTTCCTTTGATGCTGTTGCAGATTTGAAACTGTGGAAGTGAGGAACTGCAAGAGAAGAGCTGATGCTGCACAAAGTTCTGTTCAGCTGTTAATTCAAAGATTGATTTATTGATTCAAAAGAACAAAATTCCTCCAAATTCAACCCTTTTGCCCTCAACAATAGACATGTTATGGAGATATTTGTTCCATTTAGACAGACTGAGAGTTTTTGAATTATTAGATAGATGAACAATATGTGCAACACCATGAATT
Organism: Limanda limanda; assembly: GCF_963576545.1. Taxonomy (NCBI): domain Eukaryota; kingdom Metazoa; phylum Chordata; class Actinopteri; order Pleuronectiformes; family Pleuronectidae; genus Limanda; species Limanda limanda. The sequence goes on along the minus strand of NC_083649.1, from coordinate 5,108,067 downwards.
TCCATATGAGCTCTGTTAACCTCGGGTTTATAAACGACGCTGCATCTCTCCACCTTCTGTGCAGGTCGTCGGACACGTTGATGAAGCTGTTTACTCTCAGCCTCATCCAGCTCTTTACGTTTTAGTCTCAGCCGTAAGAGTAACGACACCATCGATAAATTATAGAACAACATTATCGAAGGAGAGCGCGAGTGAGACTCTATGACCGTTAAAAAACGACAGTGTACTTCACCTTTCCATGACTTTTGCTTGACTAATTAGGTTTTTATGTGAGGTTTTAATGTCCAGGCGATCACCAGCAGGCGTCATCAAACCATCTGCAGGTGCTGGCTGGAAATCATCTGGAGAAAAAGACGTGGGCTAACCGTCTTCCTCAGGTGAAGGTGACCAAAGGTGAAATCAGCAAATTACCTTTAAATACAAATTCTAGTCCCTCCTGACTTTTTCTCTAATCATGAAACAAGTATAAATAAAAGATGTCGTATTACGCAGGAGAAAATCTTCCCTAATAATAACAAAAGCCACCTTACGACTAATTACGCACTTGTTTACCACGTGCTGTGAACTATTCTCTTCTCCCTCAGTGACTCTGCCAAAATATGCATTTAAAAAAGGACCAACATTTAAAAAAAGAAATCTCTAAATGATTAAGAGGCACAACTTCCCTTCCTAGTTTGGAGAAAAATCCATTAGAACATCGTCGCATCCTGAAATAGATTTTTAATTGAGCAGGAAGGTGGTGAGGCAGCTTCACAGCCCGGATGATACTTTCCCAACAAATGACACAGGACGTGAATATGGAATCGGCTGAAGAGTTTCACTGCAGCTTTAAGACACTCCTGCTGTTTTTCATTGAGAAAACAACAGAAGATATTGTTCTAATTATAGAGGGCGAGTGTTTGACATAGTTTACAAATATGTGCTGAGCATGTGCCTCTAAAATTACTCTGAGTTCCAGAAGCTGCTGCTTCAGTCAACAGGCAGTTTTATGATATTTCCACATTCAGACTCAAAGCATTAATCCTCTGGTTGAGTTCAGAGAGGATCGTATTCATCATGAGCCTCTTTTAATGATGTCTGATAAACACGAGCAATATTTGACGATAAATATCAGTCAAACGTTTTTTGGGTCCCGCCCTTGAGGGCCAGAAATTCCAAGTGAGCCCTTCGCAATTATCTCCATTTACGTATATATATATATTTATATAAAAGCATTTTGAAGCTTGTGATTCACAAGAAGCTTCTCCTGATCTCACAAGACGTCCAAACAAGAAGTGTTGATTTGCACGAAGCTGGAAACGGTTGGAAATTAATTTTTAACTCTGCAGCTCGACAGACGAGTAACAAACAGTTCAATAAAGAAAACAACATCTGAAGAATCACTTTCACTTTCCACACTGCACAGACTCTCATTAATCAGACTGTAGCAGCCCGTCATCGTCTAATTTGTCTCTATGCATAATGATGTGAAAATATTTTTACACTTGTGATAATAATGATCTTTAATTTGGTGTTTTGGTGCCGTTGCTTGTGAGCGTCTGTCAGAGTCGGACTGGGCATCAACAGCACTTTGCTGCATTAAAGAAAATCTTTTCTTAAGCCTTTGACTAGGAACCTGAACTTTTATAATTTTTGAACCACTTTCTTTATTTTCTATTTTATGCTTGTTTTTCAATGTTTCTTAAAATCAGTTCTCTTCTATTTTGAATTCAATTTCAATATGTTTCTATTTGTATCTAGATTGTATGTTAAGCACCTTGACCTGCATTTCTTTTATGAAAAGTGCTGTACAACTAAAGTGTATTATTATCATTACTTTTATGACTACCATTATTATTACGATCATTATTATTGATTGCCCTCTGCAGGCAGCTGATTGCTTTACTCTCTGTGTCCCTGTCCTTCAGGTGCACGTGTTCACAATAATCAGGTCTAATCACTCACCCGTCACATATAGAATCTAATTCTGCGAGAAAAACAGTTTCTGAGCACGAGCTCTCTCAGCTGAAGTCTCTGTTGACCTGTGTGACCTCTGACAAACGTGCACAGGTCGGGAGGGGGGAGGGGCTGCGAGGTAAAGAGTCGAGGATACAATCTGCATTTAAATTATGTATAAGGTTCTGTACTTGTACACTAAGGCATCACTTCTGAGCTGCTAATTACCGATAATATTTCTGCTTTCATTTTAGGACTGTTGGGATTTTGTTGGCAAAGACGTAAACATGAAAACTACAGTAAACCTCATTTGATAGTGGAAGCAAGAATCCAAAATGACTCATTCAGACATTTAATACATGTAGATACTTTTCTTTTTACTACTACAGTAAATTAACAAGTCTAATGATAGGTTGTATAGCTCTGGTTTCCACTGGAAGAAACCCTGACAGCTGCCACCTCTGCAGCCTGAGACCTGAAGGACGTGAGGACCGAGCCGTTCCTCTAACTGCAGAGTCGACGCTTTTGTTTGGACGTCCTTGCATTTTGCCTGCAACACAGCCGGTGATGCAGAGGGCACTTTTCATCAGAACGTCTTGACCGCGCTCAACCTCTGACTAACACACACACAGACACACACACACACACACACACACACACACACACACACACACACACACACACACACAGACACACACACACACACACACACACACACACACACATTCCAGGGACAAGTTACCGATGGAAAGGAAAAAGAGAGAGAAGTCATCTTCCACCTTGTGAGGACATGAAAACAACTCAGATCCACAGGAGCAGGTTCCTCACATCTTACATGTTTTACCTTTTCACCACAATAATGAATCTTCCCTTTTCCCCTATTCCTCCTCTCCTCTTCCTTTCACCCCCTACATCTCCTCACCCCTCCATCCTCCATCTTCCTCCCTGCTCCGGCACATTAATCTCTCATTAGCAGCCACCTCCATCCCCCCCTTTTCCTCCCTATCCCTTTTTTCTCCCAACACCAGGCATTACACACACATACACTTATATATATATATATATGCGCATCGCCCCCAAAAGGCCTCTTTATTCCCTCTCTCGCTTCAGAGGAAGAATCCTCAGACAAATGAGGGGCACGAGCAGCCATTTAAAGGGCAGCACTACAGAGCAAAGAGCCCCTGTGAATGGAGCCCATGGAGGGAGAGATAATAGACTTAAATAGGACTAACATGCAGCACAGCCAGATTATTTGCGTGCGTGCCCGCAGACACACACACACACACACACGGGCAGGCGTCCTGAAGGGCGGAGGAGGAGGGAGGAAGCCATGTGTTCACGTGCGAGCTGCGGCGAGGAACACGGCGTCTCCTCTGCGGCACGAGAGCGTAGAAGAGCACCGGCTGCTCGCTCTCTGGATCTGGAGTGAGTCAGAGCGCCACGCTGAATATAAATGACTCAATGCAGATTAAGGTGTCACTGTTTCAATGAAGGCGAAGGCAGGGGCGGCACGTAGGAGGTCAAATTAACCCCCTGCAACATCCTACCCCCCACGCTTCTTATTCAACCTTTGTCTGGCTGCATGGTTAAGAGGTTACCATGAAACAGAGGAGTGGAGATCGGCTGGGTGAAGGAACCGCAGAGGAAACACACACAAGGAGAATTCTGCTGCCACACTGCAAAGGGATCAGTTTTCATTTGATTTCATTTCTTCATGGCAGTTAATACTCGTTTAATCTGGAGTTTATGATGAAAGCAAAGCAGATGTGATACTCACTTCCCTACAAACTGTGGACCTCGATTACACGCAGCGATCAAAACCCCTTCTCTCCGTTGCCCAGAGGGGAATTTATTCAATATCCGATTTTCCAGCTCCTTCATCGTTATGCTGCTCACTACATTTCAGTTTAATCTGCTCATTTATTAAACCATCTTTCACGTTGTCTTTCCAATCTAATGGAATCAATATACGTGACTTTTGGTGGATCTCATTTTGGCTTTTTCAAATTAAAAAAACACTAAAATAATCTGATCTCATTCACTGCAGGTCATCGGTTTAAATGCTTTTAAAACTAGAAGCAGAGCATTTACCTCCGGCAAGGCTGAACATTCCCTTTAAATCCAATCAAGCTGCACACAATTTCACAGACTCATAGATATCAGTCCCATTAATGTGCCTGATTTTATTCATCAAGATCCATGAATTACTCCCTGAGAAATTCACATCAAAATCCCTATCACACCATGAAACATCCTTCCACCAATGTAGATTAATTGGGGGCTGATGCCGATACAGATATTAGGGGGTGAAACATTTCCAACACCAATATATTGTCCTTTATATGATTCCGGAGATAAAGACAAACTCTTCTCACAATAAAACGTGACTGTGGTGATGATATCTGGCTGAGGTCGGGTTCTACTTGGCGTCATTAGTGTGACTTTTACATTTTTATACCATTCAGCAGTAGATTTGGGAACACAGAGACCAACATGTGGATCTATTTTATGTCTGTGTTTGTGTTTTTATAAAATATGCTGAACAACGAGCCTGTAGGTGACCTCCTGCTGATTCAGGCTCAGCTCAGCGCCGGTAATGAAACGTCAGGCAAATGTGAACTTGTTCCTCTAAGTAAGTTCAGAGGAGTAAACTCAACGTGTCATCAAGAAATAACACTTGTTCTCCTCATTTTCCTTTCACTTCAATGTGAGATTATGAACTCTAAATCCTCCTTAGTGGAGATATCACAGAATATTAAATATTACACTGGTACCATGGTTACAACGCCTCTAGTTGTCTTTTAGGTTTCACAGGTGAAGTTGAGCTTTGCCCTCGTCCACAGGTTGTTGTCAGATGTTCTCATTGACTTTGAGAGTTCACAGAGGACGAATCCTCACATCCGAGGAACAAACACACAAACACAGACACATACACACACACAGACCAACACAGACCCACTGACTGTCCTGAACCTCTGCACCTCACCAGCACTGGCTCCTTGACAGCCAGGCAGAGATCCATGAAATCATCCCCATGTTGGCTCGATGCTTCATAATAAACAAGACAGTCTGTCGCTTTGGCTTATTTCACTGCACACGTGACACACAGGGATTTTCTTGCTTAATATCAATTTACTAAAAAAAGAATTGCTGAACAAAAAGGTTGAAATCTGCAAACAGTCGGCACACAGGACTCATTATGAGCACGCTGCAAAAAAAGGGAACAAGTCAGCGTCAGTAGAATTAAATGCACGGGATGCGTCATTGGGAGGTGACGCTGAAACACACGACTTCCCACAGGAGATGTTCCTCCTCCGACCACGACTGGAACCACCGAGTCACAGTTTGGACCTGAAGACCTCATTCAAAATGCAACAAATCAAATCTGATCCTCTCGTGTCTCAGACGTCGGTTAACCAGACGGACGAGAACAAATCCTGCTTCCCTTCTGTGGCAAGTACCACAAATAAGAAATTTGCATTAGTCAGAAAAATAAACCTTTAACCTGTTATTTGATTCGCTCGTCTGCTCCATTGGTCCCTAGAGAAGATGTACATCTCACAAGCTCACAGATATGTAGCTTTTAAATCTATTTGTTAAGGTTCAGTAACTCAGTGTAGAGTTTTGATGCCAAAAGTTGATATTTGGGTTTGGTCACATGGGATCTGCATCTGTTGGATTCCATGATCTTGGATTATGGGCAGAAAAGGTCTCTGGTTCGTCTCTGGTTCGACTCCACGGAGAAACAACAAAAAGACGAACCTGGATTGATCTGTCCAAAAAAAAAATCCAAGACCACTACCCTGTCTAGTGCCCCTGAGCAAGGCACCTTACTCCCCCAACATCTGCTCCCCGGGCGCCGTACATGGCTGCTCACTGCTCTGTGTGTCCTGCACCAGATGGGTTAAAAGCAGAGGTTAAATTTCCCTCCTTGCATGAGTGTGCCTGTGCATGTCTGTGCATGTGTTTGGGACAAATAAATGTATCTTAATCTGTTGGGTTGGGTTCATCCCCCCAAAAACAAACCGAGAAGCTGTGGAATAATGTTCATGTGCTGCTCCGGTGAGCATCTGCTGCAGCGGGCCAGTGTAAATTACCAGTGGGCGTGTTCATCGTAATGGAGCAACATGTCCGACAGAGGATCACGGATCATTGACGTGTTTTCATTAGTTACTGGAGACAGTGCATCAGGTCGTCAGGCGCCGGAGACACGGCTAATGATTCACTGTGGGTTGTTTTCTCTTCCTGTTTCCTGTCATTTGTTTTTAATGAAAACCAAGGGGGTGGGGGGGGGGGAGGTGCGGCGGCTCAGTGTATTTACAGTCTCAGGTCGGCTGACTCAGTCATTTCTTTTTCAGGCCCAGTTATCAGACAGCATTTCCTGACGCGGTTTAATTAGTTTTAATTAAATCTGATGATTTTATGACTCATTTGTTTTAACCGCTGCCTGGTGGAGCGCTTGGTTATCTGGATTCTAAAAGAGGCCACATGTTAATTAACATGGAATCATTCAACTATCAAGTATTGTCCACATGTCCACAATAAAAAATATGACATGACCTCCTATAAATAGAACCAAAGTTACACCGGAAGACCGTGATGTGTTTTTTCTATTTAATTTAATTAATTTATTCATTTAACCCTAACTAACAGGTTTAGTTCTTTAACAAAATTCAGTCTTTTTTAAAACCCCTCAAGGATAGAACATAATATTTAAGAAGCTGCTCAATGTTTTACACCAAAATAATAAAATCTTGAAATATCTGTTTTATGAAAGACATGTTATCATCATACGTTTCCATAAATACCTTTACACCGCCGCTAAGAAGCCGACTAACAAATGTCTCGACCGGTGTTAATGGTAATTACACCTATGTGTCATCTTTTAATTGATACCACCGCACAACCCACAGCCTGTCAGAGGTGTGAGATAACCAACGAGATAATCTTTATTAGTAGTAACACCGCTAACCTTCCTCTGTGAATAATTAACAGCTACACGGATAATCAAAACAAAAAAGAAAGAGTGCAGCAGATTTATCCCAGGCTCCGGGTCCACGGGATGATTATGAGTGACAAAGGGAACATACGACGCCATTTGTCCTCGTCCTCCCGGCAATTATTCCCATCAGCCTCGCTGGCGGAGGCGCGGCGAGCGGCTGAATGGCCTAATCTCTTTTTACAAATGAGCTCCGTCTCTCATCTCCCTTTCCCCCAAACGTATACTCTGCCCTTAAACGCCACATAGCAACGCCGCCAATTCATAACCATTATCTCAGGGTCTTTGATAACACGGCGAAGCAGGAACCGAGAGGGGAAAAGACAAAAGACACCGGGAAATGTAAAAACTGGGGAGGGAGTAGGGGAGTAGGGGGGTGGGGGGTTGAAAACAAGCGATGTGCTTCGATCTCAGATTTCCCGCTGGCCCTGAGCTATCAGAGCCATTGATTGGCTCATGTAATTCTGCTCTGATTTGGCTCGGCCAATCAATGGGCTGCAGTCTCGCTTCCTGTGACTGTGCAGCCATTAGACTATAAAGGAGAAAAGTCCCAGAGTTCCTTCTGTTCCCTGGAAATATACAGTTTAGTCTCAGTTTAGTCCCAGCTCTCGACTACAGGGCGGCGCTCTTCTTATCGCTTAACGGCCGTTTCCTGTCTCTCCGCCTCATCTCAGGGTCGCTAGAGACACAATGACTTTGACCTTGTGGGTAAAATACAAGAAAAAACTATATTTTACACTCTACAACTTCTTCTATACCAGAGTTCTATAACGTGTTCTCTATCTGCGTCTCTCTGAATTCTAATGTTACATTAAAAAACCTCTTGTGAAATTTGAAGGTCAACGATAAATTTAAGGAGGGAAATTGGCAAAAATTAAAGTGCAGGACTTTTGAGAGACACTTCATGTGATCATAAAATGAGCAAACGTCCCAGTCTGTCTCATGGTGACATCACACACACACACACACACACACACACACACACACACACACACCGTCCATTACCAAACAAACACAACAGCACTTCATTCTCTGCTTAATTTAGCCATTGATTTTTCTAACACCAGATCACACTAGAGATAGCAGAAGACATCAGGCTGCAGTGTTTTATGGTCTTTGCAGGAGTCCCCCCCCTCTGCTCACTCACACCCACACACACTACACAGACACACACTAAAACACACACCCACTACCATTAGGAGATTTACCCAAGGCAGTGTGTGTGATTGTTGCCTGTCTGTGTTTATGTATGTGTGCGTGTGCAGCTTTGCATAGATCAGCCGAGGCTCACAGACACACACACTTAATACTTGAACTATATGTTCATGCAGCTTCCCACACACACACACACACACACACACACACACACACACTGAACAAGACAATATGCAGCTATTAAACGTACAATCATATAATGCTTTGCCTTTTCATTTAAGATTCCTTTGAAACTGGGTTTGACGTTAAAGGACTTGGATCAATCCCATACCTGTGTGTTGAATACACAGATGTGGTTAGCCTAGCTTAGCATGAAGGCAGGAAGCAAAGGGAAACTTCCTCTTTTCCAAAGTTCCAAAATACACCTTCATCTTAACATTTCATCCGTAAACAAACAGCAGTGTTTACAATTCATTACCTAGACTGTGGCGGCCTGTCATGTTCTAATGTGTCCTGCCTCAGTTTCCTAATGAGCCAAATTAGAGATAAGAGATGTCTCACTTGATGTTTGCAGAGCTATTTGCCACATGCTTTGGTCCATAATGTGTTTACTGTCCACGCAGACAGTCAGATCTCAAAGTTTCTGTGGTTTCTGTTTCATTCACGTTCATTGAGCCGTCCAACCAAGCCCGGTAAAGTTGAAGTGGAGTTTAATAACCTGGCAAATGTTCCCAGTCCCACAGTTATCTGTCTATATCTGCCATTCTCCACATTCTCAACACTGTTTCAACACATGGACCCAAACCATCACAAACATGAAGAGGACAGGCGACGGACTTACAGGCGTTGGTGACGGCGAAGCTGTTGGCCGTCTCGATGTTGTCCACGTGAGGCACCAGGTTGAACGGAGCTTCCGAGGCGTTCGGGCTGGTGTTGTGCAGGAAGATCGCCAGACGGAAGGCGGTGTACTCCTGATCGGTGTTTCTGATGAACAGACCACCTGAGCAGAGGAGAAACACAGGTCGGATCAGAAGCCTGAACGAGTGAGGAGGTAGAGGAGGAAGAGGAGGAGGAGGAGGAGGAGGAAGAAACCACCTCACTCTCTCTCTCTCTCTCTCATCCACTTGTTTAAACCTCAACACAGACGGTTCAATTATTGTTGACTTGCACAGAGGAAGAAAACCACAGAAGCAATCTCACCACAATCTGAAAATGTGAGATTGAGACGTTATGGAACACGAACACAGTCCAGGGTTAAACCGAAACGCTGATTGTTCACTCTGAGTGTGGTGACGTCAGATTTCAAACTTCATATCACAGATAAACTCAGCTGCTCCCCCCCCTGCTGCAGAGCACCTGGAGCTTCCCTGAGGTCCTGACAGGAGAGAACAACTGAACCACAGACGCTTTCAGTCACTGCCTGTAAAGCAAAGACTGGAATTACAGTGAGTGTTCGCTCACAAGGATCCTTTAAGTTTCACTGTATCATCACTTAGGTGTAAGGACTCATCTGAGGAAGGTTCACTTACTGAGCAAAGCTGAGATCCAGATATAAAATATATCAATTTGATAATAGATATTTAAAAATATTAGAGTAATGAAAGTGACTATAAGAGAATATTTAGAAGCATTATTTGTGTAGGCCTTAGTGTTTCTTGGTACGGTCAAATTTAGGCATCTAATATTATAATAAATATAAAAGATGAAAAATGGAAAGCGTATAATTTGGTAAAAACACCTCTCCACATCCTCCACTGTCCAGAAGTAAAGCCAAAAGATCCTGTGTAGGAACGCTGCCATCTTGCGCCAATGACATCATCTGGTGGCTTAGAACATTTGAACAAACAACAGTGTGATAACAATAAAACCATGAACTTTGGCTTTTTAGTTTGGTTCATCTCCCATCTGCTAACATGGAGGAGGTGGAGTTTGTGACCTAAAACTGCAAAGTATTAAAAATAAGCCATCTGAACTTGGTGTATTTCTTTGTTTTAGAGTCCATTTTTCTCTGCTGTCGGCACACAACACTAAACAACACTTTTGGTCAAATGTAATGCAACTTTGGTGGAAGACAGATGACTTTGCTTTCTGCAGAAAAAGGATAAATCCTATAACTATTATAGTTTTTATTTAGGATCGATTTAAACAGAATTATTCCAAATAATCTCCGGGGCCGAGTGAAGGTCCAGGTGGAAAGAAAAACTTGGTAAAGGATGTGCTTTGTTTTAATGGTCACAGATGAGCCTCCATCGTATTACACGTGGATACAAGTGCCTGGACAATATATGAAATGTAATGAAAGTCCACTATGGTTCTGGTAAATCCCTTTTCCAATATCCTACTGCTGTCAATTCAGCCTTATAGCATCTCGTAGCCTGTCAAGCTCCACTAGGCCGTGTGATGGGTGAAGTCTGTTCAACATGCAAATCACCTTCATTTCATCTTAATGCAGGAAGGAAAAAACACTGATATTAAACTGACTGACTCCAAAGAGAGTTTCTTATGAGACTGAGCTCTCGGTCTGTACATCTGGGCCGAGCTGCTCTCGCTGGTGAGAATGTCAGAGGGGTTTGAAGTGCAGAGCAGTTTGTTTCACATTTCAAAATCTAACTGGAGGCTAGAGTTTCTCGGGGATGAGACTGTAAATGTCATTTAAAGCGAAATGCCACTGTGTTCTTTTCATGCCTGACCTCTTGAAAAAAAAAGGTAAACTTCAGCATATTTTACTCTTTAATGAAGCGCGCTCACACAAACCCCGCCCCCATGTCCACGGCTCTAATGGAGGGTTTTCACATCATTTTCAGTGTGATGGTTAAATGTCCCATTGACTCACACTTGCTACCAGATGCTCACGGGAAGTGTTAGAGAACGGTGTGAACAGTTTGTCCACGTCGGCTCCCTCTCAGCAGGGGGGCCCTCGGCACATTTCAGACTCATTGAATTCATTTTCACTGCTGAGGACAAGAAGATTGAATCTATTTTCTTATTGGAAACTAACAAGATGCCATATGGGTTTGATCAAAACCAGAGTCTGGTGTGGATGGAGCTGACGCACTTGGCCTCAGTCATTTAACAGATTCCAACATTAATTGGAACGTAGGGGAATAGTTAATATTCGATCTGTTAAGACACTTAAGCGTGTGGAAGAAGTTTGGGTTCTGAGTCACAGACGGTAACGTAAGGAACAGAAGGTAAAGCTGTTTGTTGAGGACTCTCATGACTCTTGTAGGACAACATGAATGTGGCCTCACCAATCAGCAGCAGTGGTGTTCGACCCTGTACCCCCTAACCCCCGAACCCCCTAACCCCCTAACCCCTCTAACCCCCTAACCCCCTAACCCTAACCATAACCATCACAGCTAATTGCCTAATCCCAACCTTTACCCATAACCCTAAGACAAACCTACTTCTAACACACTAGCGCTCACACATTCTCCTTAAATTCAATAAAGCTGCAGCAAATTTCACAGTCAGCGATATCAGCCGTCTTAATCAGCTTAATTTTTTCATCAAGATACACAAATGATTCCCTGGGAAATTGGTGAAAATGTAAACGTTAACACAGAGAATCTGCCTCTTTGTCAGTCCTCTCCAGAACTGAATGGATTCCTTTTCTGGTCCAACTTTCGTGGAAATCCGTTTAGTAGAAAAAACCAGACAAGCAAACAATCGACCACACAGACAAAACAACAATGAAAACATAAGCTTCTTGGCAGAGGTAGATGAGGAATGCAACACAGTTTAATTAAGCTTCCTCCTGTCAAAATTAACTATCTATATCAAGAGAATTGAGAATTTAATTTGGAAAAACCTAACTCACATGTGTGCTGCTACTTTTGTTTAGTAAAATTGGTAAATAATGTTTAAATCTTTCAGCCCGGAGACGTGAGAATCAATCAAAATATCCTCGATCCACAAGGTTTGATAGTCAAACTGGTCCTCACAAAGATATAAGTACACACACACACACATACAGCAAGTCTGCACAGCTACCCTTATTAGGAATTTGCATTGACTTCCATTCATTGTGGGCAGCCTACAACAACAACCTTATCTCTAATCTAACTCAGGATCATTTCATACCTTAGCCGAACATGAACTCAACATAATTCACTTGTTATCACAAAACTAAACTAGAAGCTAAAAAATGACATTTTGCCTCATTAGGACGAAGCTTTGGTTCCCATGAGGTTGATGGTCCTAACAAGGTATTTGTGCTGGAAAACATCCTAAAGATCTAACAAACATTATGTTGTTAGTATATTAATATATATAAATATAAATATATAATAAATCATCTTTATAAATCACAGAAGCTTCAGGCTCTTTCAGAAAATGTAATTTGTCAAAATCCTGGTTCATGTTAAAGCTGAATTTGCTAATGTGAATGTGTCTGGGAATGTTTATATTTATTTCATTCTCAAACACACACACACACACACACACACACACACACACACACACACATACAGCAAGTCTGCACAGCTATCCTTATTAGGGTTTTGCATTGACTTCCATTCCTTGTGGGCAGCCTACAACCAAAACCTTATCTCTGATCTTATCGATGAGCATTTCATACCTTAGCCAAACATGAACCTACCCACAATTCACGTGTTATATCGAAAGAAAACTAAAAGCTAAAAAATGAAATTTTTGCCTCATTAGGACAAAGCTTTGGTTCCCATGAGGTCTATGGTCCTGACAAGGTCCGTGTCTAAGCTGGAAAACATTCTAAAGATCTAAGAAACATTATGTTCTTAGTATATTATACTAGAATAAATCATCTTTATAAATCACAGAAGCTTCAGGCTCTTTCAGAAAATGTAATTTTTCAAAAGCCTGGTTCATATTAAAGCTGAATTTGCTGATAGACTAGAATGTGTCTGGGAATGTTAATATTTATTTCATTCTCCTCTTTGCTGTTGACCCTGAACTGAATGAACAGGAACAGAATGAATGAACCGTCGTCTCTGTGCTTGTTCCCATGTTGGTGTGTTGGAGACGATCTGAGGCTCGGCCTGTTTGCCAGGTCTGTGTTTGTTCTCTTGTTTTTCCTCCTGCACGCTCGTCTGCACAGCAAATTTCCCGGTGATAATCAGTGTTGATTTTTCTCGCCACAATTATTTGAACCCGGCCGAGTGTTGACTGCAGATCCGCGACTGTAACTGTGAAGTGTTAACCGAGGTCTGCTGGAGCTCGGGACACACTGGCACAGTGCGGATCTCTCCCCTCAGAGGTCAGCGTGTGACGACACAGCCAGCGGATCAATGTTTGGCTCTCAGGCAACAACCCTGCTAGCCCAACAATAATGAGACCTGGTTATAATTAGAATGAAATGAATGAGGCAGCTGTATTTGAAATGGCAGCGAGCTGAAAATGCTTCCACACCAGTTTTTCTTTTCGTCTAAATCAGCAGCAAACGTCGGACACATGTACTTTTTTTAAATCCACGCCCAGTAGCTCAAGTGTCCTCAGTTCTGGGGGGGTGCTGTTCTGTAACAGACCCTGACCTCTGACCCCGCTGGAGGGACCGGGGGGGGGATTCGAGTATCACGTTGATATAAAAGGACAAGGGGAATCATTTGAACAGCTTGTCATTTTTCATCAGCCTGACTCGATTCTGACGAGCCTGGGCTCTGCTGCACGAGATTTCGTTCCAGAAATAAAAATATTTCATTTTTTTTTTTTACAGGGGGGAAAGCATGAGTGGCTGCTTCTCTCATCATTGATTTTCTAGGGGGGGGGGGGGGGGCACGGGGGGCTGTGATGATCAACAACTGGAGGTCACAGTTTGCTCCTGGTCTCGTTCTCTGCCCTTAAATCAAGTCACTGCTGTTCCTCCTCCGGGCAGTGAAACCAGCCGCCCCATCCATCACCTTTATTCCCTCCAATGACAAACACTGGGAAGTTGTTGGATGCAAACATTAAAGATGATTTTTTATTTTTTTTTTTTAAAGAAGGGGGGAGAGAGAGAGGGATGGAGAGAGTGTCCAGATGTGGAGGAAGAAGAGGAAGAAGAAGAGGAAACTGATGCTGGGTGTAAGGCCTGTGGGACCTGGGTCTGCGAGAGTGTTAACAGCAGTCAATGCACAGGGAACACACACACACACACAGACACACACACACACACACACACACACACACACACACACACACACACACGCACACACACACACACACGTTGCTGCTCGGATCTGCTGCAGTGGCGGATTGCACCGGGATACACTCTCTCTCTCTCGCCTGCAGATACAACGCGCATTAGGGCATGTGTGTGTGTGTGTTTGTGTGTGTTTGTGTGTGTGTGTGTGTGTATGTGAGTGTCACACACGCACATGCATGAACGAGTAGTGATTTCAAAGAAGAGAAAGAAAAGACAAATAGAAACGTCCACTCTGATGATAGAGCCGGGGACACAGGACAGTCTCCCACTCACCGATCTGCACGCTGCTCGGGAAAGCTCCCATCGCCAGCCTCCACCAGCCCGAGAACATCAACAGGAACCAGTCGCCAGAAGAAATCCTCATTTTGTTTCGGTTATAAACTGACGAGAGGCATCGAGGTGTGGGGGGGAAGCAGGGCTCGTTACACGCCCGGGCAGGAGCGACATCGTGGGGGGGTGGGATGGGGGGGTCGGGTCGGAGGAGGAGAAAACCAACAAAATACGCCAAAAAGAGGTGAGAAATAAAAAAAAAATGTATTTGTATGTGTCCGTTAATCTCCTGGTGTCTTCTCCCTCTCTCTCTCTCTCTCTCTCCCTCTCTCTCTCTCTCTCTCGCTCTCTCTCTCTCTCTCTCTCTCTCTCTGGTGGTTCCCCTCAAAGCTGCGTCCGTCCGTCCGGCGCTGGAGGATTTTTTGCGCACACCACCACCAAGATGATGAGGGGAGTGGGGGTGGTTGGTGGTGGTGGGTTGTGGACTGGAGGAGGAGAGAGAGGGAGAGAGAGAGAGGGGAGGGGAGAGAGGGAGAGGGAGAGGAGGGAGGGAGAGGGGGGGGCATTAGCCAGCGGCGGCCAGTGCGTCTGGATGAGACTCAACTCGCATCACATCCACACATGCGCCTTTTTTCTCCTCTTTACGGGACCCGGGCACCAGAAGGGGGGTGGGGGGGGGGGGCAGCTCGGTCCACAGCCAAACTTCCACATGTGACAAAACACATGTATTGTATATTTCATATTTGCAGCTTTAGTTAAAAAAAAAAGACTATTTTATCACCAGGTCCTCAGGTTTAAAGGCTTCTGAGTGTGAAAGCAAACAACCTGCACAGAATAACAAGGATTAAAATGATCTTTTATCGTTAATAACATCTGTAAACATCTGTAAATGTCAATATATTCATTATAGAAACCTGAGAGAGATTACAGCAGGGGCGCTTCCAGAGGCAGGACCAAGGGGGGGCTCTGGCCCCAGCCGACATCTGATCGACCCCTGTCCTGTCAGTAATCTTTGTTTTTTTATAAATAAACTAGTGACTAACAAACAATATGACATTTTGTTATGAATTCTTATTTTGAAGTTCACACTGTGCTTTATTCCAATGACTTAATTCTGCATCTTCCTGAACCAGTAGTTGTGAATGGATGCTGGGAATGTAATTGGCTCCTCTGTGTTAATTGTGGCCCCTGATTAGAAAAACCTTATCTCCACCGGAGGCTTAACGAGATAATGAGATAATTAAATGTGTTTTTTGAGCTGTATATTTTCAAAAATATTTAAATATATCATAAATTAAAGCCTGAATAACCTAACCCTGGTCCTGAACTACTTATATCTTGTATTAAGGAAAAACGTGTGTTTCGTTCTGCACTGAATTTTGGTGCAGAAGAAAAAAAAGCTAAATGCAGAATCGTGACTTTTGTGCTTTTTGAAATAAAAGTGGGAATGAAGCAGAAACATGATACCAGCATGTTTTAATACCCTGATGGTTTCTAATGAGAGAAAGTTCCCTTCGCTCCAAAAGCTCCAGTGGATAACAATGGATTATTTTAGTCGGTGGTATCGCTTCACCTTCTCCACTGAAATCTCGAAAAACACATTTATTCATTTATCTGAGTAAAGTCATTTAGACGTTTTGTGTGGATCCTCTGAGGAGAAATGAAAAGCTGTGTTAATGAGACAATAAGGAAGTGAGAGCGCGTCTCCCTGGTGCGAAGCAGTTAAAGTAAAAACAGCTGCAGACGCATTGAGATCTGCTGATTTCTCAAGTTTGTAGATGCCTCAGGTAAAAACACTTGAAAATGAGTAATGACGAGTGAGACAATGGAAACGGTGCAGGAAGCAGAATTTGGTTTTGTCTTTGTAATAAAAGGCTGCGTAACCAAGAAAGGAATTCTGACAGTGAGAGTAAATAAAGATTAAAATTCAGTCGGTGACAAGACAAGTGTTTTATTCTTTAACATCTTAATATGTTATTGATGGAATCCTGTCCTGAATCCAGTTAGAATAAACCTCAAAGTAACAAGATGTTGAAAAGGAAATTCAACAAAGGTTAGGATGTTTGAAGACACATGAAAGCTTCACCTCGAGCTGTGGGAAACTGTAAGTGGGGATTTTTCGCTCTAACATTCATCTTCTATCTAATAATTCTACAAATCTCTGTTTGTTTGTATGTTGCTTGTACATCTCAAGAACCATCCATCTTATCTTCTTCACAAATCTCATTATGAAGGAACTGCAGTTTTGAGTTTGGTGCCATTTGGACGTTTTTGATATGTTTAATATTAATAAACTTTGAATAAATAGGTACAACTCTCTGTAGCAGTCAGAGCAGCTTGTCTTCAGTCTGTGGACAGAGTTGAATCTTCTTCTACGTCCTCAGATAAACTACAGCAGCCTACGGCAAATAATATCTGTTCCGCCATATAATTTAGATAATTTGATTATTCACTGGCATTCACGGGCGTCATTGAATCACTGCCAGTTTGGCAAAGCACAATGTTAGCTTTGTTGCTTCAATTCTTAATAAAGTGCAGAATTACAGGGCTTTTATTTTGAAAAGTTGAGGTCTTGGATCTGAAAGACACTTTAGCCAACATGCAGTGTATTCATTAATAACATCAGTAAGGTAAATCATCTGAACTTATATATAAACCACAAATATGAAGAGTAATAAATTCAAATTCAGTTTCTTTTTATGATAAATACAAAAATCTTTATTACAGATGAACCAGGTAGGATGAACACAAAGTTTTCTATCTTCGCTCTGCACCATAGACTGTTTATAACTTCAAGCACACAAATAATAAAAAGTAATATTGTTTTATTAGTGTTTGAAAAGGAATAATACTGGATAAGACTCCGGAGCATCAACACAAGAGAACAGAACATTAAACAGTCCTGTTCAGAATGGGCAATGCACTAGTAAATACAATTATGAATGGAGAAATTAATTGAAAGTGAAATAAGTATTGATGAACAGACCTTGTTCCTTAGCCCAAAGAGAGAACTGTTTTTTGTGTGCTTTTGTATTTGTGGCAGCAAAAGTCTGAATTCCTGCAGAGATCAATAAAGATTTGTTTTATTTACACCCTTCGAGAAATTAGCTGCTAGCATTTCGAGAAACTGATTTGTTCCAAGCGAACATGCTCATCCGTCTGTCAATATTATATCATGAAGTCATTGCTAATGTTATTCTGCTGTAGAGATTCCATACTGGCATCAATTACTCTTTTTGTGTGTTATCACCACACAGTTGTGTATTTGCTGGGTTTTCTTCTCTTTTGCTGTACAGCAGAAAACGGCCTCTCACTGTGCACCACAGCTGTAAGAAGCAATGCTGCTCCACGCACTGTTGGGCAGCTCACACACGTTCAAACTGCAGTTGTTGGAATTTTCCATCTTATCCACGCCTCTGAAAATATTTGCTTTAGTTGCACTTAGGGCTGATGAGGAAAAGAAAGCGCAAAGTTGCTTTGTCTAACAGTCCGAGGCTGTGGAAGAAAACTGCAGCAGTTCATCTACGGCGGATTTCAAATATCTGCACTTTTCACATTCCGTGTATTTGCTGTCGTAGAACAACGTGAACACAGAAAGAAATGGAAAAATCTGACTGGATATATTTTTTTCTCTACATGAGGATAAAATAACAAGAAAAGGAAAAAATCAATTAAGAAGCAGCTGACTAATCCTTTCTGGCAAACGTATATAACTGTTCCTTCATGTTAAAATGAGGAAAATGTAATTACTGAGCTGCGTCTAAAGAAAAGCACCTGACGGGTTTATTATTTCAGCCATTAAGCAAAAAAGAAAAAAGTTTTTGTGGAGCGTCTGAACTTCTCTGTGTTTACAGGCCTGGAGCTGTCCGTGGTGCTGAAGGATCTTTACTGAGTTACTGTGGACAGAAGAAAAAAGACTGGATTCTGGACGATGAGGGACTTTTGCTCAATTCATACACATATATTTAAAAGGAGGTTTGATTACTGCTCATCAAATAACAGATTGTATATCATTTAAATGTTTTTCACTTTTTAATTGCCTCGTGTATTCTTGTGTTATTGAACTTCCGCGAAACCCTGACTTTTCTCTGAGGAAAGCGCCAAATTAAATTAACTTTATTTACAAATAGGAGTGTAAACACGTTATTGACAGTATGTCCTAGAACTACAGTATTTCTTTACCTACCTCTACTTTACTGAAATGTACACATCCCATCCACTCCCTGTGATTCTGAAAACTATTCCTACTTTTAACTTGGTGAACAGACTGAGAAATGCAATGCAAAGGTATGGAGGTGTTCAGTCTCCTTCATGCACAGTGACAGTAAAATCCATCTCTGAATTCTGGGATTGCAATCAGATGAGCACATACCTGTACCAAAGCCCAACAGTTCCCATACATTCAATCAGTTTGCACCAAAATCTACACACTCATAACTATCACTCGCCTTAAAAATGTCTGTTTCTGCCTCCTGAACCCGACCAGCACTAAAATCTCATGGGTTCTTCCTCGACTTCATCCTTTCAACGAGTTGCGTGAAGATCTGTCCTGTGGTTTGTACATTATCCTGAAAACTAAACAACAAGCACAGACAGAAACATGGCAACTGACCAACCCTCCGTCAACATAAAGGTGAAAGTGAAGGAAAAACAGCTTCAAGGTTTCTTAGGATTTTCTTCCGCTCCCTCACAACAAGACGTCTCTTAAATCCAGACAGTCAGGTTCACGCTGTGTGTTTCATCCAATTGTAGCAGCTGCCTCTAAGAACAAAAGTTAACTCCAGTATTTCTCAGGTTGTGAAACAGGACGTATTGAACAAGCGAATGTAAGTCTGCATTCATGTCGATAAAGAGAAACCTCTGAAGATTTAGTTCTTGAAACTATTTCCCTTTTTTGTCGACTTCACATTCTACTTGTCGGAGTAGAGAACATCCTGTCTGCTTCTCTTGTGTTTTTGCTGAGTCGTGATGCGGCTGCTCGGTGACGCCTTTGAAGATCCACTCTGAATAAACGGTGCAAGTGTAATCATTTAAAACAAAGATACAAGCCGGCATCATGAATTATGAAAATTATTATGATCTGCAGTGAAGTTCAGGTTTGAACATGATGATTTTCATGCTGCATTACAAAACACACACACGTGGAAAAGACTTTGGAAAATGATGATTAATAAAAGGAAGAGTCTTGAGCAACGATACCAACACATGGTTGCAATCTTTAATTTCAGTGCATCACACAGCTCCTGTTCATCTGTTTAATTTACTGTGGCGGCAGTTTTTCTAACATGAGACTACATGATATAGATGAGACAATAGTGTGATATATGTTTTCTTTCAGGAATTAAGACGTAAAGATGGACAGATAAATACAAAAATCAAATGAAGTCAGCAGAAGTTGTGGTGCAAAAGGTGAGATGTTAGTGTTTTCCCGATTTTGTTATTTGTTTGTCCTTTGTGTATAAAACAAACCGGTGAGACTTCAGACGAATCAAAAGCTGTTTGAAGGTCTGAGCTTGTTTCTGATGGACACTGAAGACTTCCTGAGAGAAGAGGAAAACAACATGGCTGCATGATTTGTTTTTCTGTTGAAGCTTCAGTCAACACTGGTTTCTTTTCAAACACGACCACGACCAAGAAGTTATTATTTTCTAACCAGGTTGTTTCTTACGGATGTGAAAACACTATTTTTTTGTGATTGGATGGAATTTGAGTCCCTGATGACAGTTCAATGTTATTTCCTGTTTCTGTTCCTGGGAACAAACAGGACAAAGATAAAATAATCCATGTGAATAAAGAATAGTTCTTTCATATTCTTGTGTTATTATTCATCTTTTGACAATAAAAACAGGTCCTATCCATGAAAATGCACTTACTTAAACTAACAGTCAATACAGCTTTTAAGATAAAACTGGGGTAAAAGTAAAAATACTTGTGTAATAATATACCAACATAAATAAAAAAACTAACCAAGTTCGACTGTCGGTGTCTGCTGCTGTAAGACTTTATGCAGCAACATCTTCATAAAGTTGCCAGTTCCAGTTTCCTCACAGTCAATACGTCGGAGTTAAAGATGCACGTATCAATATGCTTTATAGATTTAAACCATTAACAGAAAACGCAGTGTAAAGTTTTATGAGGCTTTAAAACTATTCAGCCTTAACTTACAAGCTAATATATTCTACAGACCATAGTTTCCCTGCTGCTTGATGGATTATTTCATCTCCAGACGTTTGTAGTTTGTCAGAATTAATAACCATAAGTCGGACAAACTCAAATCCGAGCAATTCAATACAACTCCAAATCATAACTCATGATCTGAAAGTTTATGATTTTGTGATCAATTAAAACGAGGCTGAATATTAAGTTTGGGCAGATTATGATTTGCTGACTTACAAAAGTAAACCCTGTTCATCGATGGTAAAGATGTGAATATTTCAGGAAACATTCCAGAAACAAACTGAACTGGATTATCGATCACTGCTGGTTCTGGCTCTGTAATGAGTTTGCATTGCCTTTTTATTGCCTATATATAAAAGGGGCTGATTTAATGGATACTTCATAGACGTAAATGAAGTGGACATAATAACATGGAGCAGCTGTCAGGTTTTGGGATGGATGAGCAGCTTGTAGCAGATGTGTACGTTGTGAGTGGAATTGATTTTCAGGGGGAAATCATGGTTCTTGTATCGGAGCAGTGTTACATTACGCCGCCGTCACTCAACTCCGAGCACATGAAGAAAAGAAACAACCTCTGAGAAACAACCGTGTTCTAAACCACTGCAGCTCCTGCACTTTCCCTTCCACCATGTTATTCAAACCGTCTGAACTTTGAGCTTTAAATTCATCCACTTTGTCGAGTCCTGGAAAATTCATACGACGGAGAAACATCAGAAGTGTCCGTGGGATGTGCAAGGTTTGAAGATGTGTTAAAAACTACAGTAAAATGATAGAAACCATCTTTTAGTTTGGTAAATGTCCCATCTGTTAACATGGAGGAGGTGGAGTTCGTGACCGATTCTTCAGGCGGATGATTTGGTTTCACTTTAGGGAGCGGCCATGTCATCCAT
The DNA here is from genome assembly GCF_963576545.1 of Limanda limanda. Taxonomy (NCBI): domain Eukaryota; kingdom Metazoa; phylum Chordata; class Actinopteri; order Pleuronectiformes; family Pleuronectidae; genus Limanda; species Limanda limanda. Next base: position 5,086,481 of record NC_083649.1, on the reverse strand, counting down.
CTGTGTTTACAGTCTATGGTTATTGGATAAAGGGAAGTATTTGGACTAAGTGTCCAGGAAGCAAAGTATGTGTGGGTGTGTGTGTGTGTGTGTGTGTTTGTGTGTGTGTGTGTGTGTGTGTGTGTGTGTTTGTGTGGGTGTGTGTGTGTGTGTGTATCTGAGTGTGTGTGAGTGTGATGGATCTCTGCCATCACGCTGGAGTAGAACAGATGGGAGCCTGCAGTAGGTTTTTCCTGCTCACATCAGGGAGAGTTCCTCTGCTGTTGGGGAGCCCTGAACGCACACTGTGTGTGTGTTTGTGTGTGTGTGTGTGTGTGTGTCTGTGTGTGTGTGTGTGTGTGTGTGTGTGTGTGTGTGTGTGTGTGTGTGTGTGTGTGTGTGTGTGTGTGTGTGTGAATCTGCAGCTGAGGAACAAACCAAACCCTCCTCCTGTTGTTTTTATGTGTTTCTCCTCTGAATCATTTGTTGTCTGTTTTCAGCATTTACAGATTTTGCAAATACAGATGCGATCGTTTGTTGCAGATCCTTCTCTTCTTCTGTGGTTTTATTCACAACGTCAGCAGCGATCAGTCGACATCGACTTTGATCACGTCAGGCTCGGATGTGAGGGAGTTGAAAGTCTGATTCAAGAACATAAACACAGTTGATCTTAAATTCACCTTGAAGAAATTCCGCACCTTGACACCAGTGGTTGATGGAACTCGACAGAAGATTCAGCTCTGGAAAAAATGACATGTAGAGAAAACAGGAAGGAAAGAAACACAGGAACAGTCAGAAACACCAAAACTGCAGTTTACCAACAAAATATTCTGTCTCTGTATTATTCATGTCTGCTCCGAGTGAAACTTCCCAATTAGTTGTGGTGTTGAAAATGAAATAATGATGTAGACACTACAAGTACAATACATCACTACACATTTATTACAGTGCACACTAAGCTTTACTCTTCTATTTGTTATTATTTAGTTTTGTTATTTATTATTCAATTTATAAGCAGAATTAGCTCTTTACTTCTTTCTAAATGTTTATTTTTGTATTGTATTGTGTCATGAAACATTTTAGATCTCATGTAAAGGACTTTGAATTCCCTCGCTGTGGAAATAAACTTACCTTGTCTAGCAAATGAATATTCTACAGCAATATCACATATTATATCCTGAAGGGTTTATATTCTTGCATATACAAGTCAGCAGAACTCATATCTCCTTGTATTTTCAAATATAACTTCAGCCAATCTTTATTTTGGGAATCAAACGGTCCTCACATCAATGTAAAAACACAGAACACCACTTGAACTAACCAGCAAATACTATTATCCATTCAGTGAAGATTAGAGGAGCAGCCGTGTTCCCTCTTATCTGCAAAGACTCACAGATTCTGCTGAGTCACATTGTGGTATCACTTCATCAGAATCTGCCACATGTTATGGTTCTGTAATTGAATCACAGACTCTTGGGCTTGTGCGACGTGGAGCAGCGTTTCACATTTGTTTCATTTATTTGACCGGCGAACAATTTTTCCCCTTTAAACGTCCGTGAACTGTAGAAGAGACTGAAATAAGAGTGCGTCAGAGGCAGTGGGCGTTCGTGGAAATAAATACTATCATAAAGTTGTAGAAAACTAAACTTCTACAAAGCGCGGAGATACCTGAGCGTCACTACAAACATTTTAAAACTTTAATCAGTCAGAATACTCTCAGATTTAGTTTACACACAGAGTAACAATGTTGTGGATCAGCACCTGAACAGAAACTGCATCATCAATGTGTGTTTACAGGTTTTGAGCAGCACCACCGAGGAGCCGCCACAGAAAGTAAAGTTCAGGCTGACGGGATTTTCTTTTGGAGGTAATTCATCATAAATCAAATATGAGTATATATAGATAAGAGTCACTTTTGACCAGGAGAGCAATAAATTGAACTGTTGAAGTATTTCAGGCACAAAGTTAGACTTCTACATTTTGATTTTAAAACACAACTTTTCTAGAATAACCTTCACTCTGATCAGGAGCCAATAAAACTGAGAAGAGTGGAATCATTGCTGGTCCAGTTTCAGGCGTCATCCATGTAACTAGGTATTCATTTAAAAATGGCGTCAAACAAAAACGATCTCTGTCCACACAAGCGTTTTGGCTCAGTATCAGTTTTCATCCCAACACACCAGAAAACACATATCACGTGACCACAAACGGACACTATAGGCATAAGTGTGTAAAAATAGGATTCAATATATATATATATCTACCTTATGACTAAATAAAAAGATGTGTTCTTATAAAATGCGTCCAGCTTGATTGAAAACTGTCAAACACCAACATCAAGAAAGAGACTGATTCCTGAGATCCCTCATATCACATCACGCTTGTGTCGGCTCATAAAGACACAAACATAAAGTAATTCATCATAAATTAAATATGAGTATATATAGATAAAAGTCAGTTTTGACCAGGAGAGCAATAACTTGATCTGTTGAAGTATTTCAGGCACAAAGTCAGACTTCTACATTTTCATTTTGAAACACAACTTTACTACAGAACGTTCATACTGATCAGGAGCCACTGAAACTGAGAAGTGTTGAAACACTGCTGGTCCAGTTTCAGGCTTCATCCTTATAACTACATGTTCATTTAAAAATGGCGTCAAACCAAAACGATCTCTGTCCACACAAGTGTTTTGGCTCCGTATCAGTTTTTATCCTTGTCCACACTAACACACCATAAAACATATATTACTCTATAGGCATAAGTGTGTAAAAATATTTTAAATATATCTATCCATCTTACGACTAAATATAAAGACGTGTTCTAGTTAAATGCTTCCAGCTTGATTGAAAACTGAAAAAAACAACAACATCAAGAAAGAGCCTGATTCCTGAGCTCAGTCATATCACATCACGCTTGTGTCGGCTCATAAAGACACAAACACAAAGTCAAGGACGTCTTTACTCAGTCAAACACACTCCAGCCGGTCCTGTGTGTAATAACAAGCATCACAAACCCGGGCAGGGACGATCTGACATCATCGTAACGCCGGCTGAGTCAACGCAGATGACCGTGACTTCATCTAAACTGTGAGCTGCTCCACCTAAAGTGCCTATTGCCTTTACGTTACACACACGTGGAGCAGGACGCATGTGACTAGTCAAGCATCGTATTAGTCACAGAACCCGGGATGAGGATCAGGCAGCGAGTCGGCAGCGTCACCAATCGCTGTAAACGGGCTCCTGTGGGCTCGGCTCCACGGTGTATCCAAGAGGCTTACATAACTTCCACTGAAGGGGGGGGGGGTGACCAGCAGAAGAGAGGGAGGGGTTGGGAGGGGGTGGAGGGAAGGGAGGAAGAATTAATTTGTATCTCCTCCACATAAATAACCCACGACTGGATCAAATGTCACATTAAATGGCTGAGGTCGTGGGAAGCCGTGTTATTGATTTACACAGCCGGGGCGGAAAATGGAGGGGTGGGGGGTGTGGGGGGGGATAAGGGTTAAGGGAGAGAGATTTTACAGTCCCAGACAATAAGCAAAAACCCAGCACCCGGCAGGACAAGACAGGAGGGAGGGAGAGAGGACGGAGAGGTGGAGGGTGGAGGGGGGAGGCAGGGTGAGGAGGATGAAGGAAACAGGAAGCGACAGGAGGAGGAGGCGGGGGGGAGGGAGGGGGGGGTATGAGGCCCTCGGCCGCCCCGGGGGGGGAGAAGCTGGGTTCTGACTCACAGGTTGTTTCAGAGAGGAGCAGTGGTTTCTACCACAGGGTCAGAGCTTCCTCTCTCGTCTCGTGCATCCCGGGTTTTAAAAATCCAACTTCTGCAAATCAACCAGAAAATACTGATGAACCTGAAGTGAATGTGAAGATCATGTATATATCAGAGTATGGATCTATGGACTGATAATTACCAGGAAGCCATAACTTTTCAAAACCGACTCCTAACACAATGATGCAAGATGCAAAAGACGATCTGTTGACGACGTGTTCATGAGGACGAGATCGTTTTAGTTTCAAAAGTCATTTTAAAACTGACACATAGCAGAATGGATGAAACCATTTTTATTCACAAGCAACTTTAACAAAATCAAAAGTGAAACCATCATTTTGTTTTATTTTATTTCATTATTTGACACATTTCTCTTTATTATTTGTATTATTTCATGTTTTTTTTCCCACAGATTTATCCTTTTTTATTCCTTTTACCTTTTTTAAATCATCTTACCTTACATTGTTCTGTTCTTTATTTAATCTTTTATTTATTTAAATGGCAACGATTTTACAGATGTCATTCTCATACTAATGTAAGCAAGAAGTATTCTTTTAAAGGTGAAATATTAAAGAGGGTAATTCTGCTGTGAGCATCTTTAGATAAAATGATCACAATAACTTTCTGGATCTGAACAAATCCTTCTTCTTAGTTTCATTCACTGCTTTTTAAATGTTTGTGTTTCAGTGTAAAACACAACTTGGACAATAACATGTCATCACCTCACCAGCACCAAGAGCAATATGTCCTTGCCTTGCCTCTCTGTGTGTGTGTGTGTGTGTGTGTGTGTCTGTGTGTGTTATTTTTTTACCTTTTCTTTCCAAATATATCAAAGTTGAATAACTCTCTCCCTGAGAAGCCGGCCTCTGCCCCGGAGCCGCCGGTGGACGAGTGCAGGTTGGAGAGGACCTGGGCTGCAGTGCAAAACAAATGAATTTCACTGCAGCAAATGTCATGTGTATGAGATCTGCCAGGAGGCCAACCTGGATGTTGTGTACGTGTGTGTGTGTGCGTGTGTGTGTGCATGTGTGTGTTATGGGGGGTTGGTGGTTGCTGGCAGCAACAAAAGGGTATTTATCATAAAGCACCGGGACTGTTTCCTCTGTACAGCACAGAATAATCCAGCCTGCAGCAGCCACCATGATTACACATAACACACATCAGCACACAGGCATTCATGTACTGCTTCACCCGTTCATGCACACACATACAGACGCTCACACACACACACAGACACACACATGCATGTACACACGCACAAATCATACGTATATATCCAGCATCCTGGGGGTGTGAGAGGGGAGAGCTGCTGCACTTGGCCTGCGTGGTGAGGAACGGCTGGTGGCTGTGGGAAAGTGTGAGGCTGACACTGAAGGAACATACACATGGAGCTGATGGAGCTGGTGGAGCTGGTGGAGCTGATGGAGCCGCTTGCTCCTGCTCCCGCTGCAGAGAAACTGTAAAATAATATCTTCTGTTCAGAGCTCTAATTGATTTCTGTTCCTGCCGTGTAGCCTGCAGGGGTAAACAGGTCGAGTCTTTTCACTTTCCCTGTTGCCGGTGGGAACATTAGAAAGGCGCCCGATCAATAGGAGAATTTTTGTGTTCATTAGTTGAACTACATTACTCACCTTCCCCCTGCAGGAGCCTGTGAACTCCCCACGTCCTCAATGATATTATATACAAAGTTTATATAGAAAGAAAGCAGTGAGGGGCGGGTGGGTGCTTGTTGAATCTTTAGTGAAGAAGAGAAGCTGAATCGTTTGTCTCCACTGGCTTCATTAAAATGCTTTAATGTGCAGCTCTCTCCTGTGTCAGACACTTGTTAAAGATTCAAACCAGACTCTTTATTCATCTTCTCTCACAGACTAATGATGTTTGGACTTTATTTTGTTGCTTTCTTGAAGGAAGAGAATCCTAAATGTTTTTTAGTTTGGCCCACACATGGGGCCACCAGATGGATCAACACGCTTTGGCTTCACGTTTGGGGTTAAACTCTTAAACATCAACACCCTTCCAGATGTGAGGGTTTGTACTGAAGCACAAGATGAGATGTGGGATGAGGAAACACTCAGATCACAGAGGAGTGAGGTAAATTCAATCCATCCATTAGATAAACCACCTTGAAGATGGCAGGGGAACAGGAGACTTTCAAATCAGGGATTAAAACTAATCCAGAGATTTCTTTTATTTCATTTTACTTGTTTTTTATTTTTTCTTTCATCTTTTAATTTAATACATTATGTATGTTATCAACTATTTATTCTTATTCTTATCCCCCCTCTTTTTCTCTGGGAGTGAGCACTGTTTGATGTTTGTTGTTCTTTATATGCATTGTACACTGTACTTGAATACCATGTATAACAATATTGTATACAGTTGAAAAATGGACAAAGAAAGTAACTGTCTGAAAATGCATATTGTTTTGTTGAAAACTCGATAAAAAATAAGTTAAAAAAACAAAAAAAAAACAGATCCAGAGCCAAAACGCTCAGATCGTTTTAGTTTGTAAAAGTTTTTCTAAAACAAAAAAACATATGGATGAAGCCTCAGTACTTCTTTTCTTCTGCTTTCTTATTCCTATTTCTTAGATAAACCACCTTGAGGTTGGCAGGGAACAGGTAACTTTCAAAACAGGGATTAAAACTGATCCAGAGTCAAACTGCTCAAACGTTTTAGTTTGTAAAAGTTATGGATGAAGCCTCAGTACTTTTCTGTTGCTTTCTTATTCCCGTTTCATTTGTCTCCCACTGATGTTGTGATCTCACCACGTTGGCACAAACATTTGAGGCGAGAGAAATAAAGTTTTACCTCCGAGCTGAATCACTGCCGCCCGGTTCCCTGTGAGCAGCGATGTAAACAAACCCGAAGCCAACAAGCGTCTCCGGCCACATTTTATATTTAAATGACTTTTTAAGACACAAACAAACACATTTAAATGAAATCTTTGTTTCCAGCAGATTGATGCAGATTGTGTTCGGGGTGGGGGGGGTATATTGATTGGCACGAGCCTCCAACTCGCCTTCAGATAGATCCTCCCACTTCCTGAACATACACTACATGAGATCTGACAGATCCTCAATGATCTGATGCTTCATTGATTCACCACAGACACACACAGACACACACAGACACACACACAGACACACACACAGACACACACAGACACACACACAGACACACACAGACACACACAAGGCTGATAGCTTTTCTTTCTCTGGCAACTGGAGGATCTTTGAAGCATGAATGGTGGAGTGTGGGGATTGGGGTGGGGTGGGTGAGTCCTTCCTGCTCAGTCTTTTCACTCTTTCTTTTTCACTCTCAGTCGTTCTTTCCCCCCCCCCCTCATCCTTTTCTTTCCCTCCGTCTCTCTGCTCCTCTCATGAATATAGAATGTGGAGTGCCTGCAATGCGCTTGCCTGCTGCCGCTGCAGAAGGTTCTTTGCCATTAGGGAGAATAATCCGTGGCGATGAACTCCCGGCTCCTGCACCCCCCCACCCACCCACCCCCCCCGTAAGCTCCTCTCCGAGTGGCAGCGGTGGGCCGGGGAAGAATGAAAGCCCCCCATTATCAGCTGTTTGGCTGCGTGTGACTCACGGGCCGTGACTCATTATGCGCTGCGGAGAATCTGACCTATAAAAAAAAAAAAACAAGTGACTTCTGTAAATGAGTCGACCTGTTTGTTGGCGACGACCTCGAACCTGATTCCTGGAACCGAACACGTGGAGACGCAGAGAAGCTCCGTGTGGAAATCAAACAATAACAAATTTGTCCCGGAGCGAGTGGCGTCACAGCGGCGGGTTGAGAGCGGCCATTTTGAAGCCTCCAGGTTGACATTTTGTTCAGCAGCATCTTGGGTGTTTAGAAGCAGAAGTGACCATATTTGGACAGTGCACGCCCACTTGCCACCTGCAGCCATTGGACAGTACAAGCTGTCAATCACATGTCCTGATCCATGAAGGGTTTCTGGTCTGTGTGACTCTTAATGACACGATAATTTACCAAATGAACAACAGGCTGTGTTGAAGAAGACTTAAAACTAGAGAGTGAGAAATAAACTATTGAAACAACCAGTGGAGTCGCCTTCTACTGGTCAGTGAAGAGATTACAGGTTTCAGGCACGTCTGCATTCATTGGCTTCACTGTCAAGACTAAGTCCTTTTCTATAGTCTCGTCTAAGATGGTCTCCTCATTTCTTTGGTCAAAGCTGATCGTAGACACAGATTCTGATCTAAATGAAAACCAAACTTCTGTGGTGTCAACGTTACAGGTTCATCACATGAACGTATAGTATATTTTAGGTATTAGGTAATAGATCTTTCGAACATGGTTATAAAACATGATGACATCTTAAAAGCTTAAGGCGTCTTGACCATAGACATATATAAAGACTAGATGTCTCGTTCGACGGAGCCGGACGTCACCACATGGCGGCCATCTTGCTACGGGGCAGCTCGCTCACCCATAACATTGTGTTGGTAGTGGTAAATAACCATAACTTGCTCAATTTTCAACCGATTTTGAAACGGTTTGATTTGTTATAAACGTCAGAGATGTAGATCTGACACTGCATACTTATGAATAATTATGTTATTTTCTAAAAAAAATTAATAATTTTTGCAGCGTCATAACTACAGCGAGCAACCTCTGGCAAGATGGCCGCCATGTGGTGACGTCCGGCTCCGTTGGCCGGCAACGCAGACGAGACATCTAGTCTTTATATATGTCTATCGTCTTGACTCTCTTTGAACACTATTCCAGGTGTTATTCGTTAGCTCTTTCCTCCTTAGGATACTTTTCGACCTGTACGATGAAGGACCCTGTTGTGTGACGTCATGTTATCTCTAGTTTTGGGGTCCCACCTCCCCATGGGGTCCCACCTCCACAAATAAAACTTGTTGTCTTGCAAGAGGCAAGTCAGACTTTCACTATTGGCTTGTGATGTCTCCTTGTATACCATGGTATCCGTCCTGACCTGTGAAGCTTCTGAGTAGTAAATTCTGTTATACTGCAAGTTCTGCTGGGTCTGCGTCTCCTCTCTTCAAACACCGACTTCGACCAGACACTGCGGCTTGAAAGACACGACAAACGAAGATATGGTTTGACACAAGGAAAAACTTTCCAATTATTTCCTTTAGTAAGTTTGAGAGTATTATTATTATTAGGGCCCGAGCACTGACATCAAAGGTCAGGTGAGACCCTATTGAAATTGTAAGGATTATTATTATTATTATTCAGGCAAATGAATTGGCTTGTTGAGGGCTTTACCATGCTCAAATTCTTACCAAAATTAGCAGAAAGTTAGAAAGTGGTGAAAATTTACGTATTCTGAAGGAATTTTCAAGGGGCGTCGCAAAATGGCTCAACGGTGCCCCCCGAGACCCCTGGAACGTGTTCACATTGACCGGTCTTCACAAAAATCGATATACAGGTGTATCATGACCAGACAAACAAAAAAGTCTTTAGGTGCAATTGGAAAAACATAACAGGAAGCCTGCTATTTTGCATTTAGTGGCCATTTTGGCCATATTCCACATTATTAGTTATTATTTAACCGTTCTTGAACAGAGTCCACACGGCATCAAACCCACACGTGCCTCTACAACCTCAAACTTTACTTTGCTAACAGCTGGACGTTATAACAGAGATTCATGACCACACGAGACAAAGCTCCACTCGTCTCCCTCCCTCTGTTATTTCCTGTGTGTGAGAGCGGGGGGGGGGAGGTCGACCTGCATCCATCAGTATCCTCCACCAGGTGAGTGATCGCCACCAATTCTGCCCAAATCACTGGAAGCAGGAGGAGAAGGATGGGAAGGATGATGAGGGAGGTGAAGAGGAGACATGGAACCCCCCCGCTGTGGGCTTCATCCACATTGATGAGACAAATCCTCCCATGTGTCCAGGTACTGCATGTGTGCTTGTGTGTGTTTGTGTGTGTGTGAGTGTGTGTTGTTGCTGCCAGTCACCGCAGTCTTCCTCACCTCTAAACCCCCCAGCCTTCACACTCCTGTCCACAGAGAAGAAGACGCTCACATCAGCCTCCTTCTGACAACACGCTTCCCCGCTGACGCTCGTTTTTTCTGCTGACAGAACAAATGCCTGCGCTCGTGTGATTAAAGCTGCTGTCACTGGGTTTTCTTCAGAGACCTCCTTTCTCTCTCCCCCCACCACACTCTCCTCTTCTTCTTCCTCCTCCTCCTCCTCCTCCTCCTCTCAGCTCTTCTCTAATTTCCCAGCTCCATCACCAGAGGCTTCGATCGGCTCGGGGGGGAGAACACGGAGAACCTGCAGGGGACAAACACTGGTAACAGCCGTGACGTGAGCTGAGGGCCGAGCACCGAGGGTAATGAAAGGTGTAGATCAGAGTGTGTGCGCCTTCTGCTATTTGTTCAATATGACCTCCACTTTCAAAAGAAAATAACAGTTTATCACAGCTTGGGACTTATTTATTGTAGTTTTTGTCATTATTCCTGTTTAGAGAGCAGAATGTTCCAATGGCAAAGTCATTGGGTTGAATCAACTCCCCAGCATTGCACCAGTGTGCAGCGCTATGAGTCCAACAGGGTGAGGAACACAAGACAGTTCACAAGTTAACATCTTAAAATCTTAACTTCTTAAAATCGGAAGAGATGGTCAAAGTTAAAGCAGGATGTCTGATGATGATATTTATAAAGAATAGTTTGCAGTTGACTGTTGTTTGACCTCTGTGATCCTTTGGGTTTCTTCAAATTTTAATTCAAATTCAGTTTCATCAGATTAACGATTCGTTTCACATCGATAAGAATTCTCAAATTGAAAATAGTAAACTGATTGGCTGTCGTGAGATAATCAACTGTTTGTGAAATGTGAAGAGACTGATATTGTAACTGAAAAGCACCAAACATTGTATTTTAAATATAACGGGACATTAACTCATCACAGGTATTATGTTCCTTGCCCTCGGAGGTAGTTTTGTTAAACTGTAGGAACTCATCTGAAGGTTGATCCACAGTTACCATGACGATACTCTGCTTTGTCCTCCTGATCACATTGGAGGCCTGATTATGAAAATAGTCCTTGTCCTGAATTAGAAACACACTGAGAGGCTTTTCTTACTCACCTGACATTACAAGGATGTGTGATTTCTGTACGACAGCAGAGAACCTTCAAGAAGACTTTCACATTTCACCTTCATAACAAGCTAACACAACCATTGACATCCATTAAACCAATTCAAACTGTACAGTAGAGTCAATTACATCTCAACACAACCAGGACGTTTGCGTCTAAAGATGATAAAGATGATTAAAGATCTGTCCTTTATTTGGTCTTTTATTTTGTAGGTCCTCATGATAATGGAAAGTATTAAATTAGAAAATATGAATTGGTTAAGCTTAACACCATTTCAATTTATCACATAATGGAAAAAAATAAATGAACAAAACGAAAAGGAACACAATCTAATTGCAATCTAAAATAATAAAGTTAATTTGTACCGTAACACTTATGTAACAGCTTAAACAGAAACACTATAATCTTAGTCATTTATTTAAGGGCTTCTCTCTGCAGGATGATAATGAGAGACATTATATTTCCTCCACTTCCTGCATCCAAAGTGATGCAAATGAGGGAAAACCTGAATCACAGCGAGCCTGTCCTTTTGAGAGATTGCCGATATATATATAAGATAAATTTGACACCATAAATATGTGTGACAGTTTAAGCAGGGCTGCTCTACGAGCTCTCTGTGCACCGCAGTTCATCTCTGAATACATCCCTCTCACAGCAGCACAGTAGGAAGCATATCAGCCGGCTCCACACACACGGAGCAGCACGTATGCTTATTCTAACAGGGTGAGCCACGCGTTTCCCTGAGAGAATCAAATTCTACTGTGCTGTGGTCAATAGATTACATTCAGTGACAGGCCGGCTCTATTGCATGATGAATTGCTTCGCATTACATTTCCAGTTTCGGTCTATCAGGGTTGTTAGTCCTATTAAAGTGAGCTGAGCTGCACAAACAACACCGGGCAGGACTCCTATTCCAAACGCAGAGGAAAAATAATGTTGCCTTATCTAATTATTCAAATGCAGCTTTAACTTTGTGTGTTTGGCTGTTTGTCTAATATTGACTAATGGTTCTTTTCCACAATACAAGTGGAGAAATGTGCTGTTGGACGGCGGTAAAAAATGTTGTGTTCCCAGGAGTCCACAGGGTCTCCGGTGCGTCCAATGCTCGGGTCCACAAATTACAAGAGTGCCCAATACACTGCAGAGCACATTAAATTATGCCAATTAGACCATTTCACACTTTTAAAGTGAACATTTTAAATGGTTTATTTATTTCCTGCCACGCTCTGCAGAGCATAAATATTATAAAATCAGGTCCAGGCTATTTCAATGTAATGCAGTGTAATTCTTATTAAATGGTCATTCTAAGACAAACTACAGTAGTAAATACTATAACTGTAGTTTTATGATGCAGGTGAGATCTCACAGAAAAACCACAGTTTTTTGCCACTAATCTTAATAAATCTGCACATTGAAGATTTACACTTTATGTGATGGTTAATTAGAGCTTGTTAAGTCTGGATATGGTAATTTTGCAGATGCTTTTAATTAAATAAACTCATAAGAGCAGACATAGCCCCCAAATTCCTAAAAATGGCAATATGTTGTTTTATGCTTCTAGAAAATTGTGCACCGAAGGTAATATGTTATTGACTTTATTGGCTGCGAAACATTCAAAGTTAATAATCATCTGAATGTAGAAGGATAGAGAAAAGAAGAAGAAGGAGTAGGTCTGGTCCATTTTTATAGACATATATAATATCATAAACTACAGCGTGTCATTGGGTTTAACAGGCTGACGTTAACTGAGGTTCTCAAGCTGTCGGAGAAGGTGAAAGAAAAAACTCCTACGAGAAAAGTAAAAATATTGAGGAGGAACCTCGGGGAAATCTATTTGAAGACAAATCATCATTCCTCAGACAGACGTGCGTGCGATAGAGACCATGGAGGGAAGTGACTCCTCGTAAATATCTTATTTCACGTCAGGCGGAGGTAAATCTTGATGACTACAACAAACTGTGCAACTGGGAGGCAAAGCAACAGAGCCATACTGCAGCCAGCCACCAGGGGGCGTTGTCTCGTGCATCTTTATAAATATCATATGGCTCTGACGCTTCACTCTTTGGTTTAGACAGCGTTTAAACAGCGTAAACAAAAAGACACCCACCAGTCCTGTCCAATAAGCTCCACCTCTCTAGTTCGTCCTCATTGGCTCAACAAGAGCAGGAGGATCAACTATTGGCCGTTAGAAAATCCAAATTGAGCAATAAAACAAGACCGGCGATCACCGGACTGAGCCTTCGAGCCACAAGGCCGCGCATCACGTTTTCATCTCCAGCACCGCTCTGAGGCTCAGGGTTGAAACCGACACACTGTTATTTTCTAAATGATGACCCAGGCGGTGAAGGGCAGGTCTGATGACATCACTCGGACGGATGGCGCCTCCGCCCTGTTAGCGATACAATAGCTGAGGGTCCAGGACGCCCTTCAGGACAGATGGGTGAGTCCCGCCTACCTTCGCTTACAGTGGAGCCATGTATCAATCTGACATCGGAGATTAAAACACCTTCCTCTGACGTCCACAGCTCACAGTGCCCCCCCGCCCCATGGGGTCTTTTCCTCCACTCGACTGAAGATTTGTTTCAAAAGACTGAAAGATGTGAAATCACAATAGACTGATGAAACATAATATTCAGAGCAGACGGCCCATGATTTGTAAAACCAGCCAAATTAATAGTATAATTAAAAAGTAAAAAGGACAGAGCTTGGAGGGCCCGAGGAAATCAGGACGGCTAATTCAGGCAATTCTTTTAAGTCTCTTCTTAAAACAAACTTAGTTAAACATTCGCTGATTCAATGTGGATTTAAAATATCTGTGAACTGTCTTTTTTGATCATTTATAACGATAAGCAGGGGAAACAGGAAAAGGACACTCAGGGGAAAGTCTCTTCAAAACAAAGAACTCAAAATGCAAAGTGTCAAAATCGAGACACACTGTTTATACTGAATTATGAAGCTTCAAAGTAAACTTTAATATCTTCTACATTTTCCCTCTTTAACTTTCTGACTTTGTTTCACTCAATGATTATTTAGCATCTGCATTTTTATCATTAACAGTATTTGAATTTGAGGGAATTGTAATGAAACCTCGATTTAAGAAAGATTTTCACAGGACATGATTTCTGACTTCTCCCTATAATTAAACATATTTAGATAAAACAGTTGTTGTTAATGTTGATCTGGATCAAAACGCGAGCAATCACCTCCAGTATCCGGATCACTGCTGTGAGAGACACACAAACACAAACACACTGCAACACAAATACTTTTCATCTGCACACAAACAGGAGTGCGTAGGCTGTTTTATTTATACCAGCTGATTAACCCTTACACCACAGTCTGATTTGAGATTAATTTGCCTAATTAATTGCTTTACAGTCGGTGTAATTATAAATATTTAGTGCCGCTTCACAGAAGGGATGAGTTCAAATCTAAAAATATTTACAACAGGCTCGGAATGAATTGGACGTCAACAGTTATTTTATTTTAAATCGCTGAAACACTGTCTGATCCATAAGTGTCGGTGAAGAGAAGTGTATAAAGAGGAGTTACCTCCAAGTCTAAAACAACACCGTTAATTAGCCAAATCAATGAGAAGCGCCTAACAGTCTCATTAAGGTTTCAATAATGCACAATGAGACAATTAAATATTAATTACCATTTCATTAAGTGCTTATTTATCTGGTGAAGCAGCGGGAACCCCATGCATTTTTAAACAGGACATTTAAATGGGAATTAGAAAATTACCTTATAGGAATGTAGAGAATGCCTTTCAGGGTGGGCTCATTTAATAACCTTCACGTCTTATGAACTGGGATCACTGGGAACAGACTGTGGTCGTTATCACGAGCAAGTGAGACGTGCAGCAGCAGAAATGACTCATACACTCACAGGCCAGAGAGGAGAGCTGTCAACAGGTGAACTTAAAATGTGAAATATACTTATTAATATCTTACACCTTAGTGAAAAATGAAAAAGACATTTATAGACTTACAGGATATATAACCTCATTATTAGTTCAGACAGAGCAGGTGATTCAAATTAGAGGCTGCAGGAGGAAACCCAATGAACTATCCAGTAAAAACATGCACAGATATATTCAGCACTTACACAGAGACAAGAACACATAAACACAACCTCACAAATTAAGTTTTAGTGAAGGGAGAATAATCAATTTCTTTTTTAAGGACCATGATATACGCTATAGCTGCAAGTTGGAGAAATCCCAGAACAAGGGAATATACCTCAACAGCCATAAAGGTATTTATATAGAGAAAGAAGTGGGTGTGTGTTATTACTTTTCTGTTTTTGACGTCCGGCAGGTTTCTGATCATGAATCAAAGAACTGGACAAAAAGAAATTGGGGCCTGGAGGTGACGGATGAAAAATCAAGGGTTCACCCTAAGTTGAATGTGATTGACTGAACTGGGATCCATGGCAACCCGTTCAAAACCGGTTTCAGAACTTCCTCTGGAGAACTGGGTTCGAACTTTCTCCAGAGTTTGTTTTTTTACTTTCGCACGCAGCAGGAGATTCTCCGCTCAGACGGGTTCACAGCAACACAAAAATCACCGAAAACTAAGTTCACAGAAAGTCCTTCAGAGACTCAGGAGAATCTCCAGAGATGATTCATGTGTGAAACCAGTTCAACAGAGACCAGGACAAGTTCCATCCATCCATCCAACATGGCCCCTCCAACTGATGGATAGAAAACCACTGAACATTTGAACATTTGTACATTTGCACTGACTGTTACTTTTTTTTACTACTGTATTATCCCGCCTATAGTGTATTCATATTTATATATATTTATATTTTGATCCTGCTCATAGTGCATTCGTCGTCCTTATATCTTACACTTCCTGTTAATACTGTAATATTCCATATATATTTCTTACTGTACAGATCTTATTTACATTTTCACTTTAATATGCACAATACTCTGCACTTTTACTGCCTTTTTTGCACTTCTGGTTCGATGCTAAACTGCGTTTCGTTGCATAAGTACTTGTACTGTGCAATGACAATAAAGTTGAATCTAAATCTAAATCTAAAATAAGTTCTACACTGGCTGTTTGTGAGAAGTAAGAACTGACTCAACTAAAGCACATACACTCTGATCTGGTTTCATCCAAGTTTTATATGAGTATTATTAATATTAACGCTAGTATTAATAGGATTAGAGGGAGAGACGTTTCAGTTGAGGCCGGCTTCATGTAATTTAAATCCTGCTCCAGTGGCTCAACGCATGAATAACGTTTGATGGTAAAAAGTGAATATTTGTCTTCGAGTGGAAAACCGGAGCCAGTCGAGAGAGAGAGACGGAGAGAGAGAGAGAGAGAGAGAGAGAGAGAGAGAGAGAGAGAGAGAGCGAGAGAGAGACACACTCAACTTTACATATTCCTCTATTAATAGAAAATGGGCAACATGCCTTCCCTGTCAAAACCACTCCGCACAGATTTCTGTCTCTCTACGTCTCTCTGTCACCTGCCCCCCCCCCCCCCCCTCTCAGATGCCCCTTGTGGACACAGCTGGTGTGTAATTGGTCGCTCAGCGCTCAGCCCCGGTGTGATTGGTGGATGTGACACGCGGCCCCGGGCCTCAGTGATCTCAGTGACACCTGCGATTCACACAAGACGACAGAGACAGCGGCGTCCATTAATTATAAAGACGCGTCCTCACAGATTTTCACCATCAGCATCAGATTCGCTCTCGTTGACCTAAAAATAGTTCTGGGGGGAATCTGGAAAGTCAAGAAGATTGCTCAGTGAGTCAAAGCTCGTCCCTGGACTCTTATTTTTTCTTTAAGCTGTGGAATAAAATGAAACACACAAATGATCGGGAAGTGAAACAACTGTCAATCAATATTTGCACCGCAGTTTTTCTTTTTACAAAACAGAGCCAAGACTCCAGTGAATGCCTGCAAGACACAGAGCTTTCACTTTATGCAGCTCGTGCCATAAACAGAAACATGCCACCCCCTGTAGGCTAAAATCCCCCCCCTTTAAATGCAAGGCTGGCCTAATCCCTCACTGAGCTGCGAGTTGAAATCTCACTGGAAGCGAGCGAGTGCTTTGATCCTCCTCGACGACAGAGGCGGTGACGCTGGACACGTGGGCTCCTCCTCACAGTGGGTCCCGCTGGATGGATTCGTCAAACTCGTCTTCATACGTCTGTGAGTTCGTCCAATCTGCATCCGCTGCTCAGCAGGGAATTGTAATTAAATAACGATTTAAGAAAGATTTTCACAGGACATGATCTCTGACTTCTCCCTATAATTAAACATATTTAGATAAAATAGTTGTTGTTAATGTTGATCTGGATCAAAACGCGAGCAATCACCTCCAGTATCCGGATCACTGCTGTGAGAGACACACAAACACAAACACACTGCAACACAAATACTTTTCGCCTGCACACAAACAGGAGTGTGTGGGCTGCTTTATTTATACCAGCTCATTAACCCTTACACCACAGACTGATTCGAGATTAATTCGCCTAATTAATTGCTTTACAGTCGGTGTAATTATAAATATTTAGTGCCGCTTCACAGAAAGGATGAGTTCAAATCTAAAAAAATTTAAAAGAGAAACAGAAATTATAAAGAGGAGTTACCTCCAAGTCTAAAACAACACCGTACAGCAGATTGACACTGTGCATATTGTGCAGTTGACAAAAATAATTAGATATTTCGAGAATAAAGTCAGAATATTACAAGAATAAGATCTATGAGGTCGTAAAATTATGAGTAGAAAGTTTTACTCTCATGAGAATGAGGTTGTTATTTTACAGGAATCAAGAAAACAAGGAAACAAGCAGCAAGGAGAACTCGAGCTGCTGGAGTTTGAATCCATCTGGACGCAAAACTCTCCTATTGAATATCGTGCAGATTGAATAAAAGAGACTTTGTTGATCTTTCTCCAGAATAAACACAGATTCTTACACAATCTTGTCAACCTCCTGATACTCATGATAATGTGTAGTCTTTTGTTATTTGTGAAACTTACAAAACTTAACAAGATTCTCCATATTTCTTAGTTGAACACAGATGACAGAATGATATTCTCATATTTCCCCCACGAAAATGACACATGGCCTAAAATTACGATTTTATTCTTGAAATATTACCAATTTATTCTTGGAATCTAAATGTGGCCCTGAAACAGACAGACAGACAGACTGAGGTGTTTGTGTTGTCTTCACACAGCGGAGGAGCGGGGGGGCTACTAATCAGAAAGTCTGTTCGAACTGTCGCTCCTCTACAGTTTCTTCCAAATGCTCAGAGACACAAAAACAGCATAAAATAGCAGTTAAAGGGCGATAAAACCAGATAAGACCTTCATAAATACAGTTCATTTACCATGAGAGATGTAGATAAAGATAGAATGTGTCAGGACTTTGGACAAAAAGTAAAAATAGCTGCCACATAATCTTGTACTTTCTAAACTAATGAGCACAACTGGAGGCTAAATTAGCCGAGTTAGCAGCTGAACTAAAACTGTGCTGCCGCTCTACGCACGAGCTCCAAGAGGGAGAAGCAGGTCAGTAATAAATCTCGTGTTATTCTGAGGCAAATTTGTGATGTTTTTCTGTATGAAAATGATTAACTTTTCGAATGCCGCCTGAAGCAGCGTATTTTAATTACCACAGCTGCTTTAAATAAACCGGTGCACGAATCTCTGCTGCCGTCGCTTTGCCTCAGTTCCAGGACGACTGGTCCTGGATCAAGTGTTTTCTTTCTCTTCCTCTCTTTTTTGTTCTAAACAAAAACCTCCGATTCGACAATGACTAAATACTTCAGTCATATTAATGTGATTATTATGGGGAGTCAATTAATTACATGCAGCCTATTTAATCAGTTTAGCAGGAAAAACAACAATTACAACGCAAATGAGCTGCACATGCGGATGCTGTATGAATCACTGTCCTCCGAAATAACAATTAGTGTAGATCAGTGCATCGCGGTGACGTTTTTAATTATCGCTAATGCAGATTCTGTGTGAATGGATTCATCTTTGGCAGCAGATTCATGTGTTGTGTAATAATGTTCTCATTTTGTGACTCTACACTTTGTGCACAGAGCCATTAGTTGGTTGTTGGGACAGAGCAGTGAGGACAGTGAGGACAGTGAGGACAGTCGTCTCCATTATCACAGTGTGTGTTTGAGCCAGAGTGGAAAGACAAGAGTGTGTATGGGAGACAATGTTTGAACTATTTGGTCCATATGTCAATCACAAATCACATCTGGAGGCAATCGTAGTTTTCTGATTCATCCATAATGTTTCCAACGTGGTTTAAACCCAGAGAAATGTACAAGGTGTAAGGACGTTTACTTGTAGACACTATTCAACAATAGTTCTCACTCAGAAGGCGGTGCAGGTTCTGGTCCAGGCTCTGGTCATCTCACGCCTCGACTACTGTAACTCCCTCCTGGCAGGTCTACCTGCTACTGCCATCCGACCTCTGCAGCTCATCCAGAATGCAGCAGCTCGACTGGTTTTTAACCAACCTAAATTCACTCGCACTACTCCGCTCCTCCGCTCCCTACACTGGCTACCAGTGGCTGCCCGCATCCGGTTCAAAACACTAGTACTCGCATACCATGCTGTGAACAGATCAGGTCCAGTTTACATCCAGGACATGGTCAAACACTACACACCAGCACGTTCTCTCCGCTCTGCTTCAGCTAAACGACTCGTTCCTCCTTCACTGCGAGCTAAACACTCATCAAAATCACGACTGTTTGCTGTCCTAGCTCCTAAATGGTGGAATGAGCTCCCACTCGACATCCGGACATCTGAAAGTTTACACATCTTTCGCCGAAAACTAAAAACACACCTCTTCCGACTGTACCTTGAATAAAAAAAAAACAAAAAAAACAAAAAAAAAAAAACACTAACCACTTTTGAAAACTCACACTTTGGTAGCACTAAAATGGCACTTACTTATAGCACTCTGTAGTTTTGCTTTATTTCGAAGAAATTTTACTGTCTTGATTCTTGTTGTTCTTGGTTTGTACCCTCAGGGTTGAATGCACTTATTGTAAGTCGCTTTGGATAAAAGCGTCAGCTAAATGAAATGTAATGTAATGTAATGTAATGGTTTAAGGGCAACTGGAGACTTCTAACAGTTCTTCTCATTGGAACAACTGCGAATAATTTCATAGCAGTACTGGAAAAATGGGTGATTACCAAGAGGAGTAAAGATTATTTTACAGATATAAAATTCCAACCAAAACCAGTGTTGTAACGTTTTGTTTCACAATTTCCAATTAAGTCAGATTCTACAGAAAAACAGTTTTCAGCCGACGGACCGTTTCTGCTGCTTCGTACAGAAACACATCTCACAAAGTGACGCACAGTCACACACAGCTGGTTCCTTGTTGCTCTGCTGGTCACACACACGCTCTCTAACATGAACACTTCATCTCATCCACACCCACTCTCCAGTCATCTTCATCCACCCCCGACTCAATCTGAGGGGAAGGGAAGCCGGGCAGCAGACATGGAGGGTTGGTGTCAAGTTGTCCTCGGCTCCTGGATCCAGACAAACGTCCTCTGCTTCACCGAGCGGCTGAACCCGCTCTGCTGCCTGCAGTGTGTGTGTGCTCATATATATTACAGTTTGTGTTCACAGATCGCCAGACTGTGTTGTATATTAAATATTAAGCATTCAGCTACCAGGCGGAATGTGTTGGAGCCGGGCAGAAATACTACGAGCCTTCAAACTTCATTTATATCAAAATGCACTCAGCTCGCTGATATACAATATGTAGCTCGTGTTGAATGCATATGCGAGCAGATGGAGGGACGTAAAAAGCAGAGTTTCAAACTGTCGCACTTAGGGTTTGGTGTAAATTCATGTTTTATCGTGTTCTGGCAATCTCCTCCGCCAACAGCATATGGAAGACTGAGCATTATGTCCCCTTCGCTCCATTTATGAAGATCATCCGGCTCTTTGGCAAAAGCTTGACAGCGGATGAAAGTCGGAGTAAAAATCAGGCCGACACCAGAAATGATTTGGCTGATTTGGCTTGATGGAGTTATTATCATTAAATATCCATTTTAATTTTAAAATGCTGTAAATGCTCGACTGCATGTTCGTCAGGTTACGTGTCACAGGTACGACTTCTTCTATGAACCTTCTGGAGAGAAGAATATATAAATAAAGACACATCTCCTCTTCCAGCTTGTGCTTTTGACGTAATTCGGGTCCAGAGTTTACGCACTAGTGATCAGAATGTGGAGCTGCGGTAACAAGGGCCCGTCGATACACACGGTCGACCAATCACAAGCCGGTCTCAGCTGTCAGAAAGTTAATGAATGCAGATTCATGTGATGGGAATTTTAATTCCCTGGTGAGAAAATAGTGTGATAAATTCAATAATATCAAAGTATTTAATTAAAGGTCAAGAAAACAATTTACAGTGAATAGAGTTGAATACAAACAGAGTTTCTGAGCTAGCACCTGGCCAGGTGGGACAGAGCTATAAACACCACTACAAGTATTGAAGGTCTGACAATTTGGATGAGAGGAAGGCTGTCTTAAATACACAATCTGACGTCACAACATCATCTTCCCATATTACGCAGAACATCACAAGTTCAGTGGTTGGAACCTATCAGAGAAGAGGCAGCGGTCATCCTCCTCTCCTGAGGGAATAGACATTTGGAACATCAAATAGTATCAAGTTCATCCATGGCCAAACAAACAGACATCTACTGGTATCAGGCTGACGCAAACATTACTTAGATTTTATAGCGGTGTTCTTTAGGTCATTCCACGTGTACTTTGAGCATAGATACGTGAACAACATGTTATTGTAACATTTCATCAGAGAACAGTTAGATTTTAATAATTTCCATGACAATTCACACGAGATGAAGCGAGAAGCGATGAAAGGCAGAAGACAAGAGACACGGGAACATACATCAGTAAGATAAGAACAACCTTAAATTAAACAAAACATCATTGGGAAAGATTTTTAGTTTCACACATATTTAATCTGCTAACATGGAGGAGACAGGGCTTATGACCTGTACTACAGCCAGCCACCAGGGGGCAATGAAGATGATTTGGCTTCACTTCATGGGAGCTGTAGCTGTCATGTGTCTATACATTCTATTTTCCTACTGTTCTTTAACCATTGAAAGATTTCAACCTGCAATCAAACCTCAAACATGCTCCGCTAGTACAACGGTGAAATGTCTGTTTTCACCGGTTGTGCCTTTATGTGCAGTGCAGTGTTTTCTCCTTTATGACCACCAGCGTGTGGTGTGACATCAACTGAAGCCTCAATTACACGAGTGAGGTGAGAGAACGGGACAGGCTCATCCATCACGGCACAGACGCCAGGCACTTTGAATTGGCAGCTGTCTCCTCTCGGCGCTCTGACGACTCAGGAGGCTTGTTTGAAATTACGATGCAAAGAGTCGCTGCTGCCAAGTTCTCAGTCACACCCAAGAAATCAAACAACCTTTCTACACCTTTTTTTTAATGCTCTCATATAACGGTTGTTCCATTTATATCTGTGTTGAGGAAAAACATAATTATCTTTTAATAGTTATGTCAAGTAAATGAGACCATCTTCACTTTTACAGTCATGATGCTTGTGCTGCTTTGAGACCTGCACCAAAGTCCAGATGTTTCCCACAGCAGCTGTACGTGCCAATGCAAATATACGAGTAAGTTGCTCCAGACATTTTCCAGAACTTTTCACGTTCTTTTTAAAAACTTTCACCAATCTCCTGCTGTGTTCTTCATATGAGTACGACAAATGTTTCCACAGGTCATGTTTTTTATAGTTTGGTCGAACTTAAAGCTGTAATATCCATTTTTTTGCTACTATAATGGCAGAGAAACAAGAGCAAGAAAGACAAAACGCTTACTGGTCTTGTTAATTTTTAATATGATAGCAAATACTTTATACCTCAATATAATCCAGATGTGATTAAAAACCCTTTTTCCAGTGCAGGGGTTTTAGTATATTAGTTCCTACAACCTCAGTTAATCGAGCTAATCAGCTGACTATCCACAAACACACAGAGCACTCCCCTGAAAGGACTTCACACAAGACAGAGGCTTTACTCTCTTAATAAAAACTCTAAATCATGTTGTAATTCTCGGCTCTTCATCACCCACACTGATTATGTGGTGAGGGATCAGATAAACATCAGCCTGCTGCACTCTGCATGGCTGAATGTGTTGAAGAGGCTGGAACCAGTCACTTTAATGAGTGCATACGGTTGATGTCAGTGTAATTTCAGTAGATTCAGATGTCATTATCTCCGGGGAACGGACATTTTTACCCAATTTTGGTTTCCCATTAATCCTTCAGAAAAATATGTGCATCTGTCACAGAGCAACTTTCCTCGGCATCATTTTCTGTCTGCAGTTTGGTGCTCCACTGTGTTTTTTTTGCTGGGAGTAGCTGCCTGCTGCATCTGTAAACATGTTTATGATTTTTCAGACTGGAGCAAATGGTAAATGATTCAAATTGAACCCAAAAAAAGAGGCTGTGAGAGGATAAAAAGCTCTGAAGTGGAGAACAGGTAACACCCAGTGTATTTCATTATAACTGGCACTGGAAAAAAAGTTTTAACATTCGCCCATTTCTGCAAAACTTCCCACAAGAATAAAAAGTTTTCACATTTACAGCAGGGGGACCGAGCAGAAACTTTCTGTTTCACTGTAATGAATATTGCAACGCATGAATAGTTCCAATTAAAAGTCAAACTTTTCGGTCAGAATACGCAATTAACAATAATTCTGTGTAATTGTTTGCTGCTAATTATCCAGATCCAAAATATGACTGTGGACTTATACAGCCGGTGTTTTTTTCTACATGGTTTTCTTCATGACCAGAGTAAGATTAATATTAATGGGTCCTGAGATGTGAGAACAGTTTCTAATTTAGGAGCTGTCTGGCTTTAATATTCCTATTCAGGTCACGGACTGGTTCAGACAATTTCAATGATTAGATTCTTTCTGGAAAGTTTCTCTGCAGATGCACCACCCAAAAAAAATATAAAAGGCATTTTTAAAGACAGAAAAGCATCGACTGCTTGTGCCACAAAACAAGGTTCAGAGTTTTCCCAGCAGTGACGGAGCGTCTGGGATCCATGGCTGCAGTCCACAACTGTGCTGATTGGGCAGGTTCTAACCTGATAAAGCTTAAAACTTAAACTCAGTGCCATCAGTCAAGAGCACAGACTGAATACAAACAATGGATGACGCGTCTCCTCTTCCTCCCATTGTGCTAAAATATCCTGGTTATAGGTGCTTTGCTCTTTTGACCTCATTTGGAGCCAGAGTCTGCGCCACAGTGGTCGTGGAGCGGAGCCGCAGGATTGATGTCACGCCGATACTTCACTTTTTAGTTCGGCCCATGTCCCATGTACAACCGGAATTCTACTGCAGCCAACCAGCAGGGGGCGATCCAGCTGTTTTGGCTTCACTTTGACGGAGCTGTCATGTCACTAAAGCTAAAATATCACGGAGACAGGTGCCACCATCTTGGATCCATAATGATGTGATAGTGATTGTGGATCGAGGTCCCACTGATAGAAACAGCTGAACCAATCATGAATCAGTTTTTAAAGCATCCAATAACTAAATCAAGCCAAACTTATCTGACACAGTAACACTTATAATGTGAACTTTCACTTTTTAGGTGGGTCCATGTCCAGTCTGCTAACATGGAGGAGGTAGTATTAAGGAGGGGCAGCAATGTCATACATCTTTATACACAGTCCATATACTCATACAAGGTAGTTTCGATACAAGATTTTTAACACTTATTTTGATATATTTCTTACTTGATGAAAATTTGAAAAATCAAATCCTGAGCTCATCTTCCTCAGCTCTTCACCCTGAGAGCTGCAACACTCTGAGGATTTTTTTTTCCAGAGAACACTGAGCCTGTATTCATGTTTCTGAATGATGGGAAAAGATAAAACTCCAGTGCAGCATATGGCTTTGTTTAAAAAAAAAAAAAAAGAGCCCACTTTGTTTGAAATGGGCAGAAGGAGAGATGCAACCCTGAAAACAAAGCCAAGTCCTCCGAGGCAAACCAACAGGAAATGTGGGTCAGTACAAGTAAAGCACATAATAGCTGAGGAAAACAGCATGGGGGGGGGGGGGGGGGATTCATACACCAGCTGATGTATTCCCTCCATGCAGGCAATTTTTTATTTATTTAAACCTTAAAAAAATCATTCCCGTTCCATCATTAGTTCCCTCATTTTAAAAATTCCAGCCTCACTTTCCGTCGGTGATTGGGAAAAATCTCCACGCGAGATCCTGGTATCTCCGGCAGTAATTGCCCTGGCAGCCCGACAGATGTGCTTTAAAGTGCTAATGCAGAAGAAGTGCAGAGGGCTGAGTTGTTACATGAGGAATGTGAGCTGGAGTCAGCACATTGAGCCCGATAACAAGCCCAGTGCAAAGTCAGGGAAAAGTCAATCAATGTTGTTGAGCGAAAAAACTTTGAGAACTTCAAATGAGTGGCAGCAGAGGAGGGATTCCAGAGGAGAAGCGTAGAATCCCCCCAAGGTAATGATGTGTTGGCCGAGCAGCTGATGGAGTCGGGTCATTTCCAAAGAGGAGCAAATGAGAAAAAAGAGGATTGAAGGTGAAGACGCCGGCAGCTACTGAAGGTATGTAAAATAATGCAGCCCTCTGGCCGGAGTGGACGACCTGTCCGAAGACACGCTGGACGGTTTCTTTCTAAGCTTCATTTGATCACATCATCTATCACATCATCAAGTAAACGCTGTGGCCTCATGCATCCGTCATCCCAGCCGGTCCTGGGCTAAAGCTCACACTGGCCTTTTTCTTTAAAGGCCGACCAACTTGAAACGCTGCGTGCGTCTAAACCGTTATCGATTCAGCGCCAAGAGAAACACAAGCTCCTGCATTAATGATCAGCCAATGAAAAGGGCCTGGCCATGTGACCTTGTGTGTGTGTGTGTGGAGCTGTTTTTTAAAGATTGCAAATAAGCACACAACATGCTGACATACAAACATTATGCATTCCCCTAGCGAAGGTGGGGTTCTTCTTGCCTTGATGGGGAAACGCACAAACCAGGAATACATCGTGGTTGAGATGAATCACAAAGATCGGTGCCAGGGGAAAACCTTGTGGCAGAAGGTCGACTCACCCCTCCTCCTAAACACCCAAATTACAATTAGCATCATTATTATAGCTCACTCTGTGTATAGCCAATACGCTGTAAAAAATATGGCGTAGCTACCCGTGAAGGTGTAAATAACCTGTATAAAGTAAAGCATGATTCAGCCATGGAGTGAGTCTCACCAGAAACAAATTCATGAAACACGCACTCAAACATGAACTTAACCACAACCAAATAAACACAGACAAGAGCACAACAAACCCGAAGGCTTTTGGGAAACGCACACATTTCGAGGAGCGTTCAAATTAGGACAGTGGAGTCGTGCCGCTGAGACGTAATCAGTCTACAGACGCAGCTTAGTGAGGATGAGGCCCCTCGAAATTCAGACGCAGCTTTTATTTATCCATCTTTTGTTCCTGCAATTTCCAAGCAGACTGTGTTTTGGCAGGAAATCCTGTGAGATCCGAGGGATGCTATCTGTGGCATAACAATGAGCCAGTAGCACCATCGGTTGGAGTCACAGTTCAAAACCATGATTTGTTACCACTTTACATAGATAGTGGAAGTGCACCTTATGAAATTGAGTGCAATTTAACGCGGCCTGGCCTCTAACCTGCAGTGACTGATTAGTAAGAGTCATAATTTGACAGAAATGGAGAACTTATTTTTTAGCTGATTAAATGTGTCTATAAAAGCTGATGACACACTGAACAAATATCGTTGTCCTGGAACCAGTTCGCACCGGATTTAAAATAAAAACTGGGGGAAGTGACGACAAATACTCTTGATCACCCCCTGGTGGTTGGCTGCAGTACATCACTTAAAACAGGCCTCCTCCATGTCCGCAGATGGGACACGGACCAAAAAAAATGATCTCTTATAACTCCGCCTTCCCCCATTTTACTGATGTAGGACAGGAGGTCAAACTGGCCAATCAGGTCAAGACTCTGTACCGAGGTCACCTGAACATTTCACAAAACATTTATATTCTTAAATTGCCGTCAGCTCAATAAGTTCTCTGCTCAGCTTAGACATTAAAAATGGAATAAATTATATACTTTCTGGTCCATGGTTCAGATTTTGTCTGTAATAGGTTTCATTATTCAACACTTCAAATGAATCACTGCAATTAAATGATCTTCTCCTGAACTGACGTCGAACACTCAGACGGTTCTTCTGCTCTGAGGCTCGAGGAGGTTGATGGTGCAGCCGCCCACACAGCAGGTCACTGGTTCCACTCCTCTGCTGTGTGTCCTTTCCAAATGAATCTTTAAAACAGAAGTCTTAAATGATAATACATATTGTTTATATCGTTTTTAACAGGAAAAATAAGTAATATCACTTGAAGTAATGGCATTCACAACCAGAGGATACGACACGTCCACTGACCATAATCTGATATCTGACCAGAATGTTCTGATTCTTGACACATATCAATGTCATAGAAATATCTGTGAAGTCAAGGGACATGATCTTTCATCGAATATCTGTTGTCTACTCCAAATGCTCCACAAATATCAATCGTTGCCCCCAGAGGCTTAGTTGTCATCAGTCGACAGCCGAAGGGCGAACATCACATCATCTGAGCTCTTGGCTTCAGCTCTGCAGTCATTTCCTCAAACAGCAGTTACGTCAGCGCAGGAAACGATTGAAAGATCAGTTCATCACAATTAAAAACACGCAGAGTATTTGCCCAATCACACGCGGCTCCTCCAGACAGACGGGGTTTCTCTTGGACTCATTACCCTCCTCACAATCAATCTCACCTCATTTCTGTCAGAAGCCTCCTCACCTCTGATCAGCTGCTCTCTGAAGCTCATCCTTGTGGAAGAGAAACTCCAGCACAGAGAAGCAGCTCTCAGAGGACGGCACAGACACAGACTAATTAGAAGCTAATTAGCTCAAACTGCTGCACTAAAAATGTCAACAGCGTGTTTAACCAGCACATTAGACTGTTGGTCCAAAAACAACAGAAACACACAAAAGAGGGAGAGACTGATTCTGGGGAAGTGAGAATCACATGACGTCCATTTCTCTCTCTCTTCACTCCCTTCGACCCGCGTGGAGGTTGGTAGAATTAATGACCGGCTAAATTCATGACGGAAAAGTTATGAATAATGTTTACGTATTAATCATTCATGGTGGCCAGCCAAGCACATAGACCACTGCTCCCCTGGAAATTACCGGCTCACCTCAACAACATAAATTATCCATTAGATTCCAATCAACCGTCGCGGCGCAGCCAACGATATCTGCAGAAAATACAGATGCCTGCACAGTCCAGTGTCTGCGATCAGCAGGGGAGTGTGCGACGCCGATGTATCACTGACAGCTCACAGGGTGAAGATGCAGCTGTTCCACCACCCGATCCATCATCTGTGTTTCGGTTTCAGAATCAAGCTGCAGCGCGAAGGACAAGCAATCAACCAGAAATCACATTAATAGTCATAAAAATATCTTTATATAGCACCTTTCAAAAGCAGCGGTGACAAATTGCTTCACAGAGACGAGGAATGGAAAAAAAATGCAAATTGATCAAATTTAATTTAAAAGCAAAGACAGCAAATGTTATAAAACAACATCATTAACAAGCAGTGGCTTATTTACAATGTTAACATGGAGGAGGCAGGGTTTGTGACCTATCCTGCAGCCGGCCAACAGGGGGCGATCCAGATGTTGGACTGTTCTGATAATTGGAGCGACATGTCAATCAATATGGTTTTTTAATTTACAAAATGTTTACCAAATGCTTTAAACCTCACTGTCTTCGTGTCTGAGACGCAACAAAATAAACAGTTTGAATTCAATTCCTCCAAAAAACAAGACACGTTCGCCTGTGTTTCCTGTGTTCAAACCACTTGAATCCCTCCGAGTCTGAGGCAGTTTTTGTGTTTACTGTAAAACGAGGGGAACTCAGATCCACTCCGACTCCTTGACAGAGCAATTTGAACAGCGAATCGTCTGAATCATCACCTGAGTGGGACTCGGAGGGAGAGACAGAAGTCAAAAGGACAGGCCGGGGCTGGAAATCCTCGCTCTTTTTAAACGCTTTAAATTAGTTTCACAGGAGCAGTGTGTTTAAGAATGATAAGCTTTGCTTTGGGTGAAGTGGAGTCAGCAGATGAGTGTAGCTGCTTGTTATCTGCGCGGAGCAGAGGCAGAGGAGGACACTGCTGTAATAACTTTGAGAGACAGAGGTGGGGGGGGGGAGGAGGGAGGCGGCGGGAGGCGGACGATAAAACCACGTTGAGATGAGGATCTGCAGCACGTTCTCCCTCCAAACGCCGCTTTTAGTTTGGATCAGTACATTTGTAATGGCCGCTTATGCTAATGACGGGAGCCGGGCATGCTGGCGTTGGCCTTTTAAAGCGACTCGGCTCTGTACAACCAGAGGCTTTCATCGTCTGCTGCATTCCCAGAAGGATGCGGCAGGGAAAAAGAGGAGCAGGCGAGTGTCAGCGAGCTCTGGCGCTCACACGAGTTAGCGTCATCGATAACACGCCACGATCATTATTCACGGCGTGTCGCGGTTGCGGAGCTGCTCATGATGCAGTGCATGTCAGGATCCGCTTGTCAAGTGGGCCTGACCACCGTGTGACGTGAGGGGGGGGAAACAAAGGAGGGAAAGTGGAAGTGGCTGCTGGGAGATCGGTGCGAGCTCCACGCTGAGATGATTTTCAAAGGAGCCGTCACACGATGCATGCCTGGTGTTTTCATAGAGATCTCTGCATTAGTTCCCGAGAAATGCATTGATATATAAAAACAAGAAGTAAAACCCTCAATTTCCTTATGTTCTTTTTGTCTCTACTGTGCAAATCTACTGAAACCTCGCAGATACGTACAATAGAGGAAACAGAGAAGAACCAATAGTTCAAATGAGATAATCAGTGGACACGAGGTAGAAATTCAACAATGGTCAATTGGTTTAGTAGTTTCTGCCTAATCCTGCTAATGTAAAGACAAACACCAATGAAAACCTTGTTGTTGGACGTTCTAAACACCATCAGTTGTTTAAAGATGACAGAAGAATGTACAGTATGCTTTACTTCTTTACTTCTGCCTTTGGAGGATCGAAAGACTTAAGAGATAAATGACGATAGTCGATGATTCTGGCAAAGCTCGACTTCTCCGTGTTGAACCTTCCATTTGCTCCTTTGTCGTGTGGACGAGCCTTTCGAGCACGAGTCATGAGCTCTGATTTGAATTCTTTCCACCCCGTCAGATCCATTCTTCTTCCCCGGCAGAAGGTAGAGGAGCGATCGGCAGCTGTTTCCTCCTGGACGTTCGCTGAGGTCACAGAGAGCAAAGGGTCGAGGTTTCAAAGAATCTTGGAACATGTATCCATTTCTACAAAGCTGTTTTTTACAGCAAATGGTTTTCTGTTACGTCCAGTCAGAGCAAAGTGAGAACCTGAATTCAGATTATTCCCAAGGACACTTTAAAGTCTTCATTATTGATTTGGCAGCTGTAAAACACTCGTTTGCTCGAAATCGTGTGCAACTGACTTCTAGACTCTGAGGTTCTCTACAAATAGGGCAACTGCTGCTTGGTGAAAATGAAAATGATTTTTATACTGATGTTACATGTGAAATCACAAGCTAATGGTAATTTGAGTATTAAACACGTATTTAAACTCAAGGGGTACACGCACACATGTTTATGTTTAAATAACGTTTCACCAGGTTTTGTTCAGGCTGAACGCAGCTCAGTATTCTGCTTCACTCGTTTTCTCCTTGTGGAAACGATGGGACGTTAAATCTGCAGTTTAAACAGTAGTTGTTTTTATATTTTAGTCAATGAACAGACCATGATGTTGCTAAATTAAACTTTAATACCCACCTTCCTATTCACTGTCACGCCTTTGCTCATTTT
Organism: Limanda limanda; assembly: GCF_963576545.1. Lineage (NCBI taxonomy): Eukaryota > Metazoa > Chordata > Actinopteri > Pleuronectiformes > Pleuronectidae > Limanda > Limanda limanda. The sequence goes on along the minus strand of NC_083649.1, from coordinate 5,055,611 downwards.
GATCAAGTTGAACATTTAATGCTACAATTATTAGATATATTTCTGCTATAAAAGTTAATTCCCTCTCGTTGCTTCCTTCTTAGCAAGAATTGCAATGTGTTCTGATATTAATCATGGTGATGTATAACATCTTCAGTTAATGTCTCTGTTGCAGCTCCTCTCTAAGAAGCAAATTTATGAACGTGTAATTTGCACTCTGCCTTATTTTATTACACTTAAATCTGTTAGTAATTAGACTCTGATTTAACAAGCAGCAGCTTGTTATCCAATCGGGGACTAGAGCTGCTCACTGGGTGTAATTTGCTCACTTAGTAAAGATTATTGAAAGTGCAGTTGAGAGCAGCGCAACATAAAATCTGGATTTAAAGTTAAATTTAGTGACACCAGTGTAAGACAAGGTTTTACTCCCAGTATTAACTCTAACTTACTGTTGAGCTGTTGTTAAAGTAACATGACTGAGACAGAACCAACATGTTTGAGTTGCACATTATATCATATCCGTCAATGTTAAACATCACTCATAAAACATGCATAATAATTATTACTTTTAGAAGGCTGCATAATAACTCAGACCCTATTTACTGATGATAATATCAATTGATTATATTGCTTGGTTTCATTTAAACAATTCACATGTTTGTTTATTATATATTATACGGTGTCCTTCAGTGTCAGGGTAATAACATTAGTGATAATCTATGTACCTATCATTTAAAGGTCACCGGGGGGGCAATCCCAGCCGCCACGGGGCGAGAGGCGGAGGGTGAGGGTCCCCAATTAACCCTGTCGGAGAAAACCGAAGCCGACAAGATGCCAACCTTCTCGATGGGAGGCGACAGTGCTAACCTCCGTGCCTGCCTTGTTGTTAATATCATTATTAAATGATTTGTAACGTCGGGAGTCACCGGCTCGACCCCGGTCGCGGTGGAAGAACGAGCCCGTGAGAAGGAGCTGAGTCACACTGACACATCACCACAGCAGCTGGAGGATTTGGACGCTGCTGAACCCGAGAAAACTTCAGCTGGGCTCTTAGAAATGACTCATCAGCTGTGCAGCCACCGTTCAGTCAGTTTAACATCTCCAGCTTTATCATGTTCATCCATCATGATGCAGAAATCCTTTATCTTTTTAACCTGCCTCGGATTTTCGCCTCTCCTCTGCAAACTTCACTGTGGTGCACTCACCTTGCACCTTCTGGCTGCATGTATGCATTATGCATGACGCCGTGTTGGTGTAGTTTGTAGAGTCTGCAGGCGCCGTCTGCTCTGCTCCCCTGTGCACGGGAGCCGGCTCCGAGTCCGAGCTGCTTCACAGTGGGAACGTGTGATGGGGAAGTGTTCTGTACTGGTGCGAGCCACAGAGCTTCCGTCCACGTCTGTGTTACTGCTGCCCGCTGACAGTCGAGTGGCAGCGGGTGTCATCTCCGCTGTCACTCATCGGCCAGTCCGTCAATCTCGTGTCTTCACGGCCACGTCAGGTGATTTTAAAAAACTGCAGCCTCTTATATTGATTGACACCTGAGACTAACTTGCAAACGGTCCATCTTTGTTTCCAGTCTGCCCTGACCAATCACAGGCCTTTCTTTTCGCTGTCATTCATTTTACTTGTATTTTGACTTTTCTGTTTGGTCCATGTCTGAACCGCTAACATAGAGGAGGTGGGTTTATGACCCTTCTGCAGACAACCTCCAGGGGGCGATCAAATGAATTTGGCTCTACTTTTATGTTTATCTTTAAACCTTTTACAGTTTATACTCATGTATCGAGATTATAATTGAAGGAGACCTTTGATGCTTTTCCTCATTTTCTGTCACACATATACAATTACATTGTCAGATTTCGGTATTAAACAGGTTTCAAATAAAGATGTAAACACGTATGTAAAATAATCTGTCAGAGAAAAGAACCGTGCAACAAGAAGAGACGCAGAGAAACTTGAAGCAGCAGTTTATAAACACAACAGTAAACTTCATTTGTAGAAAGCTTCAGTAAACTGTACTTTACAGGCTTCTTATATTATATAAAACCTCCTTTTAGAGTAAAGTGCTGTAAACGGCTGCTCGAACAGACTTTAAGTATCGGCTGCAACTCACTTCTTTCAAATCAAAGCTGAAATCTTTTCCTGTTTGTTGCTTCCTTTTATAAAATATTAAATAATTACTCCCCCTAGCGCTTTCATTTCCTGTTATTTTAATTGGTTTTCTTTTGAATTCTCTAGTTAATATCAATCTAAATGTTTCTTTAGTATTCTCTTATGTTGATTTTACGTTTTCTCATGACATCATATCTATCATATACAGTAGTTCCTTTGCTGTTGAAATGCCGACATCCTAAACAAAGACTTTTAAGAACAAATGAAACGTTGGAGGCCAGTTTGCATCTGTATGTTTAATTTAGAGACAAATCTGGTTCCCAGGCTTTTTACTTCATCAATCTTAATTAACGGAGAGGAGATAACAAGGAGCGAGTTGCAAATGTGGCCTGGGAGTGTGGTGACTCACCCATAATACGCATTAGAATAATTCCCTTTTCATAAAAATGACATATTTCAGCTGATTGCCTTCAGACTGCCAGGCCCTTATTAGCTCTGCCGTACAAATGAAAATGCAGCTCTGCACTGAGACGATAAAATGTGGATTGAATCGAAGCGTTAAGATGCTCAGATCAATTCAATCGCTCCTATGCAGTCGCTTATATTTTCCTACCGATCGATACTTTGACTTTCCGACTCTCTAGTCCCCCCCCCCCTTATGTTCTTAAACCAGTTCATCCTATTACGTATGTTACACTTGTCCTTTTTTTCAGACTAATACCTGCAAATTCAGGCTGACGGGGAACAAAGCTGCTACGACCGTTTTTCACAGCTTAATAAAAAGGTACAGAAGAGAGTGACATCTCCCGAGAGGAAAGAGGCTTCCCACCGAAATAAATATCCATTCTCCACGAGGAGCGCAGACAGGAAACACAGCCGAATGAAATGTTCAATGTGGAAGTCGCTCGCGGAGCAAAGCGTTGATGCTTCAAACTCAAATTAACATTTAAATATCTGGAATAATTGATAAAGGGGAAATATAATCATAGACTGGAAGTAAAGATGGACGGCGGGACTGTTCGACATCAGCAAAACCAAAGTGTAGCAATTGCCCCCTAGTGGCTTACTGCAGTATAGGTTATAAACTTTGCCTCCTCCATGTTAATGTTTTGGTCATACTGCACGTTAGATGGTTTCTGTCTTTTCGGTTCTAATCACACAAGAGTATGTTCCAGTGTTAATGCTCCGGATAAGTTCGGTTTTAATTAGTTATTTAATATTTGACTCACGATTGGACAAGTTCGTATCATCAGCTCCGAACCACGATCATTTCTGTGCAGAAACCAAATGACGTCACTGCTGTAGGATTCTTACGTTTCTGGATAGTAGGGGGAGGAGGTGGTGTCGTCCATCTTGATATACAGGCCGTGGATATCTTTAAAGTGTTATATCAGCGTCTGCTGAAGAAGGAAATGATGTCGAAAGGAGGAAAGATTATCAATAACTACATGTGAGTGTTGGATTAAGACAGATTTAAAGAGATTATATTCTTCAGGAATGCAGATCTGGCCCCGCTGGGTTTAATAATGATGTGCAACCCTGAACATCAAGTTGTTATTACACAATCCTCTAACAAGAGAAGAAACAGTGGTGTCGTGACCTCCTGAGTGGGAACAAACCATTGAGATGCTTGTTCATGCGTGAAAACATCTGATGAGGTGATACCATTATCATGCATAAGAACATGACACATGTATTATATGAGCTTCTGTATGAAGCGTGCAGCGACGATTATCCACGTTGTTACAGTTCAGACCTCCAGCTGGGAGATGATAGTGACACAAAGGTGATTATGAGATTCAGTGTGTGGGATGCATCACAATAATACATCACAGCCTCAAGGTTCCCCACAGACCCAGTGTTCTCCAGAGGCTGCAGCCGGAACCGAGGCAATAAGAAAAAAAAACAACCATCAACAATTCCAAAGCACATTTAGCAGCAGATGACTCATCGAGAACTGAATCCCATCACGCTGAAGACGTAACAAGGAGCAGAAAGTCACAGAGCTAATCTCCTTCGGTGACGTTTCTCCGAGCAGAGCTGTCGAGGATGACAAGCCCCACGCAGAGCGGGCTCGGGTCGCATCGGGGGGTTGGGGTGGGGGGGTAGGGGGTCCCGTCCCGTCCTGTCCGGCCCAAACACTCGCTTCTGGAAAAAAAGCTGCACGCCGACAGCGACACAGCTGCGGTTTTGATGAGGGTAGCCCTTTGAACAGGAGCAGTTTGGGCTCTTTACTGAAGCCTCTGTTGGTGTGATAGCATGACAACACACACACACACACACACTAACACATACACAGACACACACACGCTCTGTCTAGTGTGGGAGCTTTGGTGAATAATCTAACGGAGGTGCTGGAGGGTCACAGGCAGAGAGGGCGAAGTGGAGCAAACATCTGACTTCTGTCGCTCCACCTGAGTGATGGTGATCCAGGAGAGGAAACATGGAGGGAGGGAGAGTTTCCTGATGCACCGTCATGGCCTGGGGGGGGGGTAGAGAGGACACCTACAGGCCTGCCAGGAAAGAATCACTCGAAAATATAATATATAAGATCAGACTGAAGAGAAGTGTTTCCTAAAGGGTAAAAGAGCAGGCAGCCTTTCATCAATCTACGAGCAAGACTTTAAATCAGAGCTGTGACCAGCAAACATCTGGATTGAGAAAGAGTCCGAGGCCTCTTCTGTCTTCTGTCTTCTGTCTTCTGTCTTCTGTCTTCTGTCTTCTGTCTTCTGTCTTCTGTCTTCTGTCTTCTGTCTTCTGTCTTCTGTCTTCTGTCTTCTGTCTTCTGTCTTCTGTATTCTATCTTCTGTCTTCTGTCTTCTGTCTTCTGTCTTCTGTATTCTATCTTCTGTCTTCTGTCTTCTGTCTTCTTACGGTCTTGAGAAGTTACATTTGTATTCCTGCGATGGTTTATAAAGTCTGTTTAGGGTAAATTATCATAAGGTTTGTTTGCAACTTGTGTAATTCCTTGATAAATTCTCCGCAGGGATTATTTTAGCACGGCTGAGGAAACACACATTAACACCAGTTAGGTTAATTAGAGTTGAATGAATCACCGGCGGCTTGATTCGCCGATGGTTCGACTTTGCAGGATTAAAGTCTTCAGAGGAGGGTCAGGAGGGCGACTTTGTCAGCGGCGCAAAGGATAATTGTCGGCAAAGTTTGTGTTTGTTCACACTTCACCAATGTGTGTGTGTGTGTGTGTGGGTGTGTGTGTGTATTGTGGGGTCCATGACCAAACAAAAATGAATCGCCTGTAATCCAGTTATCCACTTAGTGAGCTATTATCCCTGACCTTGGAGCAGGGGTAGATGATCTTATTCAGCTTGAGGAGGAAACACAGCGGCTGTGGCAGCAACAGAAAACAGAAAACAGCAGCTGATAAGAGTTTCTGCTCTGTTCCTCCATCAAACGGCAAAACACAAATATACACATGCGAGTAAATGTCCATTGAACCTTCTGATTGGTGTAAAACAGCCGTGTTCAGGTCGTAGGTCGAGTGAATCTGCTGCCGGGATTTATTTAGAGACTTAAATCCATTAATGAAACACAATGTGGACGCCTGGACATCACACTCATGCCTGTCAACCTTGGAAAATTGATCTAACAACCTCCAATCAAGGGTTCATAACCTTTTCTGCAGCCAATCAACGACAGCAGAGGTTGGTGCAGCTTATTTAAATAAAAGCAATGTTGCAGTTTGGACCTGATGATGGCGCTCGATCAGTAATGAAGGTAAAACCAAAGTTATTTACAATTCATCCACAAGGAAGACGTGGATGTTCACATTTCACCGCGATAAATAATTGTAGAGATATTTCAGTCTGGACCAAAGAAGTTACCTGAACTGTTACATCATGGATAAAAGTGCCAATAATCACTGTTTTATTTATTTGAATGATGGGTGACATGATTGTGAAAGGTTTCAATCACTGTAGCAAACCCAAAGAAAACATTAACTCCATGTTTACTCTTCAATCTTATAGTTTTGGCTTTACTTTGGTTGTTACGGCCACTTGTACAGCATCAAACAGGCGGCATTCAATGTTAGCAGCTAAAACAACTAAAAATCACTAAAATGATCGTGATTATTGCGCTTTCTTCAAAAGAAAAGAATCATAAGACACCAATAAAAAAGCGAAATACAGTAAAAAGAAATAAACTTCTCTAACAAACAAATAGAAGAGACAAAAACACAAAGTGTAGACACATCTTTGTTCTCAAGGGCGTCTTCAGTCCTCTGGATTCATGACGTGAACCCTGGTCTAATTGCAGCCGTGGTCGGGCATCACAAGTGAACCGGCCGTACGTGTTGTTGGTGTGTGAGCGGCTCAGGACTTTAATCTCTCGCCTCCTGATTCAGTAAGGACGAGCAAAATCAATCAAACCCGCATGGAGGAAATCGATAGTCTTTAAGAGTTGAGCACAGGAAACAGAACAGGATGCAGGAGGTGTGTGAACAAAAATAACACGTGGGTGTTGTGCTCTGTGCTGCGGTTGTGTAGCAGCACGAGGATTTCTTGGTTGTGCAAGAAAAATACAGAGTAAACGAATGTCAAAACTGTGAACACTATTAACCTCTATTCCAGGGGCAGAAGCCTCGAAGACAATATGTTTTATGTGTCTGGGTTGAACTGAACTTTAAACTCAATACTTGTTATCAACAGAAACAAATTGCTGGACTCAGAAGAATGTTTCCAACGCAGTGGATGAGATTTTCAACTAGAATCAGATGCTTATGATGCAGCTGAACTCTGCCCTTTGATTGGAGCTGGGAACTCAGCCTCTCCAATACCTTGTGTGTCAAATCAAGCATTTACTTTCCATCCTTTAAGTTCTTTGTCTTATTAATCACAAACTGATTTAAATGTGACCTTTTGTACCTTAACAACTTTGGTCCATGAGCGTTGTCTCTAAATAACTTTGTCGAACCTGCACCGAGTGCTGAAGCCTTTCAGACATTTGATTTAAATTGTTCAAATAAAGCCCAAAGTCTTGTTTTTCAATGATGACCATGTTCAGTAAGTATCTTTATCAAAAAAGCCCTGAGTGACTTAGGAAATGTATTTCCTGGTATTATAATGAATGTTCTAAAATAAAACTACCTTTCACTTCTCTCTTTGTGTCTGCTCTGGACATATGGTCTTTAATATTTAAAAAGTTCCAGCTCCAGCAGCCATCCATCCCGTGTCAGTCAGAGTGTGACTTTCCTCAATTTGCACGACCTTGACTGTGGTTGTCCTCGCAGCGCCGCCTCTCCCCAGAGCAACGATAACAACTCCAAATTCCTCCTAAAGTTATATTTCATGCTAATGAATTAGCCTACCCCTTCCCATTCTCAGCCCGAAAATGGGCTCCTCTCCGATGCCAAAATGAGAAATCAAATCAGTCTTGTCATTTGCAGCTGATTTGTCGAGGTCCCAGCTCGCGTTCCATCTTGTCCCCGGGCACGGATGATGAGACGGCACAGCTGTGTTCCTGCTAGCGATTCTGATGACACCAAATTAAAAGCCGTCTGAGAGAGTCGGGCCGTTAATATGGAATCACAAACATCAAGCTGACTCAGATCAATAAATTAAACACTGTATAATTTCACCATCCACCTCCATCTCTCTGCCACGGCACAAACGAGGAGCCGTGATGCACGAGCCTGCGGTGCCGTCCTCCGTTTGTTCCTTCAAAATGTATGACACTTGCAAATAAAAACCTTAGAAGTTATTAATATTGTTAGAAGTGTATTATTTTAGAGAAATAATTGCATGGAAGTGAGTTGTCAGGGGGAGATGAGTGTGGAAGAGAAAGAGAGAGAGACTAAAATGCTGCATGAGGTGAAACTGACACTTTAATGAGGACGTTCCAAAAACAACAGGAAGTGAGTTATTGTATTTGTCTGACTAATTTGGCCTCTTATCAGTGATGGTAACAGTTGCAGCTGTGATGAACAACTCGGGGACGTAATTAAGGTACTTTTTAAAGAATCCAGTATCCAGTGGTTCATTGTACTGACTCAGAGTCGTAAATCAAATCTGAACACACAGACGCACATATTTGTTTGAAAGAGCATGACGGACATTTCCCAAGGATCCAATCATCCTCATTGTCATTTATGAATAAACATGAATCACTCACTAGTAGTGGCTTGAGAGCTGAGAACGGTTCTGTCATGTTTGCTTCACTCTCACAAAAACAATGTAAATAAAAACCCACTGGGACCAAGAGGATGAGAGAGGAAGCTCCAGCTGCCCTCAGTGGAGACAGACCTGCACCGAGACTTTGCTGCTGGTTCCTGACGACTGGGATCAATTATTTTGCTCCATCACAGACAAAATTCATCTAACTGGTTCAGAACAGACAGAATTTTGGTGTCACATGTATTATATAAAAACAATTTGAGCAGTTTATCATTTTCTTTGATAGAAGATGAACAGTTGTTGACATGGTTCCTTTTCTCTTTGTCATTGTTCTTCTTCAGAACTCCATTAACTTCGCTGTGAGTCTGTATCATCTCTGGCTGCATGTGCTGGTGTAACAGCTCAGCTTCACACTGAGGGCGACAGAGATTTAGAAATAAGAGTCTGAGACTCTGAAACAACCTGAGGAAACAAAGCAGGCTGAGTCAGAAGCTTCCTTCAAATCCAAACTTCAAACCTGCTGTTATCGTACCACGATTTGATCTAATTCTAGTTTTTTAAAGTGTGGTCATGATTACATTTCTGTTTTTACACTTTGACTCTTTCATACGTGTGTTTTAATGTATTTTTGCTTGTGTTTTTCATTTGTGAAGCACTTTGTAAGTTGGTTTTTATTCCATTGAAAAGATTCGTTAACTTTTCTGGAAATTTTGAAGAATGTGAATCTTACAACCTGTGCTGTTGTGAGCTGAATGTGACAGGAGGTGAACGAGAGAGGGAGGAGCAGAGATCTGTTTCTGTTCAGAGGAAGTGAAACTGTTCAACAGTCACTCGGAGCAGCTGAAATGGCGCAGCAAGAAATTCAACAGGACAGACAAAGATTCTGCTGTTCGTTCTGTCTGGATCTACTGAAGGATCCGGTGACTACTGTCTGTGGACACAGCTACTGTAAGAGCTGTATTAACACCCACTGGGACAAAGAGGAGGAGAGAGGAAGCTACAGCTGCCGTCAGTGTAGACAGACCTTCACACCGAGGCCTGTCCTGGAGACAAGCACCATGTTAGCTGATTTAGTGGAGGAGCTGAAGAAGACTGGACTCCAAGCTGCTCCTGCTGATCACTGCTATGCTGGACCTGAAGATGTGGTCTGTGATGTCTGCACTGGGAGAAAACTGAAAGCTCTCAAGTCCTGTTTGAATTGTTTGGCCTCTTATTGTGAAAAACACCTCCAGCGTCATCTTCAGTCAGCTCCATTGAAGAGGCACAAGCTGGTGGAGCCCTCGGAGAAACTCCAGGAGAACATCTGCTCTCGTCACGACGAGGTGATGAAGATATTCTGCCGCACTGATCAGCAGTGTATCTGTTATCTCTGCTCTGTGGAGGAACATAAAGACCACGACACAGTGTCAGCTGCAGCAGAAAGGACTGAGAGGCAGAGAGAGCTCGGGCTGAAGAGACAAACAATCAAGCAGAGACTCCAGGACACAGAGAAAGACGTGAAGCTGCTTCAACAGGAGGAGGAGGCCGTCAATGGCTCTGCTGATAAAGCAGTGGAGGACAGTGAGAAGATCTTCACTGAGCTGATCCGTCTGCTGGAGAAAAGAAGCTCTGATGTGGAGCAGCAGATCAGATCCCAGCAGGAAACTGAAGTGAGTCGAGTCAGAGAGCTTCAGGAGATACTGGAGCAGGAGATCACTGAGCTGAAGAGGAAAGACCATGAACTGAAGCAGCTCTCAGACACAGAGGATCACAACCAGTTTCTACACAACTACCCCTCACTGTCACCACTCAGTGGATCTACACACTCATCCAGCTTCAGGATCCGTCCTCTGAGGGACTTTGAGGACGTGACAGCAGCTGTGTCACAGGTCAGAGGTCGACTACAGGACATTCTGAGTGAGACAGAGACAGAGATTTTACAGATTGTGTCTCGAGTGGATGTTTTACTGCCACAACCAGAGCCAGAGACCAGAGCTGACTTCTTAAGATATTCACAGGAAATCACACTGGATCCAAACACAGTACACAGACGTCTGTTATTATCTGAGGGAAACAGAAAAGTAGCATGTATGAGTGAAGATCAGTCTTATTCTTATCATCCAGACAGATTCACTGGTAGGTATCAGGTCCTGAGTAGAGAGAGTCTGACTGGACCTTGTTACTGGGAGGTGGAGGTGGAGGTGGGGCTGGGGGCGGGAGGAGTTGGTGTAGCAGTCACATACAAGAATATCAGCAGAGCAGGAGGCTCACGTGAATGTAGATTTGGATTCAGCGATAAATCTTGGTCATTATATTGTGATGGAGACAGTTATAACTTTCATTACAACAGCATCGAGACTCCAGTGTCAGGTCCTGTGTCCTCCAGAGTAGGAGTGTACCTGGATCACAGTGCAGGTTTTCTGTCCTTCTACAGCGTCTCTGACACCATGACTCTCCTCCACAGAGTCCAGACCACATTCACTCAGCCTCTCTATGCTGGAGTTTGGGTTTGGCCTAAATACACAGCTGAGTTCTGTAAACTCAAATAGACTCGAGTCATTAAAAGCAGTGATTTAGATTCTGTGTGTAAATCTTTAACTTCTTTTGTCTCCATGTTTGTTGATCAAAGTTCGTCGTGGTGACGTTCCTGCTCCGCACAGAGATCAGCTGTCAATCATTCCTGACGGGCGGCACTATGACGTCCTCTCATTGGTTGTTGTGTTGATGTTTAAGTTTGTTGAGCTGGACCCATGTTGCATCTCACTGCTCGTTGCTTTAAGCTGCAGAAGCTTCGGTGAAGCTTTCACATTTCTCCTTGCAGAACAAGTGCAATCTGAAAACTGATGCACATCCACAAGAGGGAGCCTTTGTTTTGTGGACCACACCCTGTGGTATGTGTTGTGCAAACAACTTTCATGTGTCAGGCTGGACTCTGTCACAGCCTGGCTCTATAAAACATTTTAACAAGTCTCTTTACCTTTACCCGCGCTGCAGAGGTTATCCAAATGAATCCTTTTCAACACGTGGCATGAAATTCAAAACTTCAGCTTTTCTTGGGTTTTTCAGAATGATGTGTGGGTGCATGTCCCGTAGACTTGCCCATGGGAAAACACCTATAGTGTTTTTTTTGTGATATCTTTTTCATGCTGTTTTTAAAAATGACTGCATTGTTTCAGCTTTGTTTTCTTCTCCACCTCCTCAGCTGAAAAGGTGAAAAATGTAACTGCAATTTTAATAAAGACAATCGTTTGCTTCTTTAAAGTGGCTTTGAGTTTTTATTTGTGTTTTCAGTTGAAGAATTGTAATATATATATAAAACTTATAAATATATAAAATAAAAAAATATATCAAACTTTAAAATATAAATGTTCACCACTTTCAAATTTTCTGCAAATTTTTGTAAGAATTTGAGCTACTGAAGCCTTGAAAAAGCTAATTCATTTGCCTGAAAAAAAATGATGCTCATGTAGCGGATGAATCAAAGCATTTTCTGTTCTGGTTCGATTTTCTGAGCTGGAACCGCCAATAGTAACACAGCAACATTATTATTCTGCCTTATTCCTTCACTATTCTTAAAGGCTATAGAAACTGTGATGGTGTCAGATTCATGGGATCGATATGTATTTAATAATGTATTTAATAAGGTCAGTGCTGCCAAAGCGAAACGCCCCAACTGCCAGTTAACTGCAACAAAAAGAAGAAACACCGGGACAGCACCAAACGAACCAGAGGAACAATAACAGCACCGAGGAGCTAGGGGCACGGACGGCCTCTGGGTGAGAGCTGCTGCAGAGGCTGGTTGATTTTTCACTGCAGGCTTAAGGCTCAGTGTTAACTGTTACATGTTCATCCTTCCACATGAAGAGACAGAGACTGAAGAGAGGAGGATGGCCAGAGCATCGAGAACCACTGAGGTGTTTATTCCTCTTTCAGTGGCAATTTTAGCCTGAAATTTCTGGTGGGGCAATTTTGTATGACGTCATGTCACCGTCACAAAAATAGAGGTAGCTGATTATTATAAGCAGTAGGCCTATATAGACCAGTAGGCTGCATTTTGAGTGCCAGCAGGGAGCAGAAATCCTATTTCAAATACATTTCACATGCTTTAGCGCTCAGCCCGACACAAAGATGTTGCCTATAATACAGCATTAAAGTGAAATGATTGCAACAAGTTAAAAAGACTAGACAGACACATAGCTCAAATAACTTGCATAATTTATTCATTTATTATTATCAACATGAGGACGACATGCACCAGCTTCATCTGCACAACACTTTGTGTTTTCCTCCCTTAACTAAAGACGGCCTGCAACTGTTTAGAGTCATTGCTAAGTGTCATGAATAATAGAGTTAATTTCTATATTCATTATATATTATATATTTAAATGAACACTTATTAGAACAATGTTTATCTTTTGCTTTCTGATTTGATACACTTTGGATAAGAACCCAGTGTTTTAGTTTTCTTCTTTGCCATAAGAGACAGAACAAGGTCAGCACAGCTGTGTCCCTCAGGCTCGTCCGTACCTAATAAAATGATGGGAAAAATAAAAGTTTGGCTAAAAGAGGACCTCTTTTATCTTTTGGAATAGGCAAAGCTGCAGAGATCACAGGTGCAGTTTTTGGTGGTGAACCTGCCGCAGACGTCTGCAAGCAGCCATCTCAGCATTCCTGTGAGTGTGCCTGTATTTCTAACACCATAATAACCTGAGTGTGTTCCTGTGTGTGTGTGAGTTGCCTTCTGCAAATCCGTCAGCATGATCTTCTCTTTTCTCCCCAGCCAGAGCCAATCGATTCTCCACAGGCTGGTGGGCCGGGAACCACTGCTTTCTGTCAGAGCCGTGAATGAGCTGGTGGGCGGATGGATTACTCCATTGTCGCGAGGGGCACGCAGCTAGAGATTTCTCATTATGTTGAATTAAAACCTGTAATTACCAAAACAATAGTTGGAAAATTGCGCAAACCCATTTGGTTTTAATGATTGATTTGATTTTCATTTGCCTTAGAAAATGGAGCTGTGCAGCTCTCGCCGGGCAGAGCTGTGTCTGATCATCGGAGGAAACCTCAGTATTATATTCACAAGTATATTCTGGGATTGGGTGTGAACCTCAGCCCTGGCTCCGACGTTTGTGAATTTAATAATGAAGGTGCTGCAGAGGTGAGGAGGAGGAGGAGGAGGAGGAGAAGGAGGAGGAGGAGGAGGAGGAGGAGGAAGAGTGCACCATGAGTTTCCTGTGACAATGATTCTTCTCACAAACCAGACTGGAGAGCAAACACTGTAATTTCCTCAAGATTCAAGTTGAACTCAAATTTGTAACTATTATATTTATGAGCCCAGATCTGAGGGTTGATTCTGTGTTTTCCTCAATAGAGAATTAAAATATAACAACTCGAGGGATAGACATTTGCATAATTCCTGTCACCCGGGGTTGAGAGATGCAAATTATCTGTCTACTCACATATTTGCATTGACTTTGTTGGTATGAACGCACCATTACTATGATTTTTCATTCAGTGTGAAAGCAATTTGAAATGACCTGTAATTCTGACAAGAGCAATGGTCACTGGGAAACCTCAGATCCTCTCTCACTCAGGGACAGACCATAACAACTGAAGAACTAACGATGAGCCGACTCTCAGATGAGATCAACTCTCTTCACTGAGACACAGCTTTTAACAGCTTTAATGTCGATACTGCGAGTTGGCAAAGAAACAAAAACAAGAACTCTTGGATTCGGTCGGTGGTTGTATTATTATGCTTTCTGCGAGTCTGGCTCCGGATCAGTCTGAGATGCTAATGTTAGTTCAAGCAGCATCGTGAAGTCGATAGGAAACATGGATTCTGCATCGAAGCTTCAACAAACTTTAACCAAACAACCCAGACTTGATAATTACCCAACAGAAACAAGTTTTAAGAGGCTGCTAATGTGTTTTCATTTAATACGACAATCAATAGAAACCAATGGAGGCCTGGAATGATATGATCTGCTTTCAATGGGCTCAAACTGGTCCTTATAAGGCAGGACTGAAACTTCCGCTTCCTGGGGTTTCTCTCAACATGAAGGTTTCCCGTCATGTGCGTGTGAGCGTCTGTGTGAAACCAGAAAAGTGAGAATCAGTCAGTGGCGGTGCAGCTGTGTGTTTGCTAAGTTCAAACAGTGTGGTGAGCGATGGAGGATGGGAAGACGTGAGAGTGTGGAAGTGGCAGATGGAGAAGAGAACATGCAGCCCTTCAATTATCCAATTATATGTCAGAGGAAAGAGAGAGAGAGAGAGAGAGAGAGAGAGAGAGAGAGAGAGAGAGAGAGAGAGAGAGAGAGAGAGAGAGAGAGAGAGAGAGAGAGAGAGAGAGAGAGAGAGAGACACACACACACACACACAAAACAGGGTGACTCATCTGTTTCCTGTCAGTTTGTATGGGTGTATTCAGAACGAGCCTAATAAATGTACTGTATTCATCTGTTAAGAAGACAGTTATAATGGCTTCATTACCAACGTCATTCAGGTTATTTCCTGGGACTGGACTTGTAGAGTTTGTGTTGAGGCTCAGGTCCAGATTTGGATTTTATTCAGGCTGAGCAGGGTTTGGACTCCAGGGTTTAACTCGGGGGGCATCAGGGTTCACTGATATGAGGTCGGTTCAAACAGGATGATAAAGGAATGTTGGGTCCGGGGTGCAGGTGCTAGTCCGACTCGTAGTAGAAACTAGCATCATTCAACTTTAAAGACGCCATTTTCAGGCCAAGTCCTTTCGGTACTTTGGTTTGTGAGCAAATTCCTGCAAATATAATGAAACTCAGATATATTAAGTGTACATTTTAGCACGCTATCAATCTAAAGTAGTGGTGAACATAGTAAACATTTCTCTCAGATGCATTTCTTTACCTTCAAGCTGCTTCTCATTAATAATCTGTGTCTGAAGATATTGGAATTTATTTATTCTTAATTTGAAGGAGGTTGTAATAGAGCTTTTACTTGGGGATGTGTATATTTTAATTGTGTAATTCCTGTATGTTTATCTTATATAACGTGTCATCATTAGGGAAGTAGTGGGTGTGGAGGAGATGATTCATCTGAAGGAGTTTAATCATAAGCATCATACCTGCAAAATGACCTCACAGTTATCACGGCTGCAGACTCTCAGTCTTTCTGCAGAGCTCTCGTATTATTCTCCTGAAGAACACTGAAGCTCTGGTCGTGCACTGCAGTCAAACAGCAAACACACACACATGCAAACTCCACCTTTATCCCTTCGAGTCTTATTTACTCACTCCAGATAACATCCTCTGAACTGAGCCGACAGCTAAAATTGGAAACTTCACTCAAGCGAGGAGAAATATCCATTTGAAAACATGAATGTCTCAGTCCGATCAGTACTCTGCCGTTCGCCTCCCTCCGTGGCGCCGGAGCCTCCTTGATCTCTCAGTCATTTAGTGCCAGTCCACTTCCACTCGTTCACTCCTCCCTCAGAGAATTCCAGAAAGAGAAGCGTAATTCTCGCTGTCAATAACCAGAGAGCCCGTAGTCAGATAGAACGCAGGAACTCAGACGCTGGCATTTTGATTAAATCTCGTGGATTTGATCCTGAGGAAGAATCAGTAATTTTACAGAGATGCCTACGTTGCTACTTTGCGCTGCTGATTGACAAAATGATGTTTCCGCTCACGGCCCACGCTGCAAAGTACATTTAACTTTTGGAAAAAAATGCAATTCATCTCTACTTCAGTTGCAAAGTAACGCAGAAGTGAAACTGACTCACCCTCATTTACTCCTGTGCAACTGCTCTGGTGGCGTTTTGGCAAGAATTGTGAATATGTCACTAGATTATTTTGTTTGTACTTTTCGGTATTTACACAATTCTTCTGCTTGACGTGTTTGTGTTTTTTCCTGCAGGGACAAAAAGAAAAACCCACTCACATGGACTTGTTATCTTAGTTAGAACTCAAAACTCCGTTAACAACCTACAAAATCTACGATTAGGACCCAAAGCAGCCACCGAGACGGAGTGAGAGGTTGATCGTGTCCAGCGGCTGCTGCGGTCCGACAGCTTGATTGATGAGAATAACATCTGACACAAGACAAGGGCCGACACTGTTTGAATATCCAGCGGGTGTCATCATTTTCCAGAAGCCCCCCATTAAGAATGCATGAGCAGGGTCAGCTGTCTGTGAGTATCATAACAAAAGCAGTCAGCGGCAGGAAGATCAGGGAGGTTTGTTCCCGGGTCACACTGAAGAACATCTCTGAAGAAAACCTGAGTTGAAGAACACATGACGGAGGGAATATCTGTCAGGTGAGTCATCCTGTCATTTCTCCTACAATCTTTGGTGGTTGTGCATTGAAATAGGATGGAACACTGAACTTCATTTAATAATTAGAATAATCCAACCCATAGAAAAAGATGAATAAAGATGGACGCTGCACATAGTGAAGCCAAATCATCTGGATCTCCCCCTGGTGGCTGGCAGCAGTACAGGTCCTAAATCCTGCCTCCCCCATGATAGTGGATGGGACATAAACAAAAGTGAAAGTGGACATTTAATAACAGTTTTTCCTCAAAGATGGGTTCTGTCATATTAGGTAGTACTTGTTCAAGTGTTTGTGTTTCATGTTAGTTTGGTTTTAATTAGTTATTTGATGCTATAAAAACAAGTAGAGACCAGTTCCACTCCACATTCACCGATGTGCAGACCCTGCCTCCAAAGAACCAAGATGGCTGCCCCCTGGAATCCTGGGATATTTTGGCTTCAGTTTTGTCCGATGGCAGGAAGTGGAAACACATCGTCCATCTTTATTTTCAGTCTACGGATCAGCCTCACGACTGTCACATGTTGATGTTTCCACAAGTCAGGAACATCGTTATGATCTCAACTACACAACGGATACTTGGATTTGACGCATTAGAATGAGTTATTCAGAACTGACCACACACACACACACACACACACACACACACACACACACACACACACACACACACACACACTCACACACACACACACACACACACACACACACACACACAGTTTTAATCGTCCTACACTGTAATATCCACATATTTATTTAATACCCCATATTCCAGGATACATCACTTTAAAAACAACTACCTTGCGGACTGACATCACCACGGACAGAACTGCAAATTTAATGATCCAACTTTCCAACTCTGTTTTCAGATTTGAGCAAAACGATTACACGGCCATCGCCGATACAGAATTATAACGACTCCTTTCACCTCTCGCCAGGAGCTCTCCGCTTTATCCGCTCCCTCTCTCTCCCCCTTTGTCCTTCATTCTTCATTTTCCTTCATCCACCCTTCTGCTCGTTCTGCCCGTCTCCGATTCTCTCTGTAACCTTGTGAGTTTGTCTTTAATATTCATGGTGATTGAACCTGAGGGGAATTCCGCATGTCTCTCTAATTTATGTGGGAGAGGCTTCATTATTCACGCGCTGATTTAATATGCATCTTAGGAGTGGTGGGTGAACATGTGAGAGAGGAAGCCGCTCTCAGACTGGCTGCACTCCGAGGAGTTGAAACTTCTGAGGAGCTGACTGATGCTCTCGCCCCAGGCGGAGGACTCCATCCTCCTCTTTTGTCATCGCTGCCCCTTCCGCTGCCGCTGTCTCTCACTCTCTTTCATCCGCTCACACGTCCACACACGTCGGATTGGTGATCAGGACATTCTGTGCAAACGTTGATGGTCCCGAGAGGATGCATCACACCGACTTTGAACCTGCTGCTGACTGCAGGGAGTTACTCGTCCAAAAAAATTCTCATGTCCAAAACCTCCCATTAAACAGATAAATATCACTTTAGTACTAGTGTTTTGTACAGATGAAAGAATTTAAACCAATTGAGGTTTGCAAGTATTTTCTTTTAACTCTGCACAGTGGAAGTCTAGCTGCTTCCTGGCTGGAGCCTGGTAAATGCAGCTTGTATACCTTAAAACAGCAGCTTTATTAAAATGAGTTTGATGTTTCAGTGATTGTGAATCAGGGGAATGTTTCCTCTTTCATTCCCTCACCTCACCCTGAACATCTGCTCTGTGTAACTTTGGGTGAGTGGGTTGGATCTCCTGTGAGAAGAACTGACAGAGAGTCGCAGCTTCAACTGTCAGAATCAGGTCCAGCAAGTTGAAGAGTGAAGCTGAACTGTGGATCAGGTAAAAATACTTAAAAGTTATTAAAAACTAAAGTTTATCTCCAATATTCAGCAGGAAACCCTTTAAAATATGAAGAATTCTAAACAGTTTGGTGGATTTGTTCTAGGAATTATGGGTAATAACCATCCTCCAGTCGTGTTTCAGTTCAGTTCATGGAACCTAACAGAAATAATCACCCCATGTGACTGCAGCTCTGCAGCTCTGCTTCCTGGTCCCACTCTTGAATCCTGATGATGTTTTCTTAACACTTGACATCTATTGCACTTCTGTCCGTCCTGGGAGAGGGATCCTCACATGTGTCTCTCTGAGGTTTCTACATATTTTTACCTGTTAAAAAGGTTTTTAGTAGTTTTTCCTTACTCTTGTTGAGGGTAAAGGACAGAGGATATCACACCATGTTAAAGCCCTATGAGACGAATTGTGATTTGTGAATATGGGCTATACAAATAAAACTTGATTGATTGATTGATTGATTGATTGATGTGACTGCAGGGGGCGCTGTTGCAGACACAATATCATAAAATATCACACTTTGACAAAAGTTTGTCTTAAAAAATCTTCTCCGGTGATCTCGGGACACAAGGACACTTAATGCAGTAGCTGCAGCCGAGAGAAAATGTAAAGATTTGTGCCTCAGAAAATGTCTCTGCTGGTTTTCTTTAGATCATAAAAGAACTTCTTTGAATTTGCACTTTGCAGATAACACTGGCTGAAAACTTCTATTCAGCAAAATGCCAAAAAATCAACACTATACTTCAGGGAACCCATTCATCTCTCTCTCTCTCTCTCTCTCTCTCTCTCTCTCTCTCTCTCTCTCTCTCTCTCTCTCTCTCTCTCTCTCTCTCTCTCTCTCTCTCTCTCTCTCTCTCTCTCTCTCTCTCTCTCTCCACATATTGTCTCGTACCTTTCCTTGCCATATGGTTCATATTCACGCTCCCTCTCTCCCAGCTGACACGCTCCCTCTGCGTTATCGCTCCCTTTTCACCTCCCGCTGCTAAAAAGGTCATTTGTATTCCATCGTCAGGTCGGCGGGGCGAGCTTATCTCCTCTGAGGGCCTTTGAAAAGACTCAGATTCTGCATGAAAAGAAGATTCCAAAGTCAAACCTCAGTGACACCCGCCTGACACGCTGACAGACCGGGTTCAGAGCGAGGGCCGACTCGACAGCTGCCGGCAGCGTTTCCATCCAGGTGACCACGGGAGAGGAAGTGTTCGGCGCTGCATCAAACAAAACCTGCTGCTCCCCAGTGGGCGAGGGGAGGATCGGGAAATCCTAGAACACCGGGTCCTGCTTCCAAACATGTTAGAACATGGTGTATCATCAGACACATACACATGTCACCCATTATAGGATGTGTTAACAACGAATGACATACTGTGAGTCAATTAAGCAGCAGGGAGATTAAACCATGGAGTGTAAATAAAGAGAGACTCCTCTTCCTCCCACTATCAAGAAATGAGGCCAAAATATCCCGGATACCAAATTTCCATTTTTGCACCAACGACGACATCTGAAAACGTCCCGATACAAACACTTGCATGCCCAATTTTTTTCCTTCTTGTCCATTAATGTGACATTTGAAAATATGTAGGTTGTAATTGACTAAGAGGAACGATACATCAAGGTGAAGTGACTGATGCTATTTCCTTGGAGGCAGCGCTCTCACTGTCACAACAACAATTTATGTCGCTTGATCTCATCATGAGTCATGTTATTGTAACATTGGGGCAGAACAAAGATTGTAAATAAAGATGAACGACGTGTTTCCACTTCCTCTCATTTTCAAGAAATTAATTGAAAGTCAACCTCAGCTGTCAATCACAACTACCACTTCACTACTATGGCTTGAGATGACTACTGTAATTAAAACCAGACTTAAGAGAAAAACAAACAAACAACTGTGTGATAAGAACTATGTGTGTTTGTAGTTTGCTCAATGTCTCATCCACTAACATGGAGAAGGTGGGGTTTATAACCTATACTGCAGCCAACCACTAGGGCACGACAAAGACACATGTGTACAGAATAAAATGTCACCCCCAATGATGTGATGTTACGTACAATCCTTAGTTAATTATAGTTATGAATTAGATGTTTTAATTCCAAAAACAAATAAAGGAGTCGTATCTTCCTGGAAGTAGAATTTGCTGCTCCTGGAAATGCATTTTGCTTGTTTTCTCAAGTGAAATCCGAGGATATTAAATACAAGCGTTATTAGTCACAGGCGTTATTTCTCTGCGTTGCGTTGTTGCCTCCAACGCAACTTGTCTTCAGGTAGGACGAGCCGGGCGCTCAATCAGATGAAGGGTGTGAAGAAGATGGTATCTGCAGGAGGAGGAGGAGAGGCGTCACTCACCCGTCTCCTCTGCGAACATATAAATCACCGTCAGCAGCTTCTCTCAGATGTCAGGCTGAAGTAAGGGGTGGTGGGGGGGGGAGCAGGTTATATGTGTTGATAAAGAAACTCTCACAAACCCCTCGAATGAAATTTTGCACACTCACGTTTAAAAGTGTCTGTTTCTGTTCCGACGGGAACACCGACATGTTTCCCTGTGGAGCAGAGGTCGCATCTCCTCTGAAACGTGGTGAAGCAATTTGTGCAAATCTCTTCTCCTCCTTCTCGTTGCACAGCCAATTATCTGCACAAACAGAATGTAGGTTATTACTTCTCTCGCCTCCATAGGTCCTGCCAGGGTCTGGGGGGTGTTGGATGTCTTTTTTTATATATACAATAGAGAAAATACAATTTACAGAAGAAGCACATAAAAAGCAGCTGTGCCATTTCCATGAATAATAAAAGAAAAACCCATCTCAAACAACAAGTGTTCATTTCGTAGCTGTTCTTTCCGCCCCAGAAAGGTGATGGAAGGGTGAGAAAAAAGCCACCGTGTGCGACCTGCGACTGCAAAACATCACAGGAACCTGTGGAAAGGTTAAAAGAGAAATGAAAACAGCACATGTTCCATGAATTTACCTTCAACTTGTGTAGAGCAGCTGGCAACGTTCTGTTGTGTTGCTGTAAAATCTACACGGAGTCGAGAGGATCTTGACAACATTTGGTATTTGGAAGGAAAAGGGCAGAGCTGGGAACATGTTCTGTAATATATTTAACCCACTGAAACATTGGGCAGGACACGTTCACCCAAAACATGTTTAGAGCTCAGTGGTTTTCTAGGAGAAATGGAATGAGTCCTTCCTCATTTAAACATTCATAAACAGTGAATGTCCTTTTCTAGCAAAATCCAAGAATGGCTGAATTTTGGAAAGAACTTAGGATTGATGCCAATGGCCTGTAACTACAAGGGATAAAGTAACGTAACAAACCCTTTAACAAACCATTTTATCTGATTTTTGAAGAAGAAGTGATGCAAAAATGTAAAAAGAGATGAGAACAATGTTAGGTACAATTGGTGATACAGAATAAACTTGCATTTTTGTGTGTGAACTCTCAATAGCTGAATCCAGAAATTTAACAAAGACCACATAAAAAAAAAGGAAAACATGAGCAACAAGAATTGCAAAACCAGATTTGGTCAACAATTCCCCTTTTTGTCCATCACTGACACCAACTCATGGAGATTTTCCTCAAGCTGAAATGGCTTCTTCCTCATGTTGTTCCCTGATATTAAAACACCAAACAGATTTCCTACAGCAGAAAGCTCAGGTAACTCCATCACGTTTAGCCACAGGAACAAGAATCCCTTTTTTCTTTTGACGGCCCTCCATCAACCTGACTTCCCTGAGCCGGGAGAACCTCAGCGTATTCTTTCAGTCACCTCATTGAGGCTTGTTAAATTAAATAAATGAAGGAGTGGGAAGGTAGTTTGTTCATTTTCCTCAGTGGGAGGGGGAGAGGAGCTCTGGGAGTCGTGGACATGATGTCAGGAACCCGACAGCTCCTCAGTGCAGAGGAGTTATTGCTTTGAGCATTTCAACACGGAGCTGCAGAAATGAGAATTATCAGCGGAGCCTTGATATCTGTCCTCGGTGTCATTTACTGAATGTGTGGAGGCGATTAGCCCTGTCAGGTGCCGGGACAATTTGGGTGATAGACTAGTAATTTTGTTATGGTGTGAGCGAAGCTGAATTGGCCTGAGGATATTTATTTCCCTCTCTTTTGCAGAGTGATTAGTCGCCTCACGCTCTTCTTCTTCAGCAGGAGTCCAGGAAACCACCTCCGGGACGGCAGCGAGGAAAATTGCAGCAAATTAAAAGATGAATGTTGAACAAGCGTTCTGTGTTAAAGCCACTGCTGCAGAGTCCGGCGTCTTATTCTCACTTTGACACATCCAAGGTTTCAAAGCTTAAATTTAAAAAAATCTATTAAAGCATTTTTGTAAGAACACAAAGTCTTTTTGTTGAGAAGAAAATAGATAAATATTTAATAGCTTAAAATATTTTATAGCCTGTGTGTTTTCCCACATATTCTTCCTCTTTTGTTCAATCGTTCATATTAAGCAGCAAATGACAACTTTTCGTAATTAATTGGTTTACAGATACAAGCTGTGTATTAAAGGCATAACACAACATTCTGCAGAAAATAAAAAAAAACTGTTCTCGCTGAGAAACTCCGTAAATACGCAGGTGAAGAGTCAGGATATAGTTTAAGATTAACAGGAAGCAAGGTAAACTACCACAATCTCTAAAGATAACTTCTTAACATCAATCAGGAATTGAAAAAACTTTAAATTTAGGTCATCTAGTCTCACTGAGCAAATAAACATATTTCCAAAAGTGCTAAATCGTGAAATAGCCCAAGCTCTCTTCCTCATGCTTGTATCATATCTTTTGTGACTATTTGACAAACTGAAGGTCTCACAGTTTAAATAATGAAAACATCAGTGCATAGATTAGACATAATTCATCCTTTAATATATTCAGATCAAATCCCAGGGATTTCTTTGTGTAAACACTGATATGCTGATGAGCTTTTTGATGGCTATGCCTATTTTATTCTCTCTCCTACTCAAACATAATATATCTCTCTCACACACACACACACTTGACCTTTAACCTTCGCCCTCCACCATCATCCCTCTGAATTAAGACACACCACAGCAGCCGTTAAGGACCTGTACCACTTCCTCTCCCTTGGCCCGACCCCAGATATGAAGTGTCCTTGTCACTTCACTGTCGCCTCCAAACAGAGCCACAGGGGAGAGGACACCACTTGTTACATCATCAGCAGCCAACCAACGATATTACACAGACAAACAATATTGAATAACAACCGATATCAACCAACATTATTACACTGACGCATCTGACGAGTGCAGGACACACTGAACTATAGAGAATATTGATCGATACACAGTTTAAATCGGTTATTTCAATATAACGTTAGTCCTGTTCATAGAACCTTTACTGAAAACCTTATAACATGAGCCGGGAAGTTATTTTCAAACACAGGAGTTATTAACGTTACTCTCACTCAGGCTGTTTACGCGCTTGTGTTGACGATTTCCCTGAAACGCTTGTCACAACAATTCAACGACATTTTAAGATACATTTATTTGTCCCACGCACATGCACAGACATGCACAGGCACACTCATGCAAGGAGGGAAATTCAACCTCTGCTTTTAACCCATCTGGTGCAGGACACACAGAGCAGTGGGCAGCCATGTACGGCGCCCGGGGAGCAGATGTTAGGGGAGTAAGGTGCCTTGCTCAGGGGCACTAGACAGGGTAGGGAGAATCCTCTTGGATTTTTGGACAGATCAATCCAGGTTCGTCTTTTTGTTGTTTCTCCGTGGAGTCGAACCAGAGACGAACCAGAGACGAACCAGAGACCTTTTCTGCCCATAGTCCAAGTTCCTGCCACTAGTCCACCGCCTCTCAATTTTCATCTGCTATTGGATTAAACTACTGTAAGAGATTCTGTTGGATCTTCAAAAATAATCATGGATATTTTGCTAGATTTAATATATTTTTCAGCATTTTAGCCTCAACGGCCACAATATTTCTTTGAGAGGGTCCTGAATACTCTACTGTTGAAGAGGTGGATGGATCTACCCCTACATCCCATAGAGAAGTTGGAACAACGCTTCCCTTCCACGGCCACGAGGCAAACGAAGGGTTCGGGCCAAGTGGTCGGGCTAAAGGTTGATAAGTGTATCCAACATGTATTCCCTTGCTTCTGCTTTAGGTAGTAATGTGGTAGCACCCTGGAGGCCTCATGACTGAAGGAGTTCCCCCTCAGACTCTGCAGCGTGAGCGACCATTACCATACACTGACAGGTTCAGTAATAAAGAGCCACCAGCGTCGCCTGCATATGATGCAGAGGCCACAGCAGCAGCCTGGACACGGACACATTGATTTATTGACTCACACACGGACCAATCAGGGCTGAATTGTTTGTGTGGTGCATTGTTTGTTTAGGTAATCGTGAGAGTGACAGAACTCGACAGCTATAGTTTAGAATAAGCGCTGAAACCGAAGTGGAATGGTTGAAAAAAGCTTTTGGACTATTTAGGACATTTGAGTGTTTTTCTGATATTTGTAGATAGATTTTAAAACCGGTCCAATCCAGGAACTGGTCACTGCAAACGTTCACCTCATTAACGTAGCTGACTCAGCAGTTGTGTCTCCTGCTTGGATGACAGCAGTGCATGCTGGGTAGTGGGATTACGGTATTATTGAGGGGCGGTGGACTGGTGGCAGAAACTTGGACTATGGGCAGAAAAGGTCTCTGGTTCGTCTTTGCTTCGACTCCAAGGAGAAACAACAAAAAGACAAACCTGGATTGATCTGTCCAAAAATCCAAGAGGATTCTCTCTACCCTGTCTAGTGCCCCTGAGCAAGGCACCTTACTCCCCCAACATCTGCTCCCCGGGCGCCGTACATGGCTGCTCACTGCTCTGTGTGTCCTGCACCAGATGGGTTAAAAGCAGAGGTTAAATTTCCCTCCTTACATCAGTGTTCTTGTGCATGTCTGTGCATGTGTTTGGGACAAATAAATAAATGTATCTTAATCTAATTATAAGAGATGCCTCAGCACTGCTTTTGGCTCCACTGGAAGCAGCCTTCACCTCTCAGGGAAAAGTTAATTTATTCTCTTCCTCGGGGCGTGAAGGCGTGTCTCAGGTTGTATCACCAACATTTCTGAAACATGCTGCTGCCACAACAACATATATTTACTCTTAGTCAGCCTCAGTAACTCACACATACTCAAATCCCAAAGATAATTTGTGGGTACAGATTCCTGGATGCGAGCGCTCATTAATAATTTCCACTTCCGCCCCATTAAGTTTGATTTATGCTCGTCTGTCCTGTTGCACCAAAGCTGCGACATAGACGCCTCCAGTGTGGGAACTGATTTATCTACAGATCTCACACTGGAGACGGCACAATGACGACACCAGATGGATGTGTCGCACATCACCGACCCAAAGCGTGCTTTAATTACATGTACAGTTATATTCCTGCAACCATTAGCAGGTTAAATAACAGTTTAAATTGCTCGAGACCACAAAATGTGTGTAATGCTCCTGAAAAAGAAGATTAACGAGCTGCTCTTTAACTTTGTATTTGTTGGTTTCACCTTCAGCAATCTCTACCAGCAGAGGAATCCAATATCTGGTAGTGATATTATGAGAAAATTGAATTAAAGATTAAAGTCAGAATTATAGGCGACATGTCGTTTCAGAGGAGGAATATCAGAAGATCAGCTTGTTGCGTTGTGTTGAGATTAGGAACGTGTTGTTAAATTATACTTTAGTACAGGTTTCACAAATAATTAATCTTTTGTCACATTAGCATCACACTATCATGAATATCTTTAAAAACGATTCTGCCAGAAACGGTCTAATCCTAAAAAACGTTATTCTGAAATCTACGGTGGAAAATGTATAAATCCAAGCTTCATCTTCATCGATTTCTTCTTTTTGGTTTCTCGCTGCAGAACAGAACACGACGTGGATCCTTCTCCACGTTTGTTTCTCTTCACATGTCGCGTTCCATCGTGGGAGTTTCTGTGAGATCCCAAGTCTCTGGAGAAACCGTTTCCCACAAACACCAGGTGTGTTCGGGCCAAATCCTGATATCCTGATATTATTACAAATCCTTTAAATCTCTCATTATGTCTGTTGGCGCCCATGTTTTTATTAATCAAGTCTGCGGTTAAAATCCTGTAGTGTGCATCAGGCCCGGAAACATGGTCAGCTTTGTATTCCCGAGTGACCTCTGCAGTTATTACACATCACAACAGCAACACTGGTTTTGTGCAAGAAGGACTTCATCATTTTGAAAAAAACAGGACACGCTTGTTACTCATTACTGCTGACCGAAGGTTGCTGACTCATGGATTAGAGGAAACACTGAGGAAATCCCTTTTCACGGAACCTTCCGGGTTTTAGATTTCTTCCATTTTCCTCCTCACTGGGGGGGGGGGGGAAGATGATTATTCACACATTTACAACTGCTCTGTTTTCAAACATTGGCTCTTCTGTGATGTTTCCACAATACACACACAGACGCTCCTCTTGGAACGCCGCGGCGCCCTTCGCCACAGACGCGGGACTTACCCTCACGCTGCTGCTCGGGCAGATAATGCAACGCAAATACGATCAGCTGCTGCCAATGAGCCAGAATTAGCATTTGCACATGCTAATTAGAAATGGCGATAAGGACGGGGGAAAATGAAACCGGGAGCGGTGAGGAAGTGGGTCGTGAACAAAGCTGACATTCTGATGGCGATAACGACAGCGATCCATTGATCCCTGATGGAGCCACTGATGGAGAAAGTGAT
Organism: Limanda limanda; assembly: GCF_963576545.1. Taxonomy (NCBI): domain Eukaryota; kingdom Metazoa; phylum Chordata; class Actinopteri; order Pleuronectiformes; family Pleuronectidae; genus Limanda; species Limanda limanda. The sequence goes on along the minus strand of NC_083649.1, from coordinate 5,028,498 downwards.
GCAACTGGAAACCACTGGATTATTTAAATGCCAATATGCGGCTCATCCTCCACTCTGATGAGCATGTACCAGTGCAGTGGTGGGATTATGCAAATGGGAAAAAAGAAAAATTGAAGAAGCTGGCGGTTTCCCTGGCAGTCGACTTCAAAGCGGCCGGGACGGGAGATGGAATTAGTGCTCTGCCTAATCCCACTGGAGGAGGATGGGAGGGGGAGCTGCACTTTATTAATGCACCAGCAAGCTTAATCAGAGACAGAGAGGAAGAGGACGAAGAGGAGGAAGAGTGGTTGGTCAAAAAGGAGAAAGACGAAAAGGTATAGGAGGGTGAAAGAATGAGGAAAGGGGGATGTAAAGGAGGTGAGGAAGAGTGGGAGGGCAAGGAGAACTAGAAAATGTCTCCTGCCGAGAAATTTCGAATGGGTGCCTTCTGCGGCCGGGTCGGAAAGTTATTTCTCTGCGTTGTTGCCTCCAACGCAGAGAAATAACGCCTGTGACTAATAACGCTTGTATTTAATATCCTCGGATTTCACTTGAGAAAGAAAATAGACCAGTTAGAAAGAGGGAGAGAAAATGTACCAGTTAGAGAGAGAGAGAAAGAGACTGAGAGAGACAGACCCAGAGAGAGAGAGACCGAAACAGAGAGAGAGAGAGAGGGAGAGAGAGAGAGACACTGGCTGGTATAAATGAGAGAGAGAGAGACAGAGAGTGAGAGACTGACTGGTACAATAGAAAGAGAGAGAGAGAGAGAGAGTGAGAGACTTGCTGGTATAAATGATAGAGAGAGAGAGAGACTGACTGATACGAGAGAGAGAGAGAGAGAGAGAGAGAGAGAGAGAGAGAGAGAGAGAGAGAGAGAGAGAGAGAGAGAGAGAGAGAGAGAGAGAGAGAGAGAGAGAGAGAGAGAGAGAGAGAGAGAGAGAAAGAGAGAGAGAGAGAGACAGGAGATTCAGACCGGAGGAGAGGATGTGTGTTTGTGAGGAAGAGGAGGAGGAAGAGGAGGCGAAGAACACAACGACAAGTGCATCAAAGAGAATTCTGATGACAGAGTCGGAAACCTGTGATTTCCCAAACACGTGTTCGTCTTCCTGCCAAAGCAGCACACCTGATCTCCAGTGCAGCAGCAGGAGGAGAACAGAACCTCAAGGGCAGATCAATACGCTCACTGCAGAGGCTGGATGTTAGCAAGTTGTTGTCAATGTATCAGCAGCAACACACACACACACAAACACACACACACACACACACAGAGAACATTTCCACTCGTTCCTCCCTGAATCAAACAGCGTGACTTTTACTATCAGCGCCGTCACTGAAGATTATTATTGTTGTCGCTCATCTCCTCGTGTTCAGAGCATGTAGGAACTTAATTAGCCCTTATTGAACTGGCCTGTGTGAAATGATTCATGTGCTGGTGACCTTTGCTGACCTTGTGATGAACTGTGAACTACTGACGCTGCACAGGATCATCTCTCTTCTTCTTCTTCTTCTTCTTCTGCTTCCACATCGCTTCAAGTGTCAAAGGATCACAGAGTCAGCGGATCCATCGATCTGACACAGGAAAGATAACGTGGTAACTAATGGCAACATTAACATGTGGATGTTCATGGTCCTAAGAGGATTAACCCTAATTATTCTTGGTGACCCCTGACCTTTGCTCCAGAATCCCCATCAGGCCAACATTAACCTCTAATTAGGGCCGTTTCACACCTGAAACCAAGGTTAATGACTTTGTGAGGTCGTTTACATTGGATCTGGTTAGTTCTGGTCTTAGATTGTAATTTAGGGAGCGCACTAAAGAATTGTGTGATACATCAAACTAGGGTTGCAAACTTTCCGGAAACTTTCCATGGGAAGTTTAGCTCGGGAATTTGGGGAATTTTGAAAAAAAAAAAATATACGCGAATTAAACGCTAAGCAATAAAAACATCATTCCAAACTCTATTTTAAAGATGTATGGATGTTGAGTTTCAACCCTCCACTGTGCATTCTTCCATCACATGCACCGATAATTCCCAGCATCCTTCACTCTACAGCAGGGCTATTGAGGCCTGCTGTAGTGTGAAGGACTAGTCAGGTAAGTTTCAATGATATTACTTGGGAAAATATATTAGCATGCTGATTGAAGATTGTTCATCTGTTCATCTAGCCTGTTTCCATTCATTTATCCATCAATTGTAAAATATGTTTACAGACGATTCCAATTGTTTGGCTAACTATTAATATCTCTGGCATTGCATTAGTGTTTTTTTACAAACTTTTTTCTCATCTTATTCTACAGAACAATGCCACGTGCACTCTCTCATGTGTGGAGACATTTCACCCCATCCAATGTAGAAGGAAAGGCTGTGTACATTTGCAAATACTGTGCAAAGACCTATGTTAAGAATGACACAACGATGCAGAAGCATATAGTCAAGTGCCCAAAGTTTCCTCAGGGCTCAAATCAGCCTATGACAAAGCAAAATGTTTATATTTATGTCTGTATATGACAAGGTAAATACAGTTAGTATAAATTACCCACAACATTTCCAGTTTATTCCCGTATCTTCCCGTTAATTCCCGTATATTCCCGTTAATTCCCGTTAATTCCCATGGAAAGTTTCCAACTTTGAATATTCCCGGAATTTTGCAACCCTACATCAAACGCAAACAAACATGGCTGACCGTGAGAAGCTGATGTTTATTTGGCTCGTGATGAGACATTTCAACTTGTACCAGTGCAGTCTACATTTTATTTTACAGCACTTCTACACTTGGAAACACATTCCAACACATTAGAGGGAGGAAACACAAACCAGGAAACAGGAGTCAAGAGAAACAGATGATCAGCTGCTGATGGAGTGAACGTGTCCAGTCTGGTCACTTTCTCAAAAACGCAGCAACACGAAACGCTGCTGTAATTAAACATAAACAACAACTCAGTTATCAAAAGTGACAAGTTAATTTTTCGCGTCAGCTGACTGAACTCGTGAATCGATTAATTGTTTCAGCACTAATTGCCTCCTGAGCTCACGCCACTGATTGTTGGAGCCACAAGAGCATGAGAATCCAATCAGTTATTTCAACATCGTCGTTTTTAAAAATTCAAGCAGATTCAGTTTGAATCATGCAGCGTGAAGCCGTGTGCTCTTTCTTCTGCTGGTGAAATGTCAGTAAACACCAGAGGAGAAACTAATGAGAGAAGACGGACGTGCCTCAGAGGATGAACATGTATCTGCTGTATTTATAAAACCCCGGCGCGGCCCCTGGCTCATAGATCAGCTCCAGTTGGACTCACATATCGACACATAACTCATCCCGCTGTGCCGCTGACTTTTTGATATACACGCAGTTTGATTCATGAATTTGCCGCCTTGTACGTCTGTATCACATTTCTATCTGCATGGGAGCCCCTGAGAGCCGCCTGCAGCTCAATCAATACGACAGCGTTGGTGAATTTAACATAATTAGAGGCTGCACACGTATGAAATCTGCACTGGATTTTTTTTTTTCCTGCTTCTTGGCACCGAATTGATTATCTTGGAAAACAAGAAAATCGATTCCTCGTGGAAAGACGATGCTGCTCCCCTGCATTCTGAAGAGGCCGTCGAACACAAGCACGTTAGCATTTAGCTCGAGTGGAATGTGTGTGTGTGTGTGTCAGTTGTTTGCATTGACAGAAAACAGCAGTGTCAGGACAGACAGTGTTGTTTGTTACTGTCGGGTGCAGACTCATCCTCGTGTTGCAGGACTCACACGTGTGGTGCAGGACCAGGTACAGCAGGACGATGCAGTGGACTGAAGGTGTGTGTGTGGGGGGGGGGGACATGAAATAGAGCTGCACACCAGCACCTTCACATGGTCGTTTGGATGTACTGAAGTCCAGCGTCTCCACATCTCCTCAAGGTGAAATTAAAATTACACTTTGTCATAGAAGGTGACTCAGTTGATATATTTTCTTTCTTTCTGAATGAATGAATGAATCAGCTTTTGGCTCAAAGCTTTTTGTTGCTCGTTGTGAATATAAAGAGATGAGCTACAAAGACAAGCCACAGAGTGATGTCATCAGACACACAACACACACACACACACACACACACACACACACACACACACACACACACACACACACACACACACACACACACACACACACACACACACACTAAACGATCTGTCGCTCAAACAACTGTCACCTGCACAAAAACCCACACTTTAATACAAAAACTACACAATGAGGAGCGAGACAAACACAAATGTAAATAAACACAAGTCCAGTCCAGACCAGACCAGTCCAGACCAGTCCAGTCCACACCAGTCTAGTCCAGTCCAGTCCAGACCAGACCAGTCCAGTCCAGTCCACACCAGTCTAGTCCAGTCCAGTCCAGACCAGACCAGTCCAGTCCAGACCAGACCAGTCCAGTCCACACCAGTCCAGTCCAGTCCAGTCCAGACCAGACCAGTCCAGTCCAGTCCACACCAGTCCACACCAGTCCAGTCCAGACCAGTCCAGACCAGTCCAGACCAGTCCAGTCCAGTCCAGTCCAGTAAGGTTAGGATCAGGTCAGAGGCATACATCAATATTCCTCCTTGAACAGCCACAAAATCTGTCCTTTCACAAATAAAGATAATCACATCAAAGGACACACACACACACTCACACACACACACGGGTAAGGACTGCATCGCCTTACATTCATTTCCAAAACAAAACACCTGAATATTCTTCTCTTATCGTAAATTTCATTTATTATTGCTGTTATTATGATAGATTATCGTATAAAAATAATTCATTATCTTTATTTAACAGTCAGGGAAGAGACCTGATTCTTTTATGTTGTAATGTAAACCAATCAAATACGGTTTTAATGAGGGACTTGGTTTTACATTCACAGTTTCGTGTTCTTAATCCATAACCTGGACCTGAGAAATGAGGTGTGGCCTCAGCAGGAAGATGTAAACACACATTTCAAACCTGTATAAATGTATTTTTACCACAAAGTCTCTCAAGTCCCTGAATGAAAGTGCGGCTCCTCTAATAACATCTCTCGGCTCATTGTTTTGGGTTTTTCTGGCAACTTCTCACTGTTCAGTCTCGTGTGAAGCAATCCCTCTGGGAGGATTACAGCGGGGGGGTAAGTGGGGCCACGGGCCACAGCCTCTGTGTGAAGCTCCCTTCTTGGTGAAAGTCGATCAAACTGCCACCAACAGACATAAAGGAACGAAACGACTACAAAGAAATGCAAAGTGACAACAAACAGGCGATGACCTTCCATGTTTCTTTACTCGCTTCTCGACAGCTGGTTCCACGGTTCACCGCCCGTCAGCCGGAGTGTTGGACCTAGATTCATTAGCTGGACACTGACACGACAACACGGGAATGATAATGTCGGTCTGTAGCTTCTGGGGGACAAATGGGCGACAGTTAACATCACTGTATCATATACATATATTTATATGACTGGAACGGCAAAGACAAATTATAGTGTGAGGTTTTTGATCATCCAAACAGACGTCTTTTATTTCTCAGAAGAACTAGAATGTCCCTCGGTAGAGCTGTAGCCTCCACCAGGGGGCAGCAGATCACACACGCTCAGATATCAGTCCACTACATAAGTCAGATTTCTTACATCGAGATCCAGGAATTATCAACAACGAAAATAATCCTATTTCACAATTCCTAGATTCCTAGATCTGCACCAACATGTTGGGTTTTTTCCTGACCTATACAGTACCTTTTAAATTTGGAAATGAATCTGGTAGTTTTGATATAATCCTGCTAACTAACAAATACATAAATGCAAATATGACCTCCTTGGTGGAGGAAATAACTGGAATAGGAAATCTGTTTTTGACCATGACTTGAGTTTTGGCAGCGTGTCTGGATTCTCCTGCCAAACCAGAGGAAGGGCTGGTTCATTGGAATAGAGCCTAATTTTCTATTGGTGTAAAATCCTCCAAATGGTCGTATATACAATCACAATCCATCCTTAACAAATTGTACCTTCTCATCTAATTACAACTTATCTGGTGATACCAATCCATAAATATATAGGGTGATGAAATTGTTCATTTTTGTTATTACAGGTTTCCATGTCCTTCAAATCCAGTTTGTGTTTGTCCTCTGCAGTTGCAGCCGTTGGCACAGATATCAATGATCCCACATAAATGATTTATTACAGCTGCTTTAGATGTTCATTTTAACAGTCTCTCATACTGACGAGTCACTGACAGAAACCAATTTGATGCCTCACCTTAAAAAAGAAACGACAAAACAGTCAAGAAGAAACAGTTTGTAACTATAATGGAAAAGTGAGTCAATTTTTACACGTAAGAAAATGAAAATAATCAAACTTAAAAAGCAATATTTCCTGCTGTAGCTCGTTACCTTCAAAGTGAAATATGTGTAGATCGAGACTCTGAATATAAAGATGGACGACATAACTGTTTCCCAAGCCAGTGTATCTCCACTGCCCCCTGGTGGCTGGCTGCAGTGTTAGTTTAAACACAGAACTGGTGCAAAGAAAATAGAAAAGTTAGAAATGTCCCTACGTGATAAAAAGGCCTCAGAGGGAAGCAAGCTCTACGTCTGGTGAACGTATCGCACCATCATGTCGCTGGTTGTTTACCCTGCGAACATGTTGTTGTTTGTCTGAATCGGGGGGGGGGGGGGGGGTTCCTTTGGGGCAGAAAGCTTAAGAAGCGCAGAGTAAAGTGAGGATGGCACGGATGTGTGGAGCTGCAGCGCTGCCCTGCAGATGTGACTTAGCTCTCATTAGCACAGAGTTTGTCTGGAGCTGATCTGCACTAATCCACTGCTTTGATGTGACGAACACGTTGCTCCACTTGCATTATCATAACACACTGTAGCCTCCACTCGCTGGGAAACACACTCCTGAATCTGGAGGAAACAGCCCTATGACAAACCGCCTTTGTGAGTTTTCTACGCTACAGGAGCAGATTTCAAGTCGGAAACCTTATTGACGAGGCTGCAAATGTTTAACATGCTGCAAAGTAAAACCTTACTGAGGATTGTTCAATCAATCAATCAATCAAATTTTATTTGTATAGCCCACATTCACAAATAACAATTCGTCTCATAGGGCTTTAACATGGTGAGACATCCTCTGTCCTTAACCCTCAACAAGAGGAAGGAAAAATTACTAAAAACCCTTTTAACAGGTAAAAATATGTAGAAACCTCAGAGAGACACATGTGAGGATCTGTCTCCCAGGACGGACACAAGTGTAATAGATGTCAAGTGTAGGAAAACATCATCGGGATTAAAGTTTTTTAGCAGCATGGATAGGGTAAACATTTTGAAGGATAACTTCAATACTATATGTCAAGTAGTCCTGCTGCAATCATAGTCTCTGGTCAGCAACCAGCAAGATCACGATCCAGTATCAGGATGGGATCCACTATAGTCCACAGATTGTTCTGTTGTTAGAGCTTTAAAATGTTTGATCTGAGGACGATTAGTTGTGTAATTAACGGGCGCAAATTGCAGACAACCCAAGACAAGGCAGGTAGTTGAGAAAAGAGTAAATCATCAGACACAACTGCAGCTAAAATGTTTGTAAAACTCAGGAACATGGAGCGAAAACAGAAGTGAGCAGACAAACTGAAGAAGGAGAAAAGAGCTCAGACAGTCAATAGGAGGTGAGGAGAATTAAATGTGAATCACATCGGAGCAAGACAATCAAATTAGGAAACCAGATAAAGATGGGAAGTAAATGGCACATGGGGGGTGAGTTCAGAAAGTCCTAATAATCTCCTTTCATAACCATTTCTCCTTGACCCGGATGGAATACGTCACCAGGTCAAGGAAAGATGTGAAGGAGAAGCTGTGAGGAGTTAGGAAACTACTCTTCTCCACTCAACTTTATTTTTTAACAGACAATTTGCACAGAATGTCCTGACAGTTATAATAAAATTTCCTGTTCAAAACACAACGACACATCCTGAGAAAAGATGTTTTCAGTTCATACAGAGGGAACATTGAATCTGTACCTTCTTACAGAGAATAACAACAGATATATTGTGCATTTTTTTGTGTGTGTTCCATAATCAGGAGAATTTAATAACTTTTTTAATTTTTTGTGTTGTGCTGATGATGGCGCTGCGACAGAAATCTGAGGATTGTGATCGTGCCACGACAATCCTCGTAGAGTTGTGTGACACTTTCCTCACGACTATCGACACCACTTATATTTCACATTGTCATTTGATCGCACATTCCGGTCATAAATGATTTATTTCAGCTGCTTTAGATGTTAGATATTTTAACAGTCTCTCATACTGACGACTCACTGACACACAAACCAATTTGGTGCCTCACCTTAAAAAAGAAACGACAAAACAGTCAATGGTCAGTTTTTTTATTGTGTTCTCAAAAAGGACAACACAGACAAACGAAGCACATCGGTACAATATCCAGGAGTACTGTATTTTGGGCTTTACTGAAGAACACTGAAAACCATCAGCATGCAGATCGCAGTCTTAAAGGCAGCTTCGAAGCAGAATATACAGCAGCGTGTAGCTAACTTCATCTAAAGGATCAGGACACACGTCGGCCCTCACACTCCAAATACCACAAATTTCTAAATTCACTATATCACAAAGGAAACTGCGTAATCATTTTTTTCCAGCTGACCATAGCAGAGCAAAGGAAGTTGCAAGCAGGAGATGGAACCAGCGACTGACATTCAGCGAAGTAAACGGCTGCGTAAATACTGACGAGAAGCGTTGACAAACACTTCAATGAGACATTAGAGATATTCCACACGATTCAAACACAATCAACAAGTGCAGGCATGGCAGCAAAAGAGAGAAGAATATTAGTCGGCGCCGTCGGCATCGAACGCACGATGTGAGACGAGCACGGTGGTCGAGTGTTGGAGAGAAGCAACACGGTGAAGTAGAAGAAGACGTGAGACAGATTTAAGCTTTTGTTTCATTTGTCGTTCAGTGAAAATCAAAAAGTGCGACTCGGAGCTGAGATAATAATCAAAGTGATGCTGCGCAGACAGTGAAGGATTCTGGGGGTTTTCTCAGTGAAATTCAATAATGTTCAAATAAAAATCTGATAGTTAATTGTAATGTGGTTTTTCTATTATTGTTTTATTTTTGCTGTAAACAAACACAAAACGAAGGGGTCATGAGATAATTAACAGGATAGTTATGAAGAAAAACACATTTCTTCACGTTTCTACTGTTAATTAATCAACCATTTTACCTCTTAATTGAATAACTTTTGGCGAACAGGTGAAAAACAGAATAGAGGCAGTGACAGTGACATGTGTCTGTGTAAATTCCTCTTAGAGAACTGGAAACGTTGAGTGGCTGGTCAACGTTTCCATCTTCAGTCTTTTAAATTGTCACAGTCACCTCTCTTCTGATTAATGGTGGTTGATGCTTGAGAGAGAATAAGTACAGAAGTTGAATAGGGGTGTTGGGGGTTAAATTGTAATTCTGTTATACGGTCAATGGGTGGCGCTGTGGTTCACGCAGCTCAGGTTTTTATAGTCACAGAAAAACCTTTCTAACACACTGGAGGAAAGAATCGGGGTCAAAGTCGACAGAAATACTTGAAAAGATCTGAAACCACTTTCATCCTCCAGGACACGATGACCTCACTGGTTCCCATCAACCCCCATCTGACCTCACTGAGGAGGACAAGCAGAGATGTTCCCTCCAGACCTGGACATTACGAGAAGCAGCCAGATGTGTGTTCATCATCATTAGGCTCATGATTCAGTTTAATTTCATCTCTGTTAAATACAATCAGCAGCAGCTTCTGTTCTGATCATTATTATTCCAGCTCGGAGTCAGAAAGCAAAACACTGAGTCTCAGAGATGTGCGGTGGAGTGAATGTAAATTATTGCTTTGGCTGATCAGTGGACACAGTGTCACATTCAATGAAGGAATTAATAGAATCAAACAATCGTGAGTGTGAGAAACATTCGTAACAGAATAAATGCATGGAGTCAAAGAAAGGCAAAAAGATCTTTGTAAACCTGTAAAAATAACAATCATCATTTTAAATTGTTTTTTCAGCGTAAATACATAGAAGGGAATAAATTAGTCATAAATATTATTAGTATTGCTTCTAATTTAAGATCTGTAGCTCAACCAAACAAGTTATTTTGAAAAAACTTTATGAGCATCATTTCTACAGGTTTACAAAACTTAGATTTGAGCTCATGAGAAACAAACCGCTGCTGTGATTTAAAGTTCTCAACATTCGATGTTTGCATGTGTTTGTTTCCTACTTTTATTAAAGAGCAGAACTCGTTGATTTCACATTCAGATGCTTTCACCGGCTCCTGCTTGTGCTTCATCCGGTTTGATTTGCTCTTCTCGTGCTCAATTTCACTCGTCATCACTTCACCTGACTGATTGAAAGACTTTTTGGCATAAAACAAAATAAAAAGTAGAGGAGAAATCCAAGAGCTGAAGCTAGCGCGAAGGGAATCAGTCTGACGTCCGTGTTCGAGCACAAGCAGAGACTTTGAGGGAAAGCATCACAAGATCTGAACATGAAATCAATTGAAAAACCACATTCTTGAATAAAAGACGGGGTAAAAAACCCATAAACTGTATTTTGGCAACAAGTAGGAGTCTTAGGTGTTAACGTCGTGTAGACATGATAAGAATCTACAGTACAATCTGTAGTATTGACCTCAAACAGGCAGAGTCCAGAGCCGGCCCTGGGATGTTTGATTGTTTTTGATTGAATCAGCACCAGCTTCATTTCTCTCTCACTCCTCATTATGTTATGTACATCGATCCTCAACAGCTCTTCAGTTCAAATACAAAAACCCGAGCGGCCGATTTAACAGAATATTCTGAGCTGATGATCACTTAGGGTTAGATTCTCTTTTTTTGGGGCTGGGAAAGTAAAATTTGGTTTGTTGTTAAAATAAGCAAAAGGTTTTAAGTGAGGTGTAAAGGCTGTGATACAATCATCATGAATCATAAAAGCAACAGGTAAACAATGAGTCTGTGGGGGGTGGGGGGGGTGGTGCAGCCTCCTCATGCACAGCTACAATCGCTATGGTCGTCTCTGATGCTGGTGGTCTGACGCTGCAGTGAGGGCGCAGAGGCAGTGCATGTGTGTGTAGCTGTGTGTGTGTCTGTGTGTGTGTGTGTGTGTGTGTGTGTGTGTGTGTAGGTGTGTGTGTGTGTGTGTGTGTGTGTGTGTGTGTGAGCTGTTGGCAGTGACGCGACATGACGTTAGCTGGGACGAGGTGGGCGGAGCAGACAAGGACCAGAGCTTCCCCACATGTGTCCCAGTTTTCTGATTTCTGATTTTCAGATGGCAGACACAGAGGGGAGGGGGCTCTGTTGGGGCTCAGTGGGGGGGTGGTGAGGGTGTCAGTGTATGTGTGTGTGTGTGTGTGTGTGTGTTTAGAGGTTGACCAGGTGGAGGTCGGAGGCGGCGAAGTGGGGACACAGAGCCATGTCCGGGTTCTTCAGCTGTCGCAGGATCCTCCGGTGGAACTTGGAGCGAACCCGGTTGAACTCCATGATGTCGCTGGGATCCTCCTCCACCCAGAAGCGGTGGAACTCCTGCATCAGGTAACCTGGGGGGGGGGGAGAAAAGTCCATCCTTCATTACACTGAGTCGATATCGATCACATGACTACTTCCCCTCTGAAAGTTTGAGGTCTTGCAGTTCAATGTTTGGATTTTGCAGATTTGCTCTCATCAGTTTGTTTCCAGCTGCAGCAGGAAGGTAAATTAGTTTTTAAAGGTTGATAAAGATTGACGACTTCCTCCCACTGTACACAAATGATGCCAAAATATCCAGGACACCAGATCCACCATCTTGTGGTTCTGACATACTTATGAAGCTATATAGAGTCTATGAAAAAGCGATCGGGGGGGACAGGGCAAATGTATCCCACTTCTAAGGTTCATTCTTTGTCTCATCTACTAACATCAAGATGATTTAGGAAGTTTTCATATCACCTTTATTTATCTACAGTCTATAGTTTAATGTGGTTTGCTGAAAGTGACTAAAAAGTTTAAAAACTACAGGGTTGAAAATCTATGGTTAGATTTATTGCCCACTTGGGGGCAGAAAAAAAACCCAAAGATGTGTTATTCATCATTTTAATTTCACTTTTTATATCTTTTATCTTTCATATATTTTTATATAGATATGTTTATGTCTAAATAAATGCTACCTTGTATAAATACTAGAAAAAGTGAGTAAATAAGAAGTAAATAGTGAGTAAATATATATTGTTTTTAATTATTATTATTGTTTTTCTTATGTGTGGTGTATTTATTGTGTTTTTATGTTTCTATGTTCATTGTATGCACCAATAACCAGAGCAAATTCCAGGTAGGTGTAAACCTACTTGGCAATAAATACCTTCTGATTCTGATTCTGACTGATTCTGATTCTGCTTTGTCTGTTTTGATCAATGACTGATCACAGGAATTCTTCTCTGTTCGCTGGATCATGTCTCTATGAAACATAGATAATACAAATAAAACATGGTATATATTGGTTCAGTATTTTCCCAGAAGGTCCCACTCACAGAAGGTCTGCTGGAGGTGCTGCAGACTGGGCATCTCCGGGGCCACGTTGTACAGGTGAGTCTTCAGAGCTCCACTCACCAGCAGAGAGTGAGCCAGGTCCGTGATGTTGATGCCCACGATGGCAAAGGAGTAACTGCAGGAAGGTGAGAAAGATACAGTCGGTATGAAATGAACAGTGGGAGAGAGAGAGAGAGAGCTGAACTGGGTTGGTGAGTATTAAGGATAAAGATGAAACCAAGGTTATATAGATGTTTGCGTATATACCCCAGATTATTGAAATTCTCACTAACACATAACAGAAGCAAGTAAAACAAAGGTTTCCTGGAAAAAGGATGTAAAAAATCTGACATATAGCATTTATCTTAAATATTTCATCTTTCACATAATTTAGCTTTTAAAAGTATTTTCTTTCATATTTGTGTCCCGACTGTCACTTCATATAACAAACAGGAAAAATGATTTAATACTGCTTATGTATGAAATGTGCCTTCATGGCAAAGAGCATGTGTCTAAATATGAATCTGTGAAAAGCAAATGCTACCAATAATGACCTTTTCCTTTAATAATGATAATAAACTAGGTTACGAAGGTCTTTACGACAAATAGATTCCCTCGACCATCAAAACTAAAACGATTTTTTGTTAATATAAACTCTACTGTAGCCACTTGGTACTTTTACTACAGACTCCAGTGTTTCCTAATCCACCAGAGTAGAAACTGAGGAGCAGTTTACAGGTTTCTGCTCGGCTGGAGTCTCAACTGGAGGACTCTAACTGAGTGTGTGATTTAAAAAGTCAGTCCTTGTTTATCAGAGCTGATCAGGACACACACACACACTCACACATACACTCACACACACACTCATACACTCACACACACACACAATTCTACACTCTCACATTCAATGGACTCGTTCCAGATCCCCTCCACTGCTTCATTGAGGACAAATCAGTCGCCTAGTTACAAACACACAGACACACACACACACAAACACAAACACACACACACACACACACACACACACACACACACACACACACACACACACACTTACCCAATAGCCTTGTCAAGGTTCTTCTGTTCCCATTCAGGCTTGTTAATCTCACTGTGAAGGACACACACTGGAGTCATTGACAGTCTACATGTGAAACAGCAGCGAGAGCGCCACACTGTGGACAGAAACTAAAACTACAGAGTTTTAAGATAAATCACATATTATGACCTTTCTTCTCTAAACCGGTGACTTTCTGGTGTCTTCATTGTGACTTTGAAGTTTCACCAAAGCAGCAACATTTTGTCTATTATATAATGTATGTATTACTTAATGCAGTTTTGTTAAATATGCAAACTGTCGCTTTGCTTGTTTGTTTGAGGGCAAAATTACAAATAATGAAAAGCAGAATCGATAATATATAGTTTTTGAGCTTTTCCTGATTTGGTTTATAAAAATGCACAATATTTTTCATGAATATTAGACACAGAACTGTCACTGTGGTTGGGACAGTAGGATTTAGGCTGATAATACGTTTGCAGATAAATAATAATACTGCTTTAAATTGTGCGTAAAACATCAACCGAGAAAAGCGACAGAAAATGAATGGAGTGAGAAAGTGAATGAAAGTGAAAGTGAGTACCTTTGCTTTTGGTTTGTGCTCCTACAGTGAATGTGACAGACAGGAGGAGGAGGAGGAGGAGGAGGAGGAGGAGGAGGAGGAGGAGGAGGAGGAGGAGGAGGAGGAGGAGGAGGAGGAGGAGGAGGAGGAGGAAGATGAGGAAGAGGAAGAAGAGGAGGAGGCATGGGTAAAAAAGGTGGAGGTGAAGAAGAAAGAGAAGAAGAATCTTCATTGTGAAATGAGACAAAGAAAGCCCACTCAGCAGCAGCAGTTTATAAAAGATGATGCAGTGAAATCATGAAGCAGAATGAATATAATCAAGCAGAATAATCTGATTAATGCAGATGATGATAAAGTGCAGGTTAAAGTGTCTGGTAGAAACTCTAAAGCTGTAATAGTTCGGTTTTTGGCCACTAGGGGGAAATGAAACAAGCTGAAACCAAAACATCTGTTATCTTATTGCCTGATTAAATTAAAATTTGGGTTTTGTTATCGTTTGAGTAGTGAAGACAAGTTTCTTTCAACTTTTCACAGTTTTATTGAGGAATTTAATTTGATGTTTTATCTGTGGTGCTAAACTTTATACATCAACACATTTAACCTTGAACCTTAAACTATTTACACTCAAAATGTAACCTGATTATAATAATAATAATAATAATTAATACCTGGTGTTTTCCGTTAAAATGCTTTGACCATGATTTGTTAAAAGAGGAGATGGAGGGAGTGGACGTACTTGTGCTTCGGCTGCAGGGAGTCGTTGAGCATCTGCAGAGCAGTGGCCTTGTCGTGTTCGGCAAAATACCTGAAGAGACACAGGAGAGGTGATATATCTGAAGATCCCACTAAAGACTTATGATACAAAGACAGAACAGTTATTATTAAGTATTAAAAGGACTTTCTTCAATGTGTTTTTGCTGCAGTTGTATTTACTTAATTTAAAAAATAAATTTCCCACTAAGGTGCAACACTGTCTGACTGGTGTTTGGACCATTATCAATGTTTTATAGAATTATGAGACCTTGATCAGACCTTGATCAGACCTGAGATAATGTTTACACAAAACAAAGATGCTTAGAGGACGTATTTGCATCTGATCCCTCAAACCACATTCAGAGGAAGTGTTGGACTCACACAGCCACATGAAGGACCAACTACTCAACTCCTCTGTTTCACAACAAATCTAAACTATATTTTCAAACTTCTCAGTGCTTCACAAACACTTTTTTTCTAAAGGGTGAGATCCTTATTTCTTACAGCAGGTTATGGAGGCCCAGCAGACCCATTCCTCTGAAGTCGGTCTTGGGATCGCTGCCTTGGAAACCGATCTCACACCACTGCTTAGAGATGCGGCCGGTGAGAGGTGTGTCGGGACGCAGCTCCTTCCACAGCTGCAAAGAACACACACACACACACACACACACAAGATCAAATAAACATGATACTTGATACGTGTTTTCTCAGAATGAGCTTTTAATAGTGACCCAAATTTTGATTATTTTTAATCTGAAAGTCTGTTTTAGCACTTTCATCCTGTGTCTCCCGCATGTATCACTCTCATCTGCTCATTGTGTACGTGTTGGATTTCCGGGTGTTAGTCCTGACACCTGATAATTTTATCCTTTTCATTTGCTGTACCTTCATCAGCATCTCCTCGTGCTCAGAGTTTTCACAGTCGTACGGTTCCCTGCGCAGCTTCTCCACCTCCATCACCAGACTCCTGTAGCCCACGATCTGCAGCAGACTGGCCTGCAGAGAGATGCCCAGCCTGTAGGGACACACATATAAGCACAATCTTTCACCCTGAACCATGTGTTGCATTAGTTTGAGCTGTCCTTGCTCAAGGGTTCCTCAGCAGTCATTGCAAAAGGAGCAGAACATGTTACACACTTAGTTTGAGTAGGAGATCTTTGCTTGGTTTTGATTTAGACTTAGTTTCACCAGGATATCCACCTCTCTTTGTTTCATTAATGTAGTCCCTTAATGGTTTTGAGTTTGGTTTTGATAAATTCTACTGTTGTGTGCTCTCTATATGTTATGGCTTCCTCTGAGCCTTCGGGTTTATCTACTGATGTTTGTGGGGCCGTAACAAACGTCTGTGTTGAAAGTGCTGTCGATCCTAACCTCTAATTTACCACAAGTGATAAGAGGCAACACAAATGTGATGTGCAATGTAGCGTCTCACTGTGGGTTGGTGTCAGGGTTGATCTTCTTCAAGGCCATGATGTCGTCGATGGTCTTATCCACTTTATCATGATGGACGCTGAGGGCCGACTGTAGCAGCTGCAGAGGACGAAGCATGAGAAGAAAACAGGGAATAAACAGAGTGAAGCTAGAAAAACTGTGTTGTATTCCACAAGCTGTTTATCAGAGACTCTTACCCCATTCTTGGAGAACCTCAGGGACGACTCTGGAAGGAAAAGGTTGCAAAGTGTAAGGAAACTGCAAATCACATGAAAAAATCATTCTTTAGATACTTATTTTGGTTCATGACAGAAATAAAAAACCCGTAAAAGACTTTTGATGAGTAGAAAAACGAAGGATGGAAACTAAAACATTCACAAAATAATCATGGAACTTAATTTTCACTCTCAATGTTCCAAGGAAAGCCAGATAATCAAAAATTAACCATAAATAATTCAATACAAATGCAGTGAATGTCAGGTAGTGTCCGGGCGTACCGATCTTCAGGGTCCTGCGGGCTCCATGCTTGTTGTTGTAGCAGATCCTCTGCAGCTCGCAGCGTCCCGTCAACTTCCTGGCGACAAACTTCAGGCCCCGCCACAGCAGTTTACAGTAGAGGAACACGAAGAACTGGGTCACCACTCTGAAGAGGAGAAGACGGAGGGGGGGGATCAGACTGATTGAGAGAGTAACTTCAATGGAGGAAGAGGCTGCACAGGGAAAAGGAAGTCAGAGAATTGTGCTTCACTTCTCGTCTACCAGGGGAGAAGTGCCTGGGATCAAAGCGGGCTATTTTTACAGGTGACACCGAGCTGGAAAATGTAGATGTGTGTCTTGGGAAATGCAGAATGACCCATTAAGAAACACGGAACCGCACTGAACTCTGGGAAACAAGACAGGAAATGATTTTATGATCCTGTGTTACAGAAGATAAAGCGAGGGGTTATTTCCCTGGATTCTCTGTAAATACGTTTATTATATCATTACTTATTTAACCTTGGAGGCCAACATTCTCGGTCGTTGTTGGTTTTCCAGAGGAATGGAATTTACAACCTTTTCAGGCAGAAATAAATCCTTCTGTTGCCGAGGGATTAGTGCGAATCATCATCTTCCGTGTCAACAAAAAGAAGAAGGGAAGAGAATCACAGCTCCGGTCCTGGAGGATTAATTCTTCTCTTCTCCAGCCTGAGACGAGAGCGGCATGTTAAACAGCTCGTAGAGACTCTCTGTCATTTTCTTAACCTTCAAGGAAGCAAAGGGGGCGTGGCTGCAGGATCTAAAGGTTACACAGCAGCCGAACACTTCCAGGGTTAAAACACAGGAAAAGTGACACTGGACCTGCCTCCTGATCATTAGCTTTGATTTAAAGGGAACATGCATTGACTCGTACACATAAATATCAGTTTATTTATGATGGGGAAAACTGATCTGAGTCACCTTCATGTAAAACCATGCATCAACATGTACGTTGAGTATTTTGCAGATGTTTGAATCCTCTGAGTTTTGCCTCTGACGCTACGTTCAGGCTGTTTTGGAATCAGCCAAAGTCCTTAAAAGCGCAACACAAATCATTTGTACATCAGCGTGTTGTTACCACGTTCATTTTGGCACATTAGTATAATTACTGTAAAACAAACACAGTCATCAGCGAAAAACAATTTGGCAGCTTCAGCCGGCTCCACTGTTCATTAAATGAAGCCGAGGATCAAAACAAAGGGAATCAAACCAAAAAGAAACCCGGGGGCAGGAAGCAGAGGGATTCATGGGAAATGTGATTAGAATCTGTAATTTTTCCAATGATATGTTGATGTCTAAAATGAATATATGTGATATATATATTCTAAAATTGACAGACTGATGTAGGGGTTTGATTCTGATATACGACTGTTGGCTCATAAAGTAGTAAATGGTTACGGAGCGGGTTGGTCCGGGGGTGCAGTGGATGGTACTGTCACATAACAGTGAGAAGGTGAAACCTGCAGCCGGGACCTTTCTGTGTGGAGTTGGCATGTTCTCCACGTTCCTGTAGAGGTCAATCAATCATAAAGGTCCAGGGTGAACCCGGCCTCATTCCCCATCATCAGCAGGGATTTGGCTTCAGTCCCTCGAAGCAGAGGTGGTAAAGATTTTGATCGTATATAAATACAAACCATTTACTTAAAATTCAAATAGAATCTGGGACTGTTTTCCTCCTGACTTTGTTTTACTCCATTTTAGCTCAATTCCACTTTTTACAGTGTTTCTCTTATGTCAAAGATCAAAGCCTTGTTACGCCTTGGAATTTTCTTGTTGCTCAAAGCTGAAGCAAAACATCCAAGGATATTACAATATTGTGATTTTATTAATAAATACAAGAGCATCTTTGGATTAAAATTAAAACCTTGCAAATATATGATATGTAACTAATAATAGTAGTCATTAATAACACTATACTCTACTGATGATCATAATATTCATCACATTCATTCATTAGATTCTCCCTATAAACTTGAAACAGTATTTTTATGCATATACATGTAATATCTACTTATACATAATGCACAAATAAAGCCTTGTGCAAAAATTGTTTGTCCTTTTTTCTGTTATGTCATTACTGGGTATGATCTGTTTTTCCTACGATTTGCTAACTCTACTCTAAGAGATAAAGTTTATAATCATTATTCTGACTATTGTTGTTGTTGATGTGTTGATATCTTATCTTTCATGTTTACTAAAGCTCCTGTGTTTTAAATATGCAGATAAACAGACCCAGCACAGAAATGCACAGACCTGAACTATAAATAGAAACAGCAGCAGAGGTTTGTACATGTGCTCCATGATGAAGAGGCCTCCTCCCACATGCAGAGGAACCATATCAAACCCATTCAACAGCCACTTACACAGCATCGATCGGGGGGGAATCTTCAATGGGAGAACTGGGAATTGCCGGGTCCACCACAGTGTTTGGTGGAAACATGTCATCATTACAGCAGATCAATGATAAAACACAGCGAGGAGGTGCTGGCATTCACAATGAATTGTCAATGAGGCTGAACAATGGGGTCTTTACCTGAGGAAGTGCTTCATGTCTGCGGCTGGGAGTCCTGAGCTGAGTCCGGGTCCTGGAGACAGAGGAGTGGGAGTCCTCCGGGGTCCTGGCTGATCTGAGTCCGGGTCCTGGAGACAGAGGAGCGAACAGATTCAGTGAACGAGTCCGGGTCCTGGAGGCAGAGGAGCGGACAGATTCAGTGAACGAGTCCGGGTCCTGGAGGCAGAGGAGCGGACAGATTCAGTGAACGAGTCCAGGTCCTGGAGTCAGAGGAGCGGACAGATTCAGTGAACGAGTACGGGTCCTGGAGACAGAGGAGCGGACAGATTCACTGAACGAGTCCGGGTCCTGGAGGCAGAGGAGCGGACAGATTCAGTGAACGAGTCCGGGTCCTGGAGGCAGAGGAGCGGACAGATTCAGTGAACGAGTCCGGGTCCTGGAGCCAGAGGAGCGGACAGATTCAGTGATCGAGTCCGGGTCCTGGAGCCAGAGGAGCGGACAGATTCAGTGATCGAGTCCGGGTCCTGGAGGCAGAGGAGCGGACAGATTCAGTGAACGAGTCCGGGTCCTGGAGACAGAGGAGCGGACAGATTCACTGAACGAGTCCGGGTCCTGGAGACAGAGGAGCGGACAGATTCAGTGAACAGGCCGGAGAGGCCCGCGGATCCGGAGCTGTCCAAGGTGCTGGACGAGCAAAACCGAGGTTAATCTGCTCGCGTCTCCTCCGGCTCGGGTTCGATCAAACGACACAGAAACACAATATTCAAGCTGCAAGGACGAATATTCCTCCTTCTAGACGCGAGCAATCCTGTGAAACCAGGTGATTGCTGCTCGGTCGATTTCTCCCTGCAAGCAAACGCTACGCATAATAATCCCCAGCGACAGAAACGAGCCCCGCAAAGACAAACGCATGCAGCAAAAACCTTTTACAATCATACAAGACGTGATTCCTCTCACCGGGTTTCTTTACAAACAGCACCAGGTGAGATGACTGGTGTGGATGTGTTCAGTCCGCTTCACTCGGCTGCTACAGTCTCCTGCGTTTCCTCCATCATGACGACGAGTGTGTGACCGAGGCTGAGCAGGTCGCGGCTAAAAGCTGCAGCGAGGCAATGCGGTGCACACCTCCGTCAGCAGCATTATGGGCTATTTTTTGCTCGTTTAGTGGAAAAAATTATCAGAGAATTCATTAAAACCCAGTAAGAATATGTAGAGTTTGATATTTCATAAGATTCTGTTGTGTTAATAGGATAAAGGTGCATTTAGAAGCTTAAACTAAGCATTTTGCTGGTAGGGACCAAAAACTGAGCAAAAAAATTAAGTTGAAGCCACATTTCTCACATATAAACTCCAAATCAATAGCAGAACTGACAAAAACATTAACTTTAATCAAAACGCACAATTTGTGAAGTTATTTTGGCTATTTTTCGTAGTTTCCCCTTGTCCACTTTGACGTGTCACGAGTGTCATCAGTCTGTCGCATGGCTTAAAGTCAACTCACACACCCCAAACAATACCAGAATGATCAATGAGTTTTATTTGAAGCTTTATACCGAATAACCAAACAAGCACATTCAATATAAAATGTAAAAATGGATTTCATAGTATAAAATAAATAGATAAAAACGTCTGCTGCAGGCAGATGTGTTTAACTCTTAGCGATACAAGGCAAAGAAATCCATGCTTAAAGTGTAGCAGCTGAAAGTTAAACTGAAATCAAATAAAACTTTGTTAGTAGTTTGTGTTCAGATTAAAAAAATACTTATATAATACAGTTGAATGTAACAGCACAGTTCTGACTAGATGTTAAAATACTTTGTTTGCACAAATGAGATCTCCTCTGGGTTTTCGAGTGAGCGCCTTCTTTTCTTTACATTTGGCTGATGGGACTCTCGATGTCTCCAGAGGGAGTCAAAAGGTTTATCGGCTTTGGAGTGAGGTTGGGTCTTCAACCCATCGAATAAAATATCAAATATATTAATGTTAAAAATGGAGAAACAAGACAAATCGCCAATCAGTTTGGAGACAAAAAATACCAGTGACCAGACATAGTGATTGTGTTTAACACGTCCACTAGGAGTGCAGTAACAGAGGATCTATAAAACAGCATAAATAACAATTCATAATGTCTCAGTGGTAACAGCAGTGGAAGACATGCGATGTCTGAAGTACAAGAAAACGTGCACTTCTGTAATAATCTAAACGTTAGAGCCGAAGTTTGTCAACTCGCCCTCTGAGCAATGGTATAAAAATAATCTTCTCACTCTGACACATCTCAGTGTTGCAGTCTAGCTGCGTTTGTCCTCCAAAATAAAAGCCCTTGTTCTGTGGTCAGTCAGTTTGCGTCATAACGCAGC
Organism: Limanda limanda; assembly: GCF_963576545.1. Taxonomy (NCBI): domain Eukaryota; kingdom Metazoa; phylum Chordata; class Actinopteri; order Pleuronectiformes; family Pleuronectidae; genus Limanda; species Limanda limanda. The sequence goes on along the minus strand of NC_083649.1, from coordinate 5,006,781 downwards.
GACAGCGGTGATGGACTCGTTCCTCTCGGAGTCGGTGTCGGCTGCCAGCAGCTGGTCGGAGGGGCTCCCGGCGGGTGGATCCGCGGGGTCGTCCTCCGGTAGAGCCGTGTAGGTGGGAATCGCGTTGAACATGATGAAACCCACAGTGATGACCACGAACGAGATGATGTACAGGAGTGAAAACTGTGGATGAGACAGCAGGTAGAAAAGTTATCAACATTCTCAAGAGGACAGATTCAGTTTCCGAGTGAGGCTCCTCCTCCTCCCCTGTCTACGAAAACCTTATCTATTTAATAATGAAGGGTCATAATATGCCTACAATTAAAAGTGTCTGTAACTACAACGTCTATATGAACAATCTTGGTATATATGTAAAGGAGCATCAGCATAGACGTTACTGTGTCAGAGTAAATGTAGATGAAACACAAAATAAATGGAAGTTTAAATTTCCGCTGAAACAGAAATGTACAATCTAAGGGTGAATATGACATTAGAAGCCCAAAACCTCCAGCAACCCAAAGCCAGACATCTGAACATTATCTGTGCCAATTTTTTCTCTAATAAAATAAAGCAGAGCAAAGTTAGGGAGGTTTTAGTGGAGCAATGTTTAGGCGTCATCTCAAAATTGTCCATTTGACAAAATCTGTGCCATTTGAGATTCTTCAAAAAAATATATTTTAAGTGTTCATGAATTCATTCATTAATCATTCATCCAAGTATTAATCTGGACCATTTGATTTTGGAGCAGCTCTCGATCTTGAATATTTCTTCCACTTCCTGTAACTTGTTGAGATACAGCATAAACCTTGGCAGAGTTATGCCAACTTCCCTTCTTTATCCGACTCTTTTCAAATTTTGGGGGGATTTTTCTTTGGTCATGTTCCACAGTTCCACAAAATTTCATGGAAATAATTTTAGTTTTTTTTGAGTAATTCATTAAACAAACAATTAAAAACATTTCCTGAGGTAATGAGATCAATTATACACAATAACTAAAATTCTAGTCAATGTGACATGTTGCACAACAATAAAAAAAGTTTTTTAAGCAGTTTTCAAAACATCAAAAAAGCTCTGGAGCTCATTGAACATGAATAAATACCAGACAGCAACACAGTGATGCTTTGATATGAGACTCACTTTGTAGTGGAAGAGGAAGAGGCCACAGAAGAGGCTGAAGAGGTCGGCGGTGAGCAGGGACAGGTTGACGGCAGTAGCGCTGGTCATCTTCACCACCACAGGCATGAAGCTGTACAGGGCGTACATGCACAGGGCGTAGACTGCAAACAGGACGGCTGCACATCACCGGGAGAGGAGTTAGACAGTGATGACTGAAATACAGAAAAACACCATTCGCTATCAAATACTCTAATTTAACAAGACAAACGCTTCACTTACAGATACGAAGGTCCCACTTTATTGCTCCTACTGCAGGAATTTCCAGTACAACTCTGAAAAGGCATGAGACATAAAAGGTAAGTAAAAATGGGAACTTTTTAGAATGATGCATTCTAAGACTCAGCTTTATAAGATTACGTAGCCACTCAGAATGGACAATGTGTTAAAAAGATCCATTTTCCACAAGGTCACAATCGTGTTGAGTCAGAAAGTTAAATAAAAAGTTCAGCAGAATCTACACAGGGTCTTATCAGTAACTTACAGCTGAATGCCGCTGATGAGGGTCCCGAACAGACCCATCATGCCCAGGAACTCGATCCGGCTATGGTTCTTCACCGTGTGCTCTTGACACACGTTGGACACGGCGTAGAGGACGGCACTGACGAGAACCAGACCATCACCCAGCATCACGTCACGGGCTGCACACACACAAGAGGGAGGATAAAGGTGGTTCATATTTTTTTCTAAAGAACCTGTTATGGAAGCCGAGGAACGTGGAGAGGACATTTTGTTCTATAACAACCTGGTTCTTTTAAAGATAAGATGACTTCTTGTCAATTTGTGTGTGACCTCCACAGATGTTAAGGCCATTTGGTGAAGAGAATAACTCACAACTTTATAGTTTAAATCAGATACTGCAGAACAAGTCAATGCCACACAGCCTGATCACATTCATATAACAAATATAAGTGATAAGTGTTCTTACTGGATCCTTGGTCTCTTCCGGCCTGAATGTCCGCCCCCACCATGGCGCCCACCCCCAGCAAACACACAGACACGGCTACAAAGTGGACCAGCCTGTAGCGCGTCTTCAGCAAGAACCAGGAGAGCAGCATCAGCACCGGGATCACAAAGCAGTCCAGCAGCTGAAACACACAACGACACGGGGGAAGCTCTTAAAATATGAAGAATTCTACACAGAGTTTGGTTAAGAAAGCAAGGGATTATGGTTATATACCTACGGTTCTTGACAATGGTTTAATAAACCAGTCAAGACAGTAAAGAGTATTCCTACCTGGATACTGGTCAGGGTGGTGTACTGGTACGCCTTCACAACTGCATAGTTTGCCTCCACATCTGCCAGACCCATCACCAAATACTTCCACCACTTGGTTTTTAAAATGTGTACGATGTTTCTTTCACCTGCAGGAATGAGAGAGGTTTACTTCAGAGTAGGAAAGAGAGCGAAGGTGAAACATTTTCATTTTGGTTCGTCAAAACAACAGTTTTTCACATTTTTATTTTCTCATTATGTGAGAAAAGCTTAAAGTGTAGAGCTGTGCCTGGTGAAGAGAACAGAAATACTTCACTCTGACAAGCTCTCTTGTTCTCTTAAGCCCCTTTATAATTGGATAATTGTGTCATGTGATGTGATGTGATTAAAGAAATGCTTCAGCTACACAGAGGAGCTGGTGTCGTCATGTGATATAAACTGGGATCAGCCTCGAGTTTCATGGATTTAAACAGAGGTTTTTATTCCTAGTTCAGTAAATGTTGAACCAAAGTGACATTAAACAGTCCTACAAAGATATGTTTCATGATCATTGTGACTTAGAATGACTTAAATTGTAATTTAATAAACCTGGTGAAACTTGTGATCAGTTATTGTGTATGGATCGGGGGTCCTGACCTTTGCGTGTGAGCAGGATGGTTGTGTAGACGAGCAGCAGCAGGGCGTAGTTGAGGAAACTCTGCAGCATGGGCGTCTCCACGCCGGCGTCGGCCAGGTACTGGCAGCTCACCGCCGTGCCACAGATCAGCAGAGACAGGACCTGGCCCATGAGCACGGTCTTCAGGAGCTGCCTGGAGAGTCGAGGGGTGTTGAGCTGATATTTAAAAACTGAAACATCAGGCAAATTTTTATTTTTGTTTTTGGGGTCACAGTAGAATAAAGAGATTGCTGACTGGGAATGAGAGAATGTGTTTAAGCAGAATTTACTCTCTTTTATCTAAAAAAGACATTTGATGCTTTTTCACTTTTTCTCTCCCCTCTAGTGTGTAAAATAGTGTTTTTGTGAATGTAAAAATCAGGAAGTGGTTGTGACCAATCAAAACAGAGTGGATCAGCCGGCCAATCAGAGCAGACTGAGATACATCAGGAAGAAGGTCTTAAAGAGACAGGAGCTAAAACCCAGTGTTGGAGAAAGAAGCTGGACGACTCCACCTATATCACGATAACTCAAAGACTTTACAGGTGCAGCTATTGATGAATCTGGCTGTTATTTAATCAAGTAATCTTTTTGTAATAAAATGGGAGAAAGCAGTGATAAATGCCTGTTACAACATCACAGAGCACAGGGTGATACGTTCAAATAACTTACAAAACAATCCCAAAACGATCAGTTTAATCTGAGATATCCCAAGCTTTAAAATATTTTAATCTGCCATGAAAATAGTTCCCAATCATTTGTTTCTTTCCTGACTAAACAGTTAATCTCCTGCTTATTCAGTGAGTTCACACATCAGACAAATAACAATTTAGCGTAATAACTGGTCGACTATGGCACACATAATATTGACATATCTGTTATCTGTGCTCACCATGTGAAGACATCCCTCAGGTTGTAGCTGTACAGACCACAGGCCACCCTCCACTTCCCACAGCGTCTCTCCTCCTCACGTACTTCCATGTCTGTGAGACCTAAAGCTGCAGAGACAGAAGGACACAGAGATCAAAGCCAACACAGGCTAGTTCTCACTTCCGGTCTTCATCGGACTATTCAAGCGGAGCAGACAAGGAATCTGCACAGGAATGTCATGGGACTATTTAATCTTCTTTCATCTTTCAAAAAAAAATGAGTGTCACAGGAATGATGGTCCGCAATGAGCAGGTACTTCTGGGGACAACTAGAAAAAACCTTCACATAATAACATCTTTATTCTTTATAAATCTTGTTATAAGTAAAAAGATGATTCATACGAACTGGATTTATTTTGTGGATAATTCAGACCTGGCTGCAGTTTGATGTAACGCTGTTAATCTCACAGGTTGTGTTTCCATTGCACTTTGTGGATTGTTTAACCTTCTGTTTAACATACAAAATCAAAACTTCTTACGCCGAATTTAAACTTATCCTGAACTGACTCGCGTTCTGCGTTAAATTATGATAGAACATGAATGAATGACCGGCAATAACCACAATAATTTAAATGTTTTACTTTGTCCAATGGAGTTCGGATTAGCGCGTTCTACAAATGATGGAAATTAACGTAAAGAAGCTCCTTCGGTAGAATTAAAAACACTGCGTGTGTACGAACCTTTTGTTTTTCTTCCGTCATGACCAATTTCTGCAGATGTGATTATTTCTTACGCTTAATAATAATTTATCCTCCACGCGGAGCTGGAGCCCCTTCTCACTGAATCAGCCTAACTTCCTGCTGCCTAGCCCCGCCTCCTGGGCTCTGATTGGTTGAAAAGCAGTCAAACGTGATCTGGTATTTAAAAGGAACGGTCACTAATATACTGTTTGTTTAATGAGGTATGGAAACATATCCTGTAAGTCACACTGATGAGGAAAGGTTCTGCCAGGTCTGATCTAGCCATGGTTGGTTATCTAGAAAATAATATGTAGACAGCTGGTTAGTATTGTATATATTTCCCTTTTTAACTAGTAATGTATTGTGAAATAAGATTCACATGCATCAGATGTGTAAAAGCAGATGGGTGAAATTAAATGAAATGAACCGAAATGAGGTGATTTGGAAAAAATTTACGTTTGCTCATAAAGTAAGAAAGGAAAAAAAAAAAAATGATCAAAAACAAGATATTTAATGAAAACGTAGAATATTAAATGTTAAAATACATTTATTTCAAAGACATAGCAAAGAAACACTTCAATAGGAAATTAATACGGGTGATTTCTGACCCATGCTGTGCATTAGATTGTTTAGCTTGTGTGTCAAAGGGTTAAAGTGGTTGTATTGAATTGTATGTGTTTGTAAACAGAACAACTCAAATTAATCCCAATCATAAATAAAATTCAAACCTTAAAGTTTCCCATCTGAGTGAAGTCAGTGAAAGAAGTTGAAAATTCTGATCTGCCAGTTTGTGCTTCCTCCGTTGAAAGATTATAACTTTTTCCAAAGGCTGCTGAGAGCTGATGCATTTTATTTTTGCAGGTGAGGCCTTTACAGTTTACCTCCGAAAATATCTTGCTGATTTACTTCCTGACTTACTTCCTCATTTCATAAAAATGTGTCTTTATTGTCTAAATCCAGAGAAGTTGCATCACAGTGAAATAAAGCTTTATGTAAAATGCAAGAGTCCCCTTCTCTAACAATGGCTGATTAATCCTCATTGAATTTAAATCCTCTATAGAGACAGTCTGTCGGCCCAGTCACACAATATTTATTACATGTTACTTCAAAATAAAACATGAACCTTAGTGGTTCTACATGTAGAGAAACGTTTTTTTAACGTTGAATCAACTTTAACCAAAAATAAACTTTTCATGTTGAATTAACAAACATTTCTGTCTGTAAACATAAGGAATCACAATATAAAGTAGTGAGAAAAGAAAAAGTCTGAATGATACAATAAAGTTAAATCCCGAAGATCAACTAACAAACAAGACAATAACACTTTCAGGGATAAACAACAATCAAACTAATCAGTTCAAATCATTTTATTTCTCAGACTTTGAGCAGAGTGAACACTCTTTAAGATATGAAACAATACAAACACAAACAAAACAACAAGCTTTTCCTCCACTAGTGAAGCATCTTCTAGAAGAACAAGAGGTAAAGAGACTGTTGGACTCACCGAACGTTCACAGGAGAGAAGAGTCTGAGATCTGCTGCTCGTTTGAAGACAGAGCTGCTACTGGACCAGATGCTGTGCGGCCATCTCTCCACAGGGAGGCGCTATCATGACTTCTTCGTCTCAGTATTTATAGGCGAAAATTCCATACTTAACTGATTGTTTTTTTAAATGTATTTTACTTCACTATTTCCATTTAATGTTACTTTAAACTTATTTTCAATTACATTCATGTAAGTATTAGTCATTATAGTGATGATATATCAGCATTAAAAAAACTTTAAAGATAAGGATTTATAAATAATATATAAAAAAGAAAATCCCTCTTGTGGAAAACAGTTGTCACATTTGATTACTAACTCTTAATATCAAAAAACATGGGAAACTAAATCCAACATATCAGTAGAAATATGAGACTTTTCTAGAAATCTAAGCCATAATAATGTATTTCCTTGTTTACAAAGTGCTGTTCACCAAACCTGCTGGTGTTATCCTTACTCCCGTCGCCTGTGTGAGAAAACATCTGACCGAGCCTGTCAGGCTGAGAAAGAATGAACAAACATTATGAGCAGAAACAAAAACCGTCCTTGAAACTTTAGAAATATTATTTTCTAATCTCCAGGTGGCTCCCAGTGTGTTAGACACAGCTAGGCACAGTTTGCCTTTTACTCTTGTTCTCCCAGTTTTACCAGACTCTGCTGAAAGTGGACTAAAGGTCATAAGACCTGAGCTTAAGAGTATATATAGATAAAAAAAAGACACAGTAGATGTTACCACCACTTGTACTTCTGCCCAGACCTGTGATGTTGCAGTAGGACTTCAAGCTGCATAAGTAGGATTTCAAAGATTTCAGTGGAATATTAGTAGAAGTAGAAGTGAGGAAACAAAAACACAGTGCGAAATACTCACTTTAAGCTTCCTGAAGTTACATCTACAGTATATAACAATTAAAAAAAGCCCCACACTTATGATATGCTTCATAAAAAAGTAAACAAGCAAACATATTAAATCGAACTGGACTTTTAAATTGAATTTAATCTGACTATAACTGGTTGTGCAGTGTGAGATGTGAACACAATAATGGACATGAATGGACATGAATGGAAGATGATACATAGATACAAAAATATGCACACTTTCATATTTTTCATTGGCTGTTTTTTCATTTTTTTAAAAATAGTTATTAATGATCCCTGTTCATTTTGTTTTTAGAACATATTTATTATCTATTGTAAAATATTTGTCACATTATATAGATCTTTTCAGTCGTACCAACACAAATATTGTATTATTTGATTAAATATTATTGTCAAAATTACAATTAGAATATGAAAAGCATTATTTATTATTGAATACAAATATCAACTAACAAATATGTTAATAAACAATGTAAAATAATTTTTTTTTTGTATAAATGGTTGTTTTATCGTTTTGTGGGGTTGATTTTTGATGTTTTCATTTCGTGACATATATGTTCTGTTCAATTATCTTTTTTATTGTAAAATATTGTTAGATTATATATCGTGTTTTACTTAGAACATCTGATATTTGTGTATTTTCTACACATATAATCACAAATATTCTTATTTCTGTCAATATTAAAACAATTAAAATATCAAGCCCAGAAAAGAAAAAGGACTTAAACTTTACTGAGATCAGATATAGATAGATAGATAGATAGATAGATAGATAGATAGATAGATAGATAGATAGATAGATAGATAGATAGATAGATAGATAGATAGATAGATAGATAGATAGATAGATAGATAGATAGATAGATAGATAGATAGATAGATAGATAGATAGATAGATAGATAGATAGATAGATAGATAGATAGATAGATAGATAGATAGATAGATAGATAGATAGATAGATAGATAGATAGATAGATAGATAGATAGATAGATAGATAGATAGATAGATAGATAGATAGATAGATAGATAGATAGATAGATAGATAGATAGATAGATAGATAGATAGATAGATAGATAGATAGATAGATAGATAGATAGATAGATAGATGGATGGATGGATAGATAGATAGATTACTTTATTCATCCCCGAAGGGAAATTAAGTCGTCATAGCAGCCGGTATATTTGAATACAATAAAATACAATACAATAGAATAGAATAAAAAATATTGAGGTAGAAAGAATAAAAACAGAAACACAAGATAAATAGGTAGATAAGGTGCAGTGGCAAGATGATGGTAATAGTACTGATGATATGATGGTAATGTTATTGTTAAACAGTATATAAAAATAGTACAGTATATATAGTATATAATATAACATAATATATATTTATATATGATAGTAATTATACCAATATAATAGCAGTATATAGTAATAATGGCAGCAACAGTATATATAATAATAATAGTAGATATTAACAAAGATCAGATGTGTCTAAACGTCTCTTTTATTCATTCACATTAAATTAATAAACTAATAAAAAGTGAAATATCTTATTTCTAAAGTGTGATAAGCTTCATCTGTGCCCGCTGCGCAGCTCTCGCGAGGTTTCACGAGAGGATAAGTTGAGGGGTACACACAGACACACACACACACACACACACACACACACACACACACACACACACACACACACACACACACACACACACACACACACACACACACACACACACACACATATTTTCATATTATATAGATCTTTTCAGTCGTACCAACACAAATATTGTATTATTTGATTAAATATTATTGTCAAAATTGCAATTAGAATATGGAAAGCATTATTTATTATTGATTAAAAATGTCAACTTACAAATATGTTAATAAACAATGTCAATTTTCTTTTTTTAAGTGTTGTTTTATCGTTTTTTTTGGGTTTATTTTTGATGTTTTCATTTCGTGCCATATATGTTCTGTGCATTTATCTTTATTTTCTCAATTTTAAAATATTGTTAGACTTAGAGAATATCGTGTTTTAATGAGAATGTCTGATATTTGTGTCTTTTCTACACATTCACAATAACAAATATTGTTATTTCTGTCAATATTAAGACAATTAAAATATCAAGCCCAGAAAAGAAAAAGGACTGGAACTTTATTGGGACAATAAATATTAACAAACAAGATCAGATGTGTTAAATGTCTCTTTTATTCATTCACATTAAATTGATAAACTAATAAAAAGTGAAATCTCTTATTCTTAAATTGTGATAAGCTTCTTCTGTGCCCGCTGCGCAGTTCTCGCGATATTTGACGAGAGGATAAGTTGAGGGGAACATGGCGACGTCTAATTTGCTGAAGGTAGGAGCCTCTTCGTTTCCATATCCTCTGGTTTCCCTCGGGCTGGAGCAGGTGTCACCCGCGGGTCGTGGGTCCGGTCTCCAGCCCGGAGGCTCGGGGTCTGTCCCCGGGGACCCGGACGTGTCCCCGCGGTCCCCGTCCCCTCCTGCAGGCTGCTGGGAACTCACCTCCGGCTAACTGGGAGCTACGTGCACCTCACTGGTTTCCAGCTGAACACCAGCAGCAGCTCAACGTGAAGGGGCTGGTGACGCGTGTTGTTAGCACCACCTGAAGCTCACTCGCAACTGTAGTGTGTGTGTGTGTGGGTGTGTGTAGGTGTGGGTAGGTGTGTGTGCACGTTAGCAACAGACCTCACCTCATCTGTCAGTGTGTGTCTGTAGCTGTGCAGCTTCTTCTTGTGAGTCGAGCTAAAGCTGCTACAAGCTACTGTGTGTGTATTTAATCCTCTGCTGCTGCCTGGCTAACAACAAGGAGTACCAGGGGCACGTAGGGCTGCTCCAGGCAGGAGGAGGAGGTGGCACAGGAGGAGGTGATACAGGAGGAGGAGGAGGTGATACAGGAGGAGGGGGGGCAGGAGGAGGGGGAACAGGAGGAGGTGGCATAGTAGGAGGTGATACAGGAGGAGATGACACAGGAGGAGGTGACACAGGAGGAGGTGGCAGAGGAGGAGGTGGCACAGGAGGAGGTGGCAGAGGAGGAGGTCACCCAGGAGGAGGTGGTACAGGAGGAGGTCACCCAGGAGGAGGGGGCTCAGGAGGAGGGGGCTCAGGAGGAGGTGGCACAGGAGGAGGTGGCACAGGAGGAGGTGATACAGGAGGAGGGGGACTGGAGAAGGTGACAGAGGAGGAGGTGGCAGGGGAGGAGGGGGCACAGGAGGAGGTGGCACAGGAGGAGGTGGCACTGGCACATGAGGAGGTGATATAGGAGGAGGTGATACAGCAGAAGGTGACAGAGGAGGAGGTGACAGAGGAGGAGGTGGCACAGGAGGAGGTGGCACAGGCACATGAGGAGGTGATATAGGAGGAGGTGATACAGCAGATGGTGACAGAGAAGGAGGTGGCACAGGAGGAGGTGGCAGAGGAGGAGGGGGCACTCCAGCCAGTAGTCAATCACTGCAGCTCTTAGAGAATCACACTGCTGGCCTCCTGCAAGGGCCATTTACATCTGTGTATGATGAACACACACACACACACACACACACACACGCACACACACAAACGCACACAAACGCACACAAACGCACAAAGCTAAAGTCTGCACGGGGGCACACATGTTGTCTCCACCCAGGGGCGTTGCAACAGGGTAGGAAAGGCAGCCAGTTCCCTGGGGCCCTGAGCTGAGAGGGGGCCCCAGGGTTCAAACAATAACAATGTTTGTTAACTGATTATTAACCAGTAATCCATCCAGTAGAAAGTCCAGTTGCCTGTGGACCATCAAAACATCCGTAGGTCCCAAGTTTTTAGCGTCTTAGGCAGGTTGACCTCGGCTTTACTTTCTCCTTCAGCTGTGCTCGTGATCTCTGATGCACATGAGAGTGAACTAACACAATCACAGTAATCAACCTTCATTAACAACCCAGGTCTTTTTCAGTCCTCGGCAGACGGCTTAATACTGGGTTTTAATTCAGAAAGGACAACAACCTGCTCAGATAGGGTACCAATGTCCAAGGAACAGAGCAGCAGATATTATTTACTCGCCTGAATGTGTGTGTGTGTGTGTGTGTGTGTGTGTGTGTGTGTGTGTGTGTGTGTGTGTGTGTGTGTGTGTGTGTGTGTGTGTGTGTGTGTGTGTGTGTGTGTGTGTGTGTGTGTGTGTGTGTGTGTGTGTGTGTGTGTGTGTGTGGGTGTGGGATGGTGATGGAGTCATGGGCTTTAAATCACGTACTTGTTGGCAGTAGAAGGAACATTGCACCTTTTTTAATTGTACAGAAATAGCAGCTTGTTTGTGATTTATTCCGATCGGTGCCAGATTAGTTATAGACATGTTAGACACGCGGCTCTGAAACCTACCGTAGGTGTTCAGTGGATTCTGGTGACTGTGAAAGCTGAAGTGCATGAGTCATATAATACTCACAAAATCCTCCACAGCCCCCCCGCCCCGCGCCTGTATGAAAACATCTGCATTTCATTTGTTTCTGCGCATTTCTCAACTCACTGATTCTGTTTTTTTTCTGGATTTACTCACCAATTTATCTCCTTTAACAGCTTCATCAGAAGGGATAGAAGTCTGTAATAATGTTTTACCACCATAAGTGTACTGTACTTATTGACAGAGAATGTATTGCAGTGATTTCAATGATTCCAGCTTGTCAGGTGGAAAGTTTTACTTGTTTTCCTTCTTTTATGATAATCGAGTTATTTCATAAATACAACAGAAGGCCCAGTTGTTTTTCTCACCTTGAGTTGTGCAAAACTTTGATTTTTTTCACAATAACAGTAATGGGCTTATTAATCAAACCCTGAACCACAGTCAGAAGAGTAATGAACACATTAATCATTGATCTGATTGATTCTGTACACAGGGTTTAGTACATCTAAGATATTTACTTTATTTTTCTCAATACAAAATGCTGCTTTTTAGATGTTTGTCATGTTATTTCATTGTTGTTAAGCAAGTTAAAGAGAGGTTCACACAGTAGGATTTTTAATTGTAATTAACTCTTTTATTGTGTTGCCGGTGTTCACGAACAGTTTGAATAATAGAGTTCACTTTTTTCACTGACTTCACTCAGATGTTAAACTTTAGAGGTTTGAATTTTATTTATGAATGGTATTAATTTGAGTTGTTTTGTTTACAAACACATAACATTCAATATAACCTCTTTAACCCTTTGACACACAAGCTAAACAATCTAATGCACAGCATGGGTCAGAAATCAACCGTATTAATAAGAGTGTAATAGTTTATTTGCTTTATCTTCGAAATAAATGTATTTTAACATTTAATATTCTACGTTTTCATTAAATATCTTGTTTTTTATCATTATTTTCTTACTTTATGAACAAACGTACATTTTTTCCAAATCAATTCATTTCGGTTCATTTCATTTCATTTCACTCATCTGCTTTTGCACATCTGATGCAAGTCTTATTTCACTTTTGTTTCCAGAACAAAGGCTCCCTTCAGTTCGAGGACAAATGGGACCAGATGCGTCCCATCGTCCTGAAGCTCCTACGACAGGAGTCCGTCACCAAGCAGCAGTGGTTCGACTTGTTCTCGTAAGTTCACTGTGATGCAGCGGTTTTCACCTGTTAACCAGTAAGAACCAGGACAGGTAACATAGTGCCTCCTCTCGGTTTCCCTGCAGAGACGTCCATGCTGTGTGTCTGTGGGACGACAAAGGTCCAGCTAAGATCCACCAGGCCCTCAAAGAGGACATCCTAGATTTCATCAAACAAGCACAAGCGGTGAGACCAGGACTAAACTGAGAGTTTTGTCCCATCATCTGTGAAACGATTCTGTTTCCTGACTCAACTGTATTCCTGGTGTTCCTTTATTTCCCCATGTGTCCACTTCATTTGCATCCTTAGTGCTTTAATTAGCACTTAGACATCTCCACTCCAGTGCTTTTTACTTTTCACAGCTAAAGTACGGTTCCTCTTGCTTAATATCTGCGAGTCTGTTACATTCTGCAGGAGTTAATCAGCCCTGTCCCTTTGTTTCTTCATCTTTCCCAGCGGGTGTTGAGTCATCAGGACGACACAGCGTTACTGAAGGCCTACATCGTGGAATGGAGGAAGTTCTTCACGCAGTGCGACATCTTGCCCAAACCTTTCTGCCAGCTGGAGATCACTCTGATGGGGAAGCAAGGGAGCAACAAGAAGTCTAACGTGGAGGACAGCATCGTCCGAAAGGTCAGAAGCTGCAGGAGAGAGTAAACAAGGAGTTTTTTAAAGGAAGCATCTCATGTAAATAAAACTTCATGCCTGTCTTCTTTGTGCAGCTGATGCTGGACACGTGGAACGAGTCCATTTTCTCCAATATTAAAAACAGGCTACAAGACAGTGCTATGAAACTGGTCCACGCTGAGAGGCTGGGAGAGGCCTTCGACTCCCAGCTGGTCATCGGAGTGCGGGAGTCCTACGGTGAGAAACAGTAACCCGGGTTACCTGATTGTTTACATATCCTAACCCAGAAAGGCCATGTTGATCCATGAGAGCTTAGGTAATCACATTCAGTAGAGATCTCACTGTGTCGCTGTAAAGTCAACTCCCTCTTTTCATTCACTAAAAAGACGGAGATATAAAGAACCTTTTTGTGTGCAATAATTTGAGATAATTTTTAGAATTAACTTTATTAGATTAATCTACATGTCTTCATTTGGTGTCTACAGCATTAAAGACAACTGAATTGTTCTTTTGCCTAATAACTCGTCATGTAGATTATAATCACAGCAAATCCTTGTGTTTATCTTGTGAAACATTATTTCACAAGATATGTTTTCGAGCTTGTAGCATTTAAAAGTGCCATTGCTCACACGTGCATGGACGTCCTGTTGCACATGCATGATACAAACAATACAAATAAGTAAAAAACCCTTCTCCATAAATCAACTAGTGGTCAAAAAACTCCACAGGGTTCCTTCAAGCTGTTACACCTCACTCTGATATTAGGTTGTGCAATGTCATTTTTCTATTTTCTGGGATCTTTTTAAATATTGTAAGTTGAATTTTACATCCCTGCGTAGTTCTCTTACTTTTTCCTGATCCAGACTCTTCAACTCTCCTGTGTGTGTTCTTCTCTCTGCAGTGAATCTTTGCTCCAACCCCGACGACAAGCTGCAGATCTACAGAGACAACTTTGAGAAGGCGTACATGGATTCCACCGAGCGTTTCTACAGAACACAGGCCCCCGCTTACCTCCAGCAAAATGGCGTACAAAACTACATGAAATATGTGAGTGAAATATGAGTCATAGATTTATTTAATTTGGAGGCCCTGGAAAGAAATGATCTCACTTATCTTCTTACTATGACTGATAGCAACATAGACAGATGTATTTAATGCCTGTTGATTAAATATGTATCTGAGACTGATGATAAACATAATTTCTATTCGGTCTTGATCCAAAAATGGGGAAAATCAAGCTCATAAAGATGAGAATGTAAAAATGATCTGCTTCTGGTCAGTAAATAATATAAAACATATGATATTACTTGTGTGGCAACAGTTTCTGCTCTGGATATTATTTTCGCTGATTCACTTTTGTCTCACAGTTAAATTTCACAACATCAGGCTGAAACTTGAGTCTTTTTAAAACACAGCAGGGACCAGAAATATTCAGGTCAAACTTTAACACCGTGTGTATATGAAGTTGGTTTGAGAAAACTAAGCTTTTAAGTCTCTATCCAAAGAAATACAGAATATCAAGGCCATAGAGATGAGATTTTATGTGAAATAGATGTGTGTAAATATTGTAATAATTGTGTTGTGTGTGCTTTGCTGTGTGTTTTCTCCAGGCTGATTCAAAGCTGAGGGAAGAGGAGAAGCGTGCACTGCGATACTTAGAGACGAGACGGGACTGTAACTCTGTACAAGCAGTGAGTTCTACACATCGTCCATTTGAGCCTTTAAAAAAAACAAAACTGTAACGTGTGCATTTCTCCTGAGTTGTTCCTCCTCTGCTCATCTTCCCAGCTCATGGAATGTTGCGTCAACGCTCTAGTCACGTCGTTCAAGGAGACCATCTTAGCCGAGTGCCCAGGCATGATCAAACGCAATGAGACAGAGAGTGAGTACGGCAGGACGGCTCCCACCAAAGGCACGGCCAGCTCAGGTTTGCACCAGGGAACACACCTGACCCAACCCTCTTGTCCAGCATCTTGTAGAACGTGTATGTGTGTTTCCATCAGTCTTCTTACTGTGTAATGGTCCATGTGTCGGGTCTAGCCATGATGAAGTCCTCAGACATCAGACAAAAGCTGGAAGTGGGGAATGGAGGTAAGATACACATCATGAAGTGAAGGGGATAGGAGAGTGTTGGGGTTTTTAAAAAACAATTTAAAGTTAGTAGTTATGATTCTGCCTCTGATTCGACCCGTTTATCAACACATCAATTCAGTAACATTCATTTATACATCCATGTTTTAATGTTCTGTCCACAAATGGCCGTTAAGTTAAGTTAAGAAACACATAACAGGCTCTTAAAATCCACTTAATCTGACAGATGAGCTCATACATTATGTTTGTTCCCAACACTTTTCTTGATTCAAAGATAAAACACAATACAAATTGCTCTTAAGATAACATTTTGAATATAGATTTTCACGAGAGACATAATGTGCTCTGTGTTTGTGCTGCATTAAACACACATTGTTATTTGTATGTGCATGTGTGTTTGTGTCTGTTGTTGTGCAGTTTGATTCAACCAGTGGACTAAGAGCAGCAATAGTAATTGAATGTAGCCTGTCCTCTGCTAGTTTTATGACGCAGCGGCGAAACAAAAGCTTTGTATTTAACATTGTTTATACTTTTAGTGCTTCACCGAGACAAGCCTGTAAACATTAGTATTGAATTTCCAGTCTAGGACTCAGGCTAATGGTTATTTTTATTATCTAGCATCTATGTTTTTTTTATTCAAGCTATAGAATATAAAACAAGACGATAAACATTCACCTAGTGGGATATTTAAACTCACCATGTCTGACCAGTGTCATTCAGGCTTTTGTGTCTCTGGTGTTTGTGTGTAATTGTACTTTAAGCAGCTACACCGACTCAAAGTAAAGACATTTCCTGCTCCACAGAGTTACATCTGATGTTCTCTCTGATGGACAAAGTGCCGAGCGGGATCGAACCCATGCTGAAGGACCTGGAGGATCACATCCTGAACGCTGGCCTGGCGGATATGGTGGCTTCAGCAGAGACAATCACCTCCGTGAGTGTTACACAGAATAACAAGTTAATATCATAGTTATAGAAGCGCTGAGTTCCCTCCTTCTCAGCTTTGACAATACCCATTCATCTTAGCTCCAGGCAGCACTATTAATTAGGGCCCGAGCACTGACATCAAAGGTCAGGTGAGACCCTATTGAAATTGTAAGGATTATTATTATTATTCAGGCAAATGAATTGGCTTTTTGAGGGCTTTAGCATGCTCAAATTCTTACCAAAATTTGCAGAAAGTTAGAAAGTGGTGAAAATGTACGTATTCTGAAGGAATTTTCAATGGGCATCGCAAAATGGCTCAACGGTGCCCCCCCGAGAACCCCTGGAACGTGTTCACATGGACCGGTCTTCACAAAAATCGATATACAGGTGTAATTAAACTTGTTCTTCTAATGGTGAATATGAATTTAAACTCTTGGATTCATCCTCTGTTCTTTGTTGCAGGACTCGGAGAAATACGTGGAGCAGCTCCTCACCTTGTTTAATCGCTTCAGTCGACTGGTGAAAGAAGCTTTTCAGGACGACCCACGCTTCCTCACAGCCAGAGACAAAGTGAGCTCCACTGTTACTACCAGTGCGCTGTGGTTGTAGGGGGCGCTTGTCAGATCCTTAACTATTTTCCAAACTTCTCCACAGGCGTACAAAGCAGTCGTGAACGACGCCACTATATTCAAGTTAGAACTTCCTTTGAAACAGAAAGGGTAAGAGACGAGATCCCTGCGTGAGATCCAGCTTCTGATGCCCGACTGCGCTCTTTGTTATTATTTATTATTCTGCCCGTTTGTACAGGGTAGGTCTGAAAACTCAACCAGAGTCCAAATGTCCAGAGCTGCTGGCCAACTACTGTGACATGCTGCTGAGGAAAACCCCGCTGAGCAAGAAGCTCACGTCTGAAGAGATAGAAGCCAAGCTCAAGGAAGTGGTGCGTCTCAGCACTCACCGTGTGTTCTGTTGTATTGTTTTTTAAACAACATATATATGTATATTTTACATCCATCTGTGTGTTCTCTTAAAGCTGCTTGTGTTGAAGTACGTCCAGAACAAAGATGTGTTCATGCGCTACCACAAAGCCCACCTGACCCGACGCCTCATCCTGGACATCTCAGCAGACAGCGAGATAGAGGAGAACATGGTGGAGTGGCTCAGGGTGAGAGACACGGCTGGAGACGTTCACTGTTCACTTTATTTTCTACTAATCTGAAGAGTTGTTTGATTGAAGCCATAAAATACCAATGAAATCATCGCCTCTTAAAACCGTTGATTGTTTATCGATCCGAAACAGGAAGTAGGAATGCCTGCTGACTACGTCAACAAGCTCGCCAGAATGTTTCAAGACATCAAAGTTTCAGAAGACCTCAACCAATCGTTCAAGGAAATGCATAAACACAACAAACTGGCTTTACCAGGTGAGCGGTGCATCTGTTTTATACATCGACAGCATCAGACACTTTAAGGTTTGAAACCGTGTTTTAAAGTAAAGAAGACGTCCATGCTCGTTCCCTTGCAGCGGACTCCGTCAACATAAAGATCCTAAACGCCGGCGCCTGGTCGAGGAGCAGCGAGAAGGTTTTTGTGTCTCTTCCCACGGAGCTGGAGGATTTGATACCAGAGGTAGAAGATTTCTATAAGAAGAACCACAGTGGGAGGAAGCTGCACTGGCATCACCTCATGTCCAACGGCATCGTGAGTACAAGTTCCTATTCGAAGCTCCACTCATTGATTTCGTCTTGATCCGTTTGGCTCTCTCTGTGAAAGGGTCTAAATGTAATGCTCCCTCATTTCTCTAGATAACATTCAAGAACGAGGTGGGTCAGTACGATCTGGAGGTGACCACCTTCCAGCTGGCCGTGCTGTTCGCCTGGAACCAGAGGCCCCGGGAGAGGATCAGCTTTGAAAACCTAAAGTTAGCCACCGAGCTGCCGGACGCAGAGCTGCGACGCACTCTCTGGGTAAAGAAAGACATTTAAATATAAAACTGGTAGTTTGGCTCCATCATGTGACATTTCTACGTTCTTCCCTATCTGAACTCGTCTTGTTCTTCTGAATCCTCCATCCAGTCTCTGGTGGCGTTTCCCAAACTGAAGCGCCAGGTGCTGTCCTACGAGCCGGTGGTGTCGTCGCCCAAAGACTTTACAGAAGGAACGCTATTCTACGTCAACCAGGAGTTTTCTCTCATGTAAGGAACTCTACGTTAGGAACAGTAGCTGTGCCTCATTTCAGATATGTGTCCAGCATGTGAAAAGAGATGAGAGAAGGGATGTAGTCTGTGGTTTGTGGGACTACTCTCGACACAGAAACCTGTTAAACACCTGTCATGCTCTGATCCGGGTTGGACTCTACTCCGTTTGGCTCCGGTCAGACAGAACGAACATTTGGCCCGAGTAAAGTCTAAATGTGGATGTAACACAAGTCAAAATCAAGTTCCAGTCAAACACGCTGGAGGTGTGCATTGATGCAGGAAGTCAGTGGTTTTGTTTTTCCATTTAATCTTTCAGAAAAAACTCCAAGGTTCAGAAAAGGGGGAAGATCAACCTGATTGGTCGGCTGCAGCTCACCACGGAGCGAATGAGGGAGGAGGAGAACGAAGGCATCGTCCAGCTCAGGATACTAAGAACACAGGTACGGAGACAAGCTCGCAGCGTGAAGGGGGAGACGCTGCTGCTATGTGAAACCCCCCCCCCCACTGTGAATAAACATTATCCTCTTACATTTCCCATCGTGGACTTTAGCGTTACACTGTAATCCATCTGTTTTCCCTTTCTCTCCACACTTGTCTTTAACGCTGCCTCCCGTCCAGGAGGCGATCATCCAGATCATGAAGATGAGGAAGCGCATCAACAACGCCCAGCTGCAGACGGAGCTGGTGGAGATCCTGAAGAACATGTTTTTACCACAGAAGAAGATGATCAAGGAGCAGA
This sequence comes from Limanda limanda, assembly GCF_963576545.1. Lineage (NCBI taxonomy): Eukaryota > Metazoa > Chordata > Actinopteri > Pleuronectiformes > Pleuronectidae > Limanda > Limanda limanda. The sequence goes on along the minus strand of NC_083649.1, from coordinate 4,987,544 downwards.
TCGAGTGGCTGATCGATCACAAGTACATAAAGAGGGATGAGACCGATATAAACACCTTCATCTACATGGCCTAGCAGGACACGTGGGGATGACTCGTGTTGACTGCGGTTCCCGTGGAGCACGCCTGATGGACACTAGAGTACTTCCAGGTTTCCCGTCCTCTATTTAGAATAAAAAATCCAATAAATTCAGAAAAACTTGTGCAGGGAGCCATGAATCTAACACTGAGACCTATTTAAAAACAAAAAAAAGTGGAACTTCCTGCCTTAAAGTTGTACAAAGAAAAACAAAAAGAATGCAATTGTTGCATTTGGGAGTCTGCACCAAGTGGTTCTACCTGTTTTTAGACGGAGGGAGTTTACCTTTTCTGTCCAGATGAGGCCACTCAATGTAAATGGTGAGTTTCTGATGCCATGGTTGTGTCGTCTGGGCGGCTGCTACAAATCTCCTGCTCCGTGCTCGTGCAACTCTAGAGGCACGCCGACAGGGAAGGAACTTTGGAGCTCAAAATATCTGCAGTCCAGTTTTAATCCACGTCAAACCTGCACCGACTTAACGGAGAGAGAGAACCCAGCAGGACGCTCGTCAGTCCAGGGCGCCGAGGCCCGGGACTCCCTAGGGTCAGAGGTCAACCGATCAAGCACTTAATCCAGACAGTCTGTGTGTACAAATAGCCAGATAAGCACTTCACAGTTTGCAGGACTGAGCCCGACAGCGACGTAGACTCCGACTCTCAACCACGTCCAGCCTCTGTCCCTGGGTTTACATGAATAAGGACAAGGTGGAAAGGAAATGAGCATATTGCTGTAAATCCAGAATCTGTTTCCCTCTATCAATCGAGCCCAGAGGCAGAGGTGGTGTTGGGAGTTGGAACGGGAGCTCAGCTCATGTTTCTGCAGGAAGCCTGGGAGAAGAGGCTGAGGTCAGTATTACACGTGGTAAATACTACAGTTCAAACTTTATAGGAGAGTGTACCATGAGATGTAAATAATGAAATGGTTAAATAAACAGCACCTTATTATAAAACAACACGCTGGCTTCTCATTCATCGTAGATCAGCAAAACAAGTCATACTATAGGTTTTATTTATAGTTTGGGGAAATGTTTTAAAGGGAATGTCTTCCACTGATTAATTGTTTTATGTTAAGACTTAACTTTAACCCCTTCCCTCTTTTGATTTAGCCTTTTTATACACAAATAAAATGATCACAATCCACTATAATGTAACTGTTAGCGGATATAAGGACCTTTTTGATGTGTATATAAATCTACAGTATTTTGGTATATTATCATTTATCTGTTTGTAGAGCAAAGGTAACCTCTAGTTGTAATGATCAGGATAATGTAAAGATAATATAAAAGATTTTCTCTCATCATTAGACACAAACATAACTAGCAGCAAAGAAACACACACAACAAATGTACATAAACAAATATAAGCACAGTATTAAACCAGTGGAGGTTGACCAGGAGATGGCGCCAAACCAACACTTCAAACCTCTGCAGGAACCAAGCAGCAGGTGAACAACCTCCACATAAACAATAATAAAACTGATTTCAAATTTGTGTTTGACTATTTAACCTTTTTCTTGTGTCACATATGTTGTATTGATGTGTGATTGTGTTCTAATCTGATTTTATTGATTGGTTTAGGTTCATTTGGGATATATTGTAAGGTGTTAAGAAGACGCAGGGAAGTTATTGTTATTTAATTTATTGTTATTTTATTCTGTAAACAATATGTTTAGAATTTAGGTTTGTACCAGAAATCACAAGATAGTCTTTACGCTACTGGTTTCACAAAAATAATATCAATAATACAAGTATCTGCTCATTCCTTCATCAGGGTTTACTGTCAGTACCTGGATTCTTCAAGTTTTCCTCTAATGTCGACTGGAATATAAAGTATTTGACTGTAGAACTTCCTTATTGTTCAGAGGAAGCTTCCTGACACAGTTATTTCTGCTGATATCTGTATAATCTTATCTCTCAAACATAAACATAGTGTTTTATTCTTCTCATGGGATTTAACACTTTTAATTAGATGGATATTTGTGTTAATTGCTGCACGTTTCATCCTGTTGTTTATTACAGCAGCTCTGCGCATGCTCAGTCTGTAGCACCCCCTCACCACCACCACTTGAACAGAGAGCAGAGCACTTCCGATTTGTACCTTCAAAATAAAACAGTTGGGCATCTTCTTCCATCAACAATGGTTAAATCAGGACTGTTTTTACTCAGGGAAAGTTGGGACCTTGTTCTGTGGATGTTTTTAATCTTTGAAATAAAGAACATGAAACTTATATCAGAGAAACATGAGTGGAAGTAACCGTGTGAGCTGAACAGATGTATACTGAGCATCAATTAAGGTAAGCCAATTAGCTTCGGCTTATTTGTGTTTAATAATCCGCCATAACCCATGAAAACCTGAGTTTAAAGACACAATGTACTTGTGTTTTAGATTCAACATGATTTAGACTTTCCCACGACACTATTATCTTCCACGTCTCCGGTTAACAAACCCGCTTTAACTGTGTCTACAGAACCTGCCTGAGAATTATCACTTTTTTAGATTATATCTGCATTAAAAGGGATTTATCATTACAGTTTGTTAAATGATAGCCAGAACAAAGGAAACAGTAATAGAGAATTCTGGTCACTTAACATTCCTAAATATGAATAAATATCAGTTTTCATTAACATTAAAGTCCAATATTAATGTTATTTAATCTCTTTGTTTTAAAATGCTCAGTGTCAAATGATTTTAATCTACCATGGATGAAATGAAGCACATTCAAAATGTTTTTTCTTTATTTTAAATAAATAATTGACTCGAGTGATGATTTTAATTTGAAATCCGCTGTGCTCTTCTCCCGCTCCTCCCTCCCTCCCCCCGGTGCTGTGCTCGGCAGCTTGACTCCTCCGCTGCGGGGAGGAGGAGGAGAGGAGGAGAGAGAGGGGGAGAGAGAGGAGCTCCTCCAGCGGACCAGGGAGAGAGAGAGAGAGAGAGAGAGAGAAAGAAAGAGAGAGAGAGAGAGAGAGAGGGAGAGGAATCCCAGCAGCCCCCCCCAGGAGAGCCAGAGCCGGACCGGCTGGACCCCCCGCGGAGAGGAGGACCCGAGAGGGAGCCGCGTTGCCACGGGAGAGAGAGGCCTCCGTCCAGGTAACCGGCGCAGGAGGAGGAGAGGAGGAGGAGGAGAGGATGGAGAGGAGGATGGAGATGGAGGTGGAGATGGAAGGGGGGGGGGGGCTGCAGGAAGCTGCTGCTTAAATCCAACAATACACATGAGAGCCTGTCCCCGACTGACCGTAGATTCAGATGTGGCCTCTGTCCTGGGAGGAGAGGGAGAGGGTGGGGGTGGGGGGTAGGTGATTGGGATAGGGATGGGGATGGGGATGAGGGGGGGGGTATTTATCCAGAAACCGTATTGCACCGGTGAGAAACGAGCTGAAATAGCGGAATATGTGTTGATATCAGAGCTGCTGCTTCACAACCACACGTTCACTCGGTGCAGAGATCGAGCTTTTATTGTGGAAAATATAGAAATAGTCTTATTTTTTTTATAATATCAAAATAAAAGCCCTGTATGCACCTGTAGTGATCCCCTCCATGTGACAGGTTATGATTTATCATATTTATTTGTGATTTATCCTTGATATCAGTGTTATGTCTTCTGCAGGGAAGCCTGGATGTTTCCTAAGTTTGTCTCCAGCTGCAGAGACTTCTTCTTCTTCTTCTTCTTCTTCTTCTTCTTCTCCTTCTTCTTCTACTCCTTCTTCTTCTTCCTCCTCTTCTTCTTCTCCTTCCTCCTTCCTCCTCCAGCAGCTCATCATCTTTGTGTCTGAGTCTGGAGAGTCTGCTTGCCACTGCATGAGGAGCAATAAATTAATAATTTCACAAGTGTATTGTTCTGCAGCGCATGCACCAGGGGGATGGGGGGGTGGGATGGGGTGGGGGTGGGGGGGTAATAAAGGCACATTAATAGTCTTGTGGGGAAGCAGGACGCCCTTTGTGATTCACGCGACTTGCCAGGCGTTGTGTTTTCTGCAAGTGGGAGTCCGGAGACTCGGAGTGTTTACGAGGGGATTCCCTGGGATTTAAGATCAGAGAACTTTTCACACCGGCTGTTTTTAAACCCAAATATGATTCTCGCTGTCGTTGTTTCCTCACACACAATGTATAGGATGATGTGTTACAGTAACACAACTGCAGTAATCCTCCAATACAGATGTTTATTAGATATTTAGAAACCTGATTTGTCTCAGTCAACTTCGGTTTAGATTCCTGAGGATGAAGCAAAGCCTTAATCTTGTATTCTCACTGTAATATGAGCCTGAACACATCAACTCTGTCTTTTTGCATCCCTAGAGGATGAAATAATGGTTATAAATCAGTATTTTGGACCCCAATTATTTTGCTAATTGGCTGTAAAATCAATATATTTATTTAAACACGTCAGCGTGGACTTAACGAGGTGGAATGGAGCCGTGTGGACTCGGCCTGCAGGAGGAGGAGGCACTGCAGAGAGGAGATCACGATGCTGGGAGGATGGGAACGCTGGGATAGCCCTCCTCCCTGATGCAGGAGGAGGCGGAGGAGGTGGAGGGGGTGTGTGTGGGTGAGGGAAGGTCTGGCGCACCTTTCCCTCCCTCTCTCTCCATCCCTGTCTCTCCCCTTCTCTGGTATACTGGTGCATTACTGCTCCCCTGTCCACTTCTCCGGGAGTAATCAGCCTGTCAGCAGAAGCAGACTCAATCACTCACTCCCCCCTCTCCCCCCCCAGCATCACGAGAACAAGCTCCTCCCTGATCTCTGACCAGGACGCCGCCAGAAATCTGTTGCTGCCCGCTGTGCCCGTTAATGATGTGATGCAGTTTTGTTGAACAGCGATAATCAGGATTTCTAATGGGAGAGCAAAAAAAAAACCCTGTGTCAACAAACCACTTTAATATTCTTGTTGGGGACCTGAGCTGTGGCTGTGGACTCTGTGGGTCCTTATCTCTGATGGGTGTTGTTGTTATAGCCCATAATATTCATGTGTTTGCATCTGTCTTTGGAATTTAGCAACTGGAATTCCAGCAGGAGGAAGTTAGAACCTGTGGAGTTACTTACTACAGACTGTAAATAGAGATGATGCATCTCAACTTTCTCCCAGGAGTGAAGCAGAAATATCCAGGTTACGAATCAGAATCAGAATCAGAAGTACTTTATTGCCAAGTACGTTCACACATACAAGGAATTTGCTCTGGTTATTGGTGCAAACAATGAACATAGAAACATAAAAACGCAATAAATACAACATGCATAGGAGAGCAATAAAAAAATGGGAAACCCGTATATATTTACTCACTGTTCACTTCTTATTTACTCACTTTTTACCAATATTTATACAAAGTAACATTTATTTTGAGATAAAAATTTCTGAATAAAAATATATAAAAAATATAAAAAGTGAAGTAAAAAGTGAAATGCTCAATGCAAAACAGTTAACAATGTCATATTGCAATATGCAATGTAATGCAGTATTACACTTGCATGAATACACTTCAACCTGAGTTTTTTAGCATCAAATAACTGATTGAAACTAGATTTCCTAGTGAAATGAACTCTTGAACAAGAATGACCCAGTTGCATCTGGACATTCTCTGGGATTGTCTTTTCACATATGAAGGAAGCAGCGGGAAAGTGTCCACGACATTCAGGCGAGGGGCGGAGCCTGAGCGGAACAGCAGGAAGTGACGCACAAGTTCTGCTGTAGTGTTTTTGTAAACATCGCATAAAGATCAGTGTCGGCTCTGATGTCGTGAACTTGTTTTTCCAAGTTCACGGCTTTATCGGCGTCTTCTACGTGTACGGCTGCTCTTTATCATCCCGAGATTCCATGCTAACGGGAGGCAAACAGGAAATAAGCTAATCCGATAAACACAGGTTCCCCAGCTTCCTCCTCTCTCACGGCTCATTTGTCAGACAGGACCTGTTTTTGAATTCCTGTGATTTGATTAGCCTGCGTTCAGACACAATTGGATTGGATGGTTCTTCTCCTGCAGCCACAAGGACCACAATGCAGTTTGGTCGTGCATGATGACATCACCACATTGAAAGTGATGGAGCGTGTCTGTCGAAGCCTCCGAAGCTTGTGTGTGTGTGTGTGTGTGTCTGTGTGTGTGTGTGTGTGTGTCTGTGTGTGAGAGAGTTGGTTACAGTTCGGCTGCAGTAGTTTTCATCATGTAATAGGGATGGGGGAAAAAATCGATTCAGTTACAAATCGCGATCCTTGTGAAGGACGATTTTAAATCGATATGTTACCTCCCAAATAGATTTAAAAAAAATAAAAAAATAAAAAACATATTTATGGTTTATACAGGGGGGGGGGGTATATGGGGGGAGCAACATCACCCCAGAGCATGTTGACCAGCTCTTGTTTTTGCACAAAATCTAAACATACCCAAGCACTAGCTTTGTATCGGCTACATGCAAACAACAATAGCCTACTTTTTGTTTATTTCAAAGTTTATATTTTAGTAAACTTTTATTCATTCTATTTAATTTACCTTTTATTTATTGTTTAAAAGAAGCCTAAGTGGCATACATTTCTTAATCTGTCAGTTTGTGTGCAGTTGACAGGGGCTATACAATAATAGTGCACATTTTTATTTCTTTTCTCTATTGGCTGCCCGGCAGTCATTAAGTTAGTGTTAATATTTGAAATAAAACTTGTAAAGCTCTCAGTGAATTTGACTGTGTTGTATTTGAAGGTATGATTCAACATTTTTTCATGGTCCAGTACTTAAAAAAAAAAAGAACCAAAAGAAATCCCAGGAAATCGTAATATCGAATCTCAATACTTACAGAATCGCAATACATATCGTATCGCCACCTAAGTATCGTGATAGTATCGTATCGGGAGGTCCCTGCCGATTCCCGTCCCTATCATGTAATCTACAATACATTGGAAATATCATTCTAAAATAAGTGCTTCATTATCTTCCCTTCTCTTCATGGAGCCTTGTTTCTGAACTCTGAGTCTCTGTATGCTCTGCGTGCTGCAGGTGAACTCACAGTAATGATATCACATTACCCCGGCGCTGGTTTTATTCTCTTCCATGAGTAAGTGCGCTTGTTTGTCCTCCATCATCTCAGCAGCGCCCTCCGTGCCCTCAGCAGAACCCTGTGCTACCTCTGCCAGGACGCTGCTGCACAGTGCCATGCTACAGCGGCTGAATGAGATGAATGTTGACATCTGCTGACCAGCAGTTCCTCCTGCTCACTGAGGCCGGCCGAGCAGAGAGAAGCAGCCGAGGCACTCTGCAGTCCGGACCGATGCTCGGGTGTTGTTGCAGCTCCAGCTCGTGGACGGGTGCTGGAGCTTGGATTCTGTTTGTTGTGACTCCTCTGAACTCGCCGCACGAAAAAGTCCTCGAATCTCACAAAGAGGACGAGCGTCTGATTCTGTTCAGTAAAAAAATCAGTGGAACGTTATTCTGAGAAATGGAAAACAAGCTCAAGGAACAATGTGTGACTGTAGATCCACAGAGGAGCTAATGACACTGCATTACACGCTGCACTATTATGGCCACGGCGTTCCCATCTGTTGGTCGGGGGGGCACTTTGTTTCCTCCTCTCTCTCCGCTGCAGGACCCGGTCATTTCTGAATCATGACTGTTGTTTCTCAGTCATTCTCATCCTGAGCAGAGGGTTTTTCCTCCTGTGCACATTTCTCCCCAGCAACATGAAGTTGTTCTTGTTTCACCCGTTCAAATATCATCTGTCATCGTCAGTTATTGTTTAGAATTATTAGAGCCCAACCAGTTTGGATTTTGGGGAGAGCAGGTAGTGATAGAAATCTTCCCTTGATGTAGATTCATAGCTAAATGAAATGGGTTCTTCCTTTGATCCAAACCACATCCTCCCATTAGGTCTGATGGTCGTCTATCGAGTGGTGATGATGTAATCCTGCTAACAATCAAAAAAACAAACAACCTCCTTGACAGAGATTATGATTCCTAAAATGTCCTTAAATGTCGAATTGACATTTTACAGTTAAACCATATTTTTTATTTTATTCTATTGTATTGTATCGACTTAATTTCCCTTTGGGGATGAATAAACTAATCTATCTATCTATCTATCTATCTATCTATCTATCTATCTATCTATCTATCTATCTATCTATCTATCTATCTATCTATCTATCTATCTATCTATCTATCTATCTATCTATCTATCTATCTATCTATCTATCTATCTATCTATCTATCTATCTATCTATCTATCTATCTATCTATCTATCTATCTATCTATCTATCTATCTATCTATATATCTATCTATATATCTATCTATCTAAACCTTTAAATATGTAGAACTGTATCATGAATATTGATATTTAATATGTGGACATAAATTAACATCTTCTCTCTGTTGTTTGTTTTGTAAAATAAAAGCTTTCTTCTTAGGAGATTCCAGCAAACATGCACACTGACACAAATATGTCATAAATCGGCCGAGCTCTATTTATTAAGATCATCTTTTTTTTCCAGTTTATTCAATATGATGAATGAATCTTACTTTTGCCGACATCAATACTTTCATTGTCCATTAACTCTTCAGAAGTCAGCCATGTTTTCAGCCACATCACGACCGTTTCCTTCCTGTCTCCAGATTATGTTTTTCCTGCAGCATTGCCATTTTTTATATTGAGTTTCCACTCAGATCCATTAAATATTCTCCATCTGTGTTGTTTCCCCACTTGTAGACGAGCTGGAGTCTTATATCATCACAGATCACGTCTCCCCAAACATCTGTCTGCAGTTCAGCAGCATGTTTCCTCTTTTTTCTTCACCCACTGAAGCATCTGTGCCTCTTCACATGTTCCTGAATGTGTTGAACCTTCACTCTTTTACGATGCACATGTTAGGACGGAGATCGAACTTGTTTTCAATCCTTTTGTTTCTCACTCGGAGCGGTGATGTCACGCGTGAGCAACTCTCACTTGGATGCATTGCGTCCCAAGATGCTGCGCAATTTGTACAACGTGTACATGATTAAAATTAATTGGGTCAAAATAAATTAAGATGTAATTACTTAGATTTGTCAGAGGGACAGAATCCAAATGAATGTGAATGTTTCTCCGTATCTGCTACATGTGTAACTAGGGAACTGTTTGTTAATATGTGCTCACCATATTAACTTTATCTGGTAATAATATGTCAGGTTATCAGCTGCTGTTTAAAAACAAAACTCCTGGAAGTTCAGATCGTCATGGCGATGCCGATGAAACCACTGGTCCCAGGTTGACTGGGCTCGTTCTGCTCTGAGTCTGCATGTTCTCTCCGTGTCTGGTTCTCTGGGGTGTAATCGGTACATGTGAGCGTGAACAGTTTGTCTCTATGTTGGTCCTGTGATACCCCCCCACCCCCCCACCCCCCCACCCCCCCACCCCCCCTCTCTCTCTCCCAGTGTCAGCTGGGATTGGCCCCAGCTCCTCGTGCAAACCCATTAAAGAACAAGCGGTATACAGATAATGGATGTATGGACAAAAATAAATTGAGATCTAATTACGTCGATTTGTCAGATGGACAGAAGCGTGACTCCAGATGAATGTGGATGTTGCTGTTGGATGTGTAACCAGGCAACCGTTTGTTCATGTGATCACCACATTAACTCCATGAGATCGTCAGATTCTCTGTTTTCTGTTTGTTTCAAGATGGAAAAATAGGTTTAAAAACAGAATTCCTTGGAAGTTCAGAGAATAATCAAGAGTATAAAGAGTTTTCTGACAGTTTATCATCATCTAGCTTGTGTCTCTAATACAGATTAGTGCTCCATGATGTGTTTTAAGCCATCGTGCTCCGTATCTCCTCAGGATCCTCTCTCTGCAGGTAACGCCCTCGGCCGTCTGCAGAGGCCAGATGAGAGCTCGGTTCTCCCCGGTGCAGTCACGAGCCAAGACACCCGGCCATCTGTCGGGTTCGGCTTCCAACCGCGACCTCCTCGTTCCCCCAGGAATTGACTTATCGCTCGCTCAAGAGTCAGCTAGCTTGTTAATTCCTCTGAATTGAAACGCCTGGATGTTTTCTTTAATCAAGCTCGGAGTCTGTGCAGACGAGAGTTAATGAGAACAACACGGACCAGGTCTTATTTGTGACGTACACTCGCCTTCCTGAGAGGTTTTATTATAGAGAAGTCTAATCATAAACAGGGGATTAGTGAATGTTTTGAGGGCGTCACTGAGGCTCATGTTTGAATCTACCTGTGACAAGTGATGTCTAGAGTTTTATGATGCTTCTCCTTCGCCCTGTCCCTGTTTTCCACATAGATCTGCTACAAGTATTGGATTTCCCCTCGTGTCAGTTGTTGAGTCGTCAGGTTAATTCTGTTTGAAAGTTGCAGTCGTCGTATTTCACACGGCTCCTGTTTTTTCCCGTTGATTTGGCGTCGCTCCATTTTCTGTTCACTTGCTCTTCCCCAGACGCTGGATGTCATTGAGCACTGCTACAGGGTCAACAGGTCAACTCACCCCAATTAAAAATAACTTTAGTTGATAGTGCTGCTGGGTAATAACGTGGCATTAGGAGACTTAAGCTGGATTTGGTTTTATTACTTCGCTGTACTGCAGAGTGCAGGCGGGAAGATAAATTTAGATTTCACACTTTTGCCATGTGTTACATGCATTGACTACAGGTTTTACATTATTGAATGTTTTCATGCCTCATTTGGTTTTGTGACTTATTTCTTATCATATGTAATATCAGATTAATCTGCTTATTATTTTTCTTGATTAAATTGTAATCATGTTGTTTCTAGATTGACAGAAAAGTATCCAAAGGCCAAGTTGACGTTTTGCTGTTTCTTGTTTTTTTCTGACCAACTGTTTAATTCCCAGAGGTTTTCAGATTAACAAGAAATCCAGAATTATTCCCATCTGAGCAACCAGATAAATATTTATCTCTAAGCCAGCTCACTAAAGGGTTAGGGACAGAAAATTAATAAAATAAGCTTATAATCATAATTTTATAAGCATATTTCCAGTTTGCATGATTATTTTGACAAGATGCTTTTGTTTACAGTGAAATACGACAAATCTTTGAGTAAGATTATATGTTTTAACAGTTTAATTCAAATTTTTTAATCAATTTTTCCTTGAGATTTCTCTGAAACCTTCAGTAGCCACACTTATAACATGTTGATTTAGAAAAACCTTTTAGCCTCTTAACCTCTAAAGGTAAATTATCAACTCCACTCAGAAATTCAAAGGAACAGCCGGCCTGATCTGATTGGCAGATGTTGAGTCTTGACCTCGTTTTAAAATTCATAAACCTCTCCCCTCCCGTTTCATCTCTAATTATTCATTCAAATCAGGAAAACTGCATCCAAGAGTTATTTATAATGTATTTTAGTTCCGACTGAGACATTTAAACCAGGAACCCCCCCGACCTGCTCCACCTCTGCTCATGTTCAGGTCACATCTGGACACAGTCGGGTTCGAATCAGGTCTCGTGCTTTGATGAGCAAGAATCCTGATAAAGAATGAAACACACAGCACGATGTCCAAGAGAAGATTTAAAGTAGCTCATCTCATTACTGCAGAAATCCAATGAATCACATACTGAGGCATTCATGTCGATACAGAGTTATATTGATTGTGTCCAACAAAAGCCAAATTAGCCAAACTATTGAATAAACAACTAAAATGCCCTTTGTCCAGATCTATGGCGACATTTAATAAAGGACAGTAGAAGAAAAAAATCCAACTTCCTTTAAAATCGTACTTAAGATCAGGATTTTTTATCGGGATCAACACAATAAAAGCTCTTGCAACGGTAAAGAAAGTGATTTAAAAAAGTATCTGGATCGAACCATTAGTTGTTAATAGGTTCTTTCTTGGCCCGAGTCCCGTGATTCCTCAAAATATCGTGGAAATAATGTTTGCAGAAAAACAGAGAGGTAGGCGTGAAACCATAACCTCCTCGGCGTTGATAATCATCACAGTGTTAGCCAGATATTTATATAAGTCAAAACTATGAATAATCATTAGGGCTGGGCAAGTTAACTCGTTTTAATCAAGTTAACTCAAGTGATGAGTTAACTCGATTGTTTATCCGCCAATTATTTTCTTTTTTCCTGTTCTGCAGCAGTCAGCAACAGACTTTCACAAAATAAAAGCCTGACTTTCACAATAAAACAATAAATAATCAAACCTGAGTGAATGCGAGATAAAATAATTAATCGAGTTAACTCATCACTTGAGTTAACTCGATTGAAACGAGTTAACTTGCCCAGCCCTAATAATCATATATGATTAGTATCTGAATAAAAGGTTTGTCTTTGTCCTCGATCCAACATTTCATTATTGATCATCCGTTCACCTCCATCTTAGTTTGCCTCCGCTCTCTCTCTCGCTCTCTCTCTCTCTCCGCCCCCCCGCTGGTTCTCAGCTGACCAGCACGTGCACGGCTCCTTCGGCGCACGGCGGTGATAATTAGCCCCTGGAGGACATCGGTGAATCGACAGATTGATCATTTTGACCCAGCGAGTCGAGGCTTTGCTCAAGGCAGCAGCGCACATTGACTTTCCATTTCCACTGAGGGCTTTTACTGTTATGGGTGTTAAAGTCTGCTGGGTGCCACACTGTCAGTCAGCTGTGTGTGTGTGTGTGTGTGTGTCTTAGTGTGTGTGCATATGTGTGTGTGTGGAGGAGCATTGGGGTGGGAAGGTAAATTGGTTTTAAAAGATGCTGAGAGAAGCTGCTTTTTGGGTTGGGAAGTGATGATATGAAGTTATCTGTGTGTGGGTTGGGATTTTCATTGTACAGCTTTGTCCTGACTGGTTGTGTGTCTCTTTTGTCGTCCCTGTTGTGTGGCTCAGGGCTGCAGGATGTTCACCTCAGTGAAGGCCTTCGAGGGGCAGCAGTACTCCACCCTGAAGAGGCAGAGCTTGCAGAGCGGCCTGCTCTTCGAGGACCCCCGCTTCCCCTCCATCGACGACTCGCTCTTTATCCACGGCAACAGGATCGGACGCGTGGTGTGGAAGAGACCTCGGGTAAGTCGGGCCGTGGAGTCCTCTCAGCTGTTCTGACAGAGCTCAAAGATGATTGTTCGACTCTGACAAACCAGTCTGGAGGTTTGTTAATGGCCATAATGTTTATAGGTATCAGCACTTAAGATTGTTTTCCAAGTGTGTGGAACAAAACATTAACGAGAGCAGATATGTAACTGTCTTTCAAACATTATTTATTATTAATTGATGATGAAAATGGACGTCGATATCAGGTCTGGAAAGCGAAGCCAGTGCTGAAGTGCCTGAAACCTAAATGAAGGAGTTTATGGTCTCAGTCACTCGTTTCAAATCTTCAATGCAGCAGGATATTAATTTGGGAAATTATAATGGTTCCATTTATATTCAAATAGACGATAAAGCACTGTACGCTTTGGGGCGTGGATACACCGGGTTGGAATTGGTTTTAATAAACCACAGAGAGTAGAAAATGCTTTAAACCGACATATACAGCTTGTAAAATGTCAGTAAAATAACCACTTGTAAGCTTCATGTTCGGTTTCTCTCAGACGTGTGAAGATCCTCAGTCCTCCCGATATCTTCAGAAGTTGTAAAATTTTACGCAGGCAGCTGGACTTGTTTCTGTTTGTTCGTTTCACCTCTCACATCCGAGAGGCGTGATGCTCTCGGTTTCATCAGACCACCGTCCTCAAGTTTCTATAGAATGTCTTTCACTGAGGAGAAGCTCACGTTTGGCCGTCTGCCACAAAGTCCAGATCGGTGGAGTGCTGCAGCGCTGGTCGTCCTTCTGGAGGTTTCTCCCATCTCCACCCAGGATCTCTGGAGCTCTGCCAGAGGGACCATCAGGCTCTTGATTATCTCTCTAACCGAGGCCCTAGAGAGAGATCCTGCACGGAGACACAGCTGCAGACACACAGTCCTGGTTGTAACCACACATCGTCCATTTAAGAATGAAGGAAGCCACTGTGGCTCCTCAATGCAGCAGACTTCTTTGTAACTGTTCTCTGAGCTCTGCAGGCAGTTCAAACTCTATATATTGATATATAAAAATGTCAGGGATTTCCCAAGTAACAATGTAAACATGTTTCACAATTGAAATTATCCTCTGTAGTGTAGTATAGTATAGTATAGTAGCTTTATTTGTCAATTACTTTACATGTACAGACATACTAAGAAATCGATATATCGTTTCCCACTCTCTCCCACGGTGAAACATAAAGTGCAGGGGGCACAACGGATAAAACAACAAGACATTTCCTAATTCTAAGTAAACAGATTCAAGTACAGTACGTAAAGCAGCATAGGTTTTATGTAAAGTAAAGTGTAAAGTGCTCACACCTCTACCAATGCTCAACTGTTTGAATTTAACGGTTACCCTTAAGGTAAAGCCTTGGCCAACAAAACAATGAAATCATAATCTCCATTGTGGAGATTTGTTTGCTTTATCAAGATACACAAATGATTCCTTGGAAATAGGTGAAAATGTAAAACTTAAATTAAGTTAATTTTGCCAATTAAGGGCCTGAAGTGATAAAAAAGGGGGTGAAAATAAAGAAACAGAGTATATGACTGACATGTTGTATGTCATATATATAACTTGTATGTACATGGACCACTGGTATGCCCCTCTTACCTAAAGAGGTGTAAAACCATCCCTGCTAACTGGACCAGTGAGTGCATGAAGAACCCCCCAGAGCTCTGCTGATATGTCAGGTAATAGTGTTAACTATGTCATAGTAACCTTCCCACCAGGGAGCTCTTAGGGGGGAGGTCCCTGCAGGATAACAGTTTGATGATCTACAGTGTGACTAATCATTCATAATTCACCACATGGCATTATGTCAGTACTCATTAATCGCTGTTTCCCTCCTTCTCCCTCGGTCGGCTCGTATAAGCCGATACTGTATATGTATGTTTGCTTGGCACACGATGTCAGACGCAGGGCCTCAGGATTTAGAGCCGACTCCCCGGCCTCTGTTATCCCCTCTCACAGCAGGCTGTGGTTCTGGATGGAGTAACCTCCTTCTGCCTGTGTGCCGCTGCAGCGACAGCCAGCGTGCATTGCCATGGAAACTGGGTCACACAGATTATACGTTCTGGCCTGTGCTGATGTCAGTCATGCAGACGGAAAACTGGAAGGAGTCAGGAAGGAGGAAGACGCAGGAGGAGCAGGCTTTTCGCTTCGTCAGGACACGACTCGGGTCTTAAACCGTCGTCTCGGGAGGTTACAAACACCAAAACAGGCACTTTTTAAATCCCAATTCAAGCACGTGAACGGGAAAGTCAGAAGAGGTTTCACAAATAACGACGAATGCTTTTTCCTGCATCATTTTGTTGAGGCTTTAGTGAGAAGCTCTTTCTTAAATCTCATGTTACCGTGTAATGTGAGGAAATAAAGACGATTGTGATGAATTTAAATGGTCTTGAAGAGAAGTTGGGGTCACTGCACATCCACAGTACGTATAGAAAGGTTGTTAGAGGCAAAGTAAATATACACTGTACTAGTCTGGATTTGTTTTATACTGCTTATTAACGGAAAATGTGCTTCTGATCAGCAGTTGTTATAGTGGAGTAATCAAAACAATAACAAAAGACCTAATTTGATGAAATTGTGAAGCAGCGTGGGATTACGGGAGTTGTCGTCTTCACCATCGTCTCTCGTCCGATCATCTTCTCTTGTCCCTTGGTTCCCTCTGGATTCACAGAATACGCAGCAAACAGAAATGAATAATCGTGATATCGTACGAGTGACAAATACAAATGGTGGAAGGGAAAAAACAGCTGACTGGCTTGGTGTGTTTGCCCTTCGTCATAGGTTGAACGAAGTTATAGCAAAGCTGCAGGTGAAGCAGATATGAGACAATAAAAGGCCAAACTGGAACATCCAGTCACCTTTTCTCTGGGTTGGGATGTTGTTGGAAACATTTTGGATAATGTGAGAACACAAGTCAACACAATATTAATGGTTCAGGCATCTTCAAAGCACAACAAGGCGAATTGGCCAAAGTCAGGGTCTTGGATTGGCTCCAGCCCCCCCTGTGACCCTCAAAGGAGAAGCGATATAGAAAACGGTTAAAGGATAATGTTTGTTTCCTATTTAGTTTGTTCTGAGGATTTGTCCAACAACAACAGAGCAGCAGGAGCTGTTTGCTTTAACCTCCACGCGGCTGCAGAGAAGCTGTAAATCAATTTTCTGCTCTTCCACTGGATTTGACAACAGTAAGTGGAAACTGGGGGAGCTAACATGTATGACCTGTAGTCTCTATCGCTGCCTCACCCCCACCCTGGCTGAGTCAAGTCATAAATAACTGAATCAGAGGAGGAGAGGAAGGGGGGGGGGTAGAGGAGGAGGAGCAGCGGGAGAAAGACAGACCGGCGTGAGACAGGCAGCGAGGAGGAGCATTTTATTAGAGCCGGCTCTTTATGCTCGCACGCTCTGCCACTGGGACGTCACTGCAGCCATAAATCGCCGAGATGCATCTGAGCAAGGATAACACCGGGCACAAGGGGGGAGAGGGGGGGATGGGGGTGGGGGGGGGGTTAAGCCTGTGAACCTTCAGCCTGACACCGATCACACGAGTCGCTCAAGACTCTGCTACCACACCGTCAGCAGCCTGATGGAGGGACTGTTTGACTGACTGGGGAACAGGTTAAAAATATTCTTTAAATATCAAACACCAATCTTTTCAACTTAAAACTATCATCTAGAACCAGTGTTTTCCATTTTCTTGCCCCATCTGAAGACTCTGAAGATGTTCGGGTTCATCCTGAAGCAAAACAGAAGAACGTGCTCGGCCGGACAACTTCTAGAAGCCGACTTCTCTGTGACTTGCTCGCTAACTTCTGGCTTTAGTCTCTGCTTCATGTCTCGCCAGCTTGTGAAGTCTCCGATCATGAACTGTAAAGACTCCATTATGCTTCTACGTATCCGTGTCGCGGAGAGGGACGCACGTATACCAGGGACTCCTTTTGATTTATGCTTTTCCGACGACCGTCCGTCTGAAAACAATTCACCGCCAAACAGTAGGTGGCGCAACGGAAGACGAGCTCAGAGAAGCCTACCCCATTTCTGGGAAGAACAAGTCCACGTGTGTTTATTTACCTCTGTCGGCTTGCCTCCCACACACTGAACCACTAGACGCTCTTCAATGTTGCTATCCATATTCTTATCGTAGTTGTGTTTGGATTTTAACGTGGCCGTCTTATGATATACGGAAGAAAACCGGAAGAAAACCGGAAGTTTGAGGTCTGGAAATGTGAAATCCGGAAATGACGTCGTACGGAAATGATGTCGCCAAGGGCTGTCCGTAGGCTATCCGAAATAGGCTATCCGAAATATCCACGGATAGTTAGAAAAATCAGAGGTGCACGAAAAGCTCTCCGAGGTGCTCGGAGAGGGCGGTCCTATCTGTCCGTATCCGTAAAAACGGAGTAGCAAAAATCAGCCGTAAGAAGACTGTTGGCAAGACTTCACATAAAAAGTTGGTTTTGCAAATGATTACTGTTTTAGGGGGAGTGGTTCACCACCTTTGTAAAAACCTCAGGTGTCTCAGGCCGGTTATTTTAACGTTTTTGAGTTTGCTTTCATTAATAAAAGGGGTATCTTCTTTTCAGCATCACATGGCCCTATAAGCCCAGACAAGTCTTGACTCTAACGTACTCTCGACAAGGATCTTTAGAACAACCGGATTCCACTTGTTCTGTTCTGCCTGTTCCTCTGTTCTCCAGCTGGTCGCTCGTTCCTGTAGCTGATGGTTTCCTCTCACAACCTGATGGATGGAGCAGAGAAGGTTCTCAGTGGCAGGGTAAATGATTAGACCGTGCTCAGCCACAATATTCACATTACTCCAGTGTCTGCCGGGCCGGAGAGAGGGATCGATACTCTATTACTCTGCCAGCCGAGCCGCTCCCTGGACGGGGGGGGGGGGGGCCACCACAGGGAGAACCTCGCTGCTGCTCAGACTCGCACAATCGATGCTGTTGCGGAAAAGGGGGGGGGGGGAGAAAAAACGTGATTAGAGATCTTAACTCCGCCACTGGTCAGACACAGTTCCACGAAACAACATCCATAGGCAGCTTCATAGAGTCCCGGGCTGGAGGCGGGGGGGTGGAAGGTGAGAGGAGCTGCCGGTAAAGACGTCCGGCCTCCGGGGAAACACCCAATGGCCTCTGCTTCTGATTCAAACTTTGCTTTTGCAGCAATCAGCTTTGCAGAGTCAGCAAGTCAGTGGCCTTGGTGGCGTCCTGAGTGTGTGTGTGTGTGTGTGTGTGTGTGTGTGTGTGTGTGGACGTGCAGGCTCACACCAACGTGTGTATTTATGCTATGATCTGGATATAAATACACACACGTGGAATTCGTAGGCGAGTAACAAAGCTGATGTTTTGTTTTTTTTATTTAAGCAGGATGATGAGCTTGAGCCAATTTGTGCGTCTCACTGGAGGATTCACCAGGTTGTCGCAGGGCAAACGCACACAGACTCACACATGCTCGCACTTCTGGGCGATGTCTTCACTTCACGTCAGCTGCTCGCGTTTGGGACTCGGTTGGTTTCCTCTCATCGCTTCACCATCTGTGTTTTTACATGTGGTAGAAATCTGTGTAGATTCACAAATATTCACTTTCTTTCATTAGATCCTGTGAATCAGGAGGTGAAGCAGGAAACACTCCTCAGGTCCATGTGTCCTTGAGCAAGACACTGAACCACAAGTTGTCCCTGATGGTTGAGCCGTCAGTGAACGACTGGATGACTGATAGAGAAACTTTTTTTATATAGATTCTAAAGTGTGTTGAGTGATTGTAAAGATGATAAAAACTCCATAAAGACCATTTTCCTTCAATTTATCCTGGATGGTACAAACGTCTTTGAAATGGTTATTAAACTATTTACCAGGTAATCTATTGTTGTTAATACCATAAACCAAAGTAGACTTACTAATAATTTAGATTGTTATTAGAGTTAAACTTGACATAATAATCCTGAGATCATCCTGGAGCTGCTTCACAATAATTCCACGAATAGTTTTAATGCTTTTCTGCTTTGAGCAACTCTTTTTTTAATTTATGTATAATTTATTTTCCAGTAGTTGAAATGTAACCAACACTCGCTTTAAATTTGGATGCAAAGGATTTATTGTGTAAAAAGTGCCTCAGATAAAATCAAAAAGTAATGGAAACTTCTTTTTCAACAAATATAAAAAGAAATAATACAAAATATAATGTATATCACCAGCTGTGCCCTTCAAACTGACCATTTACCTTCTTTTTATCCTGGATGGTACGAATGTCTTTGAAATCGTTATTAAACT
This sequence comes from Limanda limanda, assembly GCF_963576545.1. NCBI lineage: Eukaryota > Metazoa > Chordata > Actinopteri > Pleuronectiformes > Pleuronectidae > Limanda > Limanda limanda. The sequence goes on along the minus strand of NC_083649.1, from coordinate 4,968,222 downwards.
ATTTAACAGGTAATAGTCTATTGTTGTAAACAATATCAACCAAAGTAAACGTACTAATAATTTAGATTATTATTGTTGGACGAGAGATAAACTTGACAAAATGATCCTGAGATCTTCCTGGAGCTGCTTCACAATAACACAAATAGTTTTAACACTCTTTACTCTTAATTTGCATTTTCTTTTGTTGATATTCAGGAAATGTAACTAATACTTGCTTTAAATTTGGATGCAAACGACTTATTGTGTAAAAAGTGCATCAAATAACATAAAAAAGTTATTCAAACTTGTTTTTTAACAAATATAAAAAGAAATAATACAAAATATAATGTATATCACCAGCTGTGCCCTTCAAACTGACCATTTACCTTCCTTTTATCCTGGATGGTACAAATGTCTTTGAAATCGTTATTAAACTATTTAACAGGTAATCGTCTATTGTTGTAAACAATATCAACCCAAGTAAACGTACTAATAATTTAGATTATTAGTGTTGGACGAGAGATAAACTTGACATAAGGATCCTGAGATCTTCCTGGAGCTGCTTCACAATAACACAAATAGTTTTTCTCTTTACTCTTAATTTGCACTTTCTTTTGTTGATATTCAGGAATTGGTGCCAACCCTTGCTTTAAATTTGGATGCAAAGGATTTATTGTGCAAAACCTGTATCAGATAACATCATTTCTTCAACAAATATAAAAAGAAATAATACAAAATATAATGTATAAAACAATGATCACAAGCTGTGCCCTTCAAACTGATCCTGAGTTCTTAATAGAATCCTGTTTCCACTCTGTGTAACTTGCCTGGTCCCGGTGCGGACGTTCCTCCGTGTGCTCGTCCCATGAATACATGCATCAGCTCTCTCCCTCTTTTACTTTCCTAACCCTAGTTGAGAGCTGCAAGTGTGTAACGATGAGGAGCTGTTAAGTGGTGCTGGGCTTCCCTCTGCCTGTGGAGTAATGGCCGAGGTGCCCATCGACCCAGCCGGTCCCATAAAGCATCGGCAGACAGACTGTTCACACCCAGACCGGCTGAGCTCGGCAGGCTCCAGTAACGATCAAGCCGGGCCGGTGTTAACTTTAAAAACAAAACTCTGATATTGACCAGTTGCCGAGCTGATGGATGTGATGCAGGTTGTTGTTTGATTTTTTTACTCAACAGCCATCAGGAAATCAAAAGCTCCTGATGTGACTTTAGCTTTCTAACAGATGAAAGGACATTGCACAGACTTTCAACCCACTGTTTTGAAATGAGCAAATTTAGTATTTTGTCCGATGCCATCTTGGTTTTCTGACACCAGAAGTGAATATATATATTCTTACACCTTGGACCTGACCCTCTGGACAGAATATAAGTTTTCACAATTACGGTATCCATACCAAAATGCATTTGGACCATAATTTAATAAATGTACATCAAGCTGCATTGAATACGACCTGAAACTAGAGATTGAAACCATGAACTACTACCATGAAATATTGACTGACGTTACGAAGTGAGAAGTAGTTTTAATAAGAGTCTGAACGTCTGTGGTGCAAGATTGTTATTTATTTTGGGGGGATTTTTTTTTCCGGGTGCATTCTCATTTCTGCTGAGTCCTGTTGAGCCATTGTGTTCGGACAAACGAGTGGAGGACAGTGTGTCCCTCGGTAAGTGGCCTGTATCAGCCCACAGCCTGTAGTAATCATCCTGCACATTATCGCAGGAACCACAGGACGTCTGATTGTGTGTGTGAGAGTGTGTGTGTGTGTGTGTGGTTGTGTGTGTGTGTGTCCTGCGATGGACGGCGGTGAGGTTGTGTGAGGCAGGTGCACTCGGAGGACAGGGAACAGAGCAGCAGCTTGTGCGGCTCCATGTTGTTGCCGTGGAGGAGATTCTGTGCCGCACACTGGCAGAAAATGGACCTCGGCTCAGCAGCCACAGGAAATCTGATTTCACAGATTTCCTGTGGCCCTCCCACACTCGGGTTAAAGATCATGAATATGCTACGTGGGTGCGCAGGGACAGATGGTGTCTTTCGGATTCAGGAGTTTTTCCTCGCTCGCCCTGTTCATGTTCCACAGCAGAGTTTGTTAATCACATTCCATTTTCAGGCCTTTTTTTACCCGCAAACAGAAATATCCCTTATTTTCACATGATAATTAAACTGATGATAAACCAGATTTGTGTTTCCTGTGTGTCTGCAGGAGCTGTGTGAGGACCCCCACCTGTTTGTCGATGGCATCAGTGCACACGACCTCCATCAGGGGCAGCTGGGTAACTGCTGGTTCGTGGCGGCGTGCTCCAGTCTGGCGTCCAGAGAGTCGCTGTGGCAAAAGGTAAGTGTGTGTGTGTGTGTTGTTGTGTGGAGCTGATGCACTCACATGTTCACAAAGCTACATCCACCCTCCTGTCCTCTGTAGGGTTGCAAAATTCCGGGAATATTCAAAGTGGGAAACTTTCCATGGGAATATACGGGAATATACGGGAATTAATGGGAATATATGGGAATTAACTGGAATTAATGGGAATAAACAGGAAATGTTGTGGGTAATTTATACTAACTGTATTTACCTTGTCATATACAGACATAAATATAAACATTTTGTTTTGTCATAGGCTGATTTGAGCCCTGAGGAAACTTTGTGTCATTCTTAACATAGGTCTTTGCACAGTATTTGCAAATGTACACAGCCTTTCCTTCTACATTGGATGGGGTGAAATGTCTCCACACATGAGATAGTGCACGTGGTATTGTTCTGTAGAATAAGATGAGAAGAAAGTTTGTAATAAAAAACACTAATGCAATGCCAGAGATATAAATAGTTAGCCAAACAATTGGAATTGTCTGTAATCGTCGTATTTTTTTTCAAAATTCCCAAGCTTAACATCCCATGGAAAGTTTCCGGAAAGTTTCCGGAAATTTACCGGAAACTTTCCGCCCCTTTGCAACCCTAGTCCTCTGTGTCGGAGTCTCTCGTCCACACGCTATCCCTCAAACCGGATTTTCCAAAAACTATAAACATTCTTCTTGTTTTGTTGTAAATGCATTTTGAATCCTTTCACACACTGATTCCGATAAATATTTCACGTGATTGGCAGCTCAAAGTCTCTTCTGTTCATTTATTTAACGTGTGGTGAGCTCTGGAGTTTTCAGTGTCAGGATTATTCCGACATTCAGCTCGACGGAGCAAACAAAGTGATTACTGAGGTTTAATGGGATTTGAAACAAGATGCTTCGGCCTTTTGTAACCAGACACAGGATTGTGACAGACGGCTCAGACAGTGTGTGTGTGGACACATGGACGTACTCATGTGGCATGTCCAAATTGAGCCTCCTCCATGTTAATGGATGGGACATATCCAAAGTCAAATCAGTGCAAGACGACAGCGTTCATATTTTGATATTTTAGCTTTATTTCAGGACAATGGGAGGAGCTGTAGACGTTTATTTTAAAGTCTGAAAACATAAGAAAAGATTAAAATCTCTAAGTCCATATGTGCGAGTTATCCATGTGTTTATGTCAATTTATAGATCATCATTAGTTTGATGGCTCAATGTATTAATGTACTTAAACAGATAAAAAGACACAAGTGATTCCTCTGGTGTTTTTAAGTTGTTACCAACATTATTAATATCTTTACCACAACTCTCCTGTCTCTGTCTTTTAGTTATTTATATATATATATATATATATATATATATATAGATACATAAACTATAATTGATTTGTAATTGAGGTAAAAGTTTACCTGATATCACCCAGCCCTAGTTTGTGGTGTTTCTAGTTTTACTACTTCACTTTATCTTCAGTTATAGACACGTGTAAGTAACTCTAGGACTCTGATAATCCTTTATCTGTGAGATAGATCTTACATTTCATTCATTATGGTCTTTAAAGGTTTTTAACTTAACTTGTGGAAACCTCCAGAAACCCTGTGTAGCACACTTTCACTAGGTGGCTATTTGGCCTCAGCTTCAGTGTCTGTGTTGTATCTGTTGTTGTCGTCGTCGACCTTTTGTAAATCAGATTAGTTCAACTGCTCTTTGTGTGTAGAGTCGCTCTTTTGTTCGTTCTCCTGTTGGCCGCCAGCTTCACTTCCTTTATAAATAATGGTCCAAATCTCTCAGGGACAGAAACTCGTCCCCAGTGAATCTGAGAGCTCGTCCTCCAAAACATTATTAGTCTGTATTTTGTCCATGATAATTACCTGCCAAACCAAAGCGCCTTGTTGTTGTATCTTCTCATTTTTGGACGTGTTAGATCGTTTTCATCACTCAACACAGTTCAAGACTTTATTTATAATCTCTTCATAGTAAAATCAGGGGGAGGATTTCCCTCCAACCTGCTTCATTTGTTTAAGTCTTGGTCCAAAGGAGACCAACAAAAGGACACACAGCAATTAGATTAGATTAGATTTCTTTATTTATCCACACAACGGGGAAATTCACTTGTTACAGCAAAAAAGAGAAAAACAGAATTTAAATAACAGTGCCGAAGCAACAATAAAAAAGAAAGATCAAAATATATACACTACTAAACTACACATAATGAGAGTAAAAATATACAGAAAACAAAAACAACCTGCAAAACAGACACTGTGCAAAAGCAGGTACTGGGGAGAAAGTGGAGTGATGTAAGTGTTATTGTAATGAAAACAAAAGTATTATAAGTAATATTGCAACAGTAGTGACCATGATACAGAAAAAATAATTAAAATGAGGACACTCCATAATGATTTATATTCATGTTTCCAAGGCTGTCGGCAAAATCAATTTAATTGAGGCTCCTGAGAATGTGCAGTGTCGGACGTTTTGGTAAAAGTGAGATTCAGCCTCGGCAGATTTGAAGGTTCAGGTGGCGAGTTAGAGACAAAACAAAAACAGAGACGAGTCTAATACCTCTTGACATCTTCGTTATTATTCTTTCCTCTCCCGTTTCGTCTGACAAGCGTCTTCTCATTTCCAGTCACAGTTGCTGTTTTATCCCCTTTGGCGAGAGGGGGGGGGGAGGAGGCCGGGAGACGAAATCCACATGCCTCCCCTCTCCTGTTTGTCAGGGTCACCGTGCAAGACGGAGACGGATGAGGCGGCAGGAACCTGCTCCACCGTCCGCCGGGAGACGCTCACTCACACACAAACAAACACACGCTGTCTCTATCCATTATCTCACTTGGGACTCACCCCCCCCACCAAACCCGTCAGGGCCGGCTGTTTGTCAAACCGGAGGAGAGGGAGCACCACAGCTTCAGTTAACACGCAAGCTCAAGGAATCGTCTGTGCTTCAGACATCGGTGAAACAAAACACAGACACACTTCTTTGTTTGTTTGTTTTATTTGATTTATTCCTATTCATGCTGAGTATCAAAGACTAGAAAGGTATAAAGGAACTCAGCTTGTGATCACAAAACTCACAGAAGCAGGTTCAATCTTTTCAAATGCAAAAGAAATAAGAAAAGTCTGGAGGTGTTATTGGATTTGAGATTTCATCATCTATACAAAAAATACAGGGTTAACCTGAAATTCACTTCTTCAAACTAAAAGTCCACGAGCACAAAGTACAGCAGAAGAGTCTGTTGCATGTGTCCAGAGGTTTTGTGGATTTCCCACTTTTATTTGTCCACTGTGAAGATGATGGAGCAGTCCAGACTCTCCGGGCTGCAGCCTTCTGCGAACGCAAACAGGAAGTACATGGCTTTCCTTACCTTGGCGAGTTCTGCAATTCTCTCGCCAAACTCGGTGGAATCGGCCTCGTAGAACCGGACGGGCGCATCGCTGGCGTCCCCCGGCGACCTCCAGAAGACCCCGGCCGGCTCCAGCAGCTGGCGGGTCATCAGGTGGGTCAGGTCGGGGGTCCAGAGCTGCGAGGTGGCCGTGACGGTGAGGCGTCCCACCGGCGGCAGCCTCACCGCCCAATGAGAGAACCTGAGCGTCTGCTTGGTGAAGTCCAGGCGGTACACGGCCTCGTTGGGCCGCAGCAGCCGCTCGCCGTCCTGCCTCTTCTGACCTCGCTGCTGCAGAGACTGAGCCCGCAGGCGCATCACCTCGGTGAGCTGCGTGTCCGGCCGGAACGCCAGCGCCAACTCTGTGGACATGTCCGATAGGTCGACGACCGTGTGCAAGGCTGGGTTCAAATCGACAGCTACGTCCAAAGGAAAGCGTCTTTCCCTTTCCCTCTGTCCAGTAGCTCCCTCTCTGCTCCTGCCTGCGGGCGTTCACAGTCTGCGTGAGTGTCTCACCTCGATGGAAGAGGAGGAGGGAGGCGGAGAACAAATGAGCCGAGGTGCTAAGCAACCAGGTCTGATGACATTTGCAACCACAGCACAGGGTTCTCCTTCAGGGGCCCGGGCTTCGCTCTGTTTGTTACACACTGTTGTTTGACTCACATGTTTGCTTAGTTACAGATTCCCTGACTCTAGTACAGGATGTGACTAGTGACTGGTACCTCTGGTCCTGATTAGTAACATCCCAGAGGCTCGTGTGAGTGATGCTGTAGAGGAGAACCTCAAAGCTGTTTTATAAAAGTAAGGTGGCCCCGTGTTTGCTGTTGTGTAGGAGATGTATTTGTGTACTTATACATAAACGTATACATCAATACATCAACAGACAGCAGGAGAAGCTGAGGTGGCTGCTTTGTGTTTCTGGACATTCATCAGTTCACTTGCCAGCCGGAGTTTAGCTGCTGCCTAGCGACACTGATTCCAGATGAGAACTGAGATCGAGTCTTTGCTGTGAGAAAGCAATCAGCAGCAGGATGGAGTGCAAGAAACAGAAACACTTCCTCTCCTAGGATCACAACATTATTTATATTTCTCTTCCACCTCCTTTAGAAGAGGTTGTTGCTGCTTCGTAGTCGGAGTCTGTAGACGCCAGATTCTCTCCATCACGTTTCATCACCTTGACGTCTCCAAGGACGACCTGCTGGAGCCGAGTCAGTCGGGTCACGTGTGGTGTCGCTCGCTGCATCATTTGCACTTTTTATCTCCTGACCCGGAGGACCCCTGGGCGCCCGATCGGGGGGGGGTGGGCTCCGAGGTGAGGTCCTCCGGGTGAACTCTGGGTCACAGCAGGCTCGGGGGGGAGAGAAAGGCAACCACAACATGACACAGTGCAGGAAGTAACTGTTACACTGGATGTTGTGGCTGCGCAGGATATAACTCCGTGCACTCCTCAGGTATTGATTTAAATAAACAAGGAGAGTTTATATCATAGACCGATCACTGGCCAATAAGCTCGGCTGATTGGAGCTTTGATATCGGCCTTTTATAGGAACATCATTTAATTAGAGTTTTGTACATTTGGCTGATATTATGGATATTGATCCTTTAGCTTAATTAGGACGTTGAGTGAAGGACTTCTTTAATCAATAGAGGGTTTGATTTATGATTAGAAGAGATCGTTGAAATCAAATTTGTCAGAACGTCCTTGAGGTGCAGCTGATGCTCTCTGACGGGTTCTGGAAAAAGCAAGCCAGACCCATCGATAACATATCAGCCTTCCACTTCCCGATTTGAAAACGTGTTTTGCAGAGTAAATAATGTAGAAAAGATGTGTAATATTTATTTTACATTAAAATATACCTTTTATTTACAGTTTTTTTTAAATAAAATAATATTGGCATTGGCTCCTATAAAGCCATTTCAAATAAAGAACTTATATTTATACTCTCTCTCTCTCTCTCTCTCTCTCTCTCTCTCTCTCTCTCTCTCTCTCTCTCTCTATCTCTGTGTTTATGTAAATACACAATGAGCAGAATCTGTAGAATTCATTTTAGTTTTAGAAGTAAGATTGGGCCCAAAATAACTCTCCAGCAAATCTACTGATTAATACATAATGAACAAAACTCCATAAAGCTGCATTGACTTATTTGAAATGATCCTGAATGTTGTGACTTTCCTTCTGTTATTTCTGTCTTTGACAGGCGGTTGTTTATCGCTCCTTTGTTTTATGGTCGTGCAAATTCCGAAACCTGTAAATCCTCCGAGGCTTTACGTGAATTTGTTTTTTCGCCCCCTGGATAATAGATGAGTGCAGCTCACAAAATGGAGGCTGTGTTGTAGCGGCTTCGCAGGACGACAACAAATGCAGCAGCTGAAACACACACAAACACACACAAACACACTAACACACTCTGCAGTCAACAGTTATTACCTCTCACCCATGTCCTATTACAGCAGGATTTATGAGCTAGCGGGACCAAGGTGATAAATGTGTCCCCTGATCCTAAATGCATCAGCAGCTCTGAGGTCTGTCGACTCCACCTTGACGTTTTCATGCTCCCGTGTTTGTTTGGCTTACCTGCCTTCTGCTCCTCTTCCTCATCCTCTTCCTCATCCTCTTCCTCCCCTTGTTTCTCCCACCCGCCCCCTGCAGGTCATCCCAGACTGGAAGGAGCAGGAGTGGGACACAGAGAAGCCGGAATCGTACGCCGGGATTTTCCACTTCCGCTTCTGGCGCTTTGGCGAGTGGGTGGACGTGGTGATCGACGACCGGCTACCGACGGTCGACAACCAGCTGGTCTACTGCCACTCCAACGACAGCAACGAGTTCTGGAGCGCCCTGGTGGAGAAGGCCTATGCCAAGTTAGTGGAGTCGAGTTAATGAGTAGACCTGTCTTTTTAAGGGCTTCAGAAAATATGTCCATATGCTTTTAGGGTTACAACTAACAAAGTACAACTTTACCGAATCCAAAGTGATGTCTTAAAAAGTCTTGTTTGGTGCAAAACCATAAGATATTCAGTTTTCTATGATGTAAAACAGAGAAAATCAGGAAATTCTCACACTGGAGATCCTGCAAATATTCATCCATTTTGCTTGAAAGTTTTAGATAGATAGATAGATAGATAGATAGATAGATAGATAGATAGATAGATAGATAGATAGATAGATAGATAGATAGATAGATAGATAGATAGATAGATAGATAGATAGATAGATAGATGGATGGATGGATGGATGGATGGATGGATGGATGGATGGATGGATGGATGGATGGATGGATGGATGGATGGATGGATGGATGGATAGATAGATAGATAGATAGATAGATAGATAGATAGATAGATAGATAGATAGATAGATAGATAGATAGATAGATAGATAGATAGATAGATAGATAGATAGATAGATAGATAGATAGATAGATAGATAGATAGGTAGGTAGGTAGGTAGGTAGGTAGGTAGGTAGGTAGGTAGGTAGGTAGGTAGGTAGGTAGGTAGGTAGGTAGGTAGGTAGGTAGGTAGGTAGGTAGGTAGGTAGGTAGGTAGGTAGGTAGGTAGGTAGGTAGGTAGGTAGATAGATAGATAGATAGATAGATAGATAGATAGATAGATAGATAGATAGATAGATAGATAGATAGATAGATAGATAGATAGATAGATAGATAGATAGATAGATAGATAGATAGATAGATAGATAGATAGATAGATAGATAGATAGATAGATAGATAGATAGATAGAGTACTTTATTCATCCCCGAAGGGATCATAGCAGCCGGTATATTTGAATACAATAAAATAAAATACAATACAATAGAATAAAATAAAAAATATTGAGGTAGAAAGAATAAAAAACAGAAGCACAAGATAAAATAAAATAAAATAGGTAGATAAGGTGCAGTGGCAAGATGATATTAATAGTACTGATGATATGATGGTAATGTTATTGTTAGACAGTATATAAGAATAGTACAGTATATATAGTATATAATATAACATAGTATATATTTATATATGATAGTAATTATACCAATATAAAAGCAGTATATTGTAATAATGGCAGCAACAGTATATATAATAATAATAGTAATAGTGATATAATAATAGTAATTATAACATGTACACATGTATGAATATGTGTATATAGACTTATGTATACAAAGAATATACAGAGAGTATGATATAATATATGATATATAGTAGAGGTATGAATATAAGTATTTGACTATACAATAGGTAATATAATATACTATGAGTGTAAGAATATGTAGACAGAGTGTGCAAAAGACAATATTATTATATAAAATGATATATAATATCAATATGGTTTATATGAACACATTTAGTTGCTGTAATAAATGTTTCCCGACTCTGGTCCTCTTCCTGCAGGGTGTATGGTTGCTACGAGGCTCTGGACGGGGGAAACACAGCCGACGCCCTGGTGGACTTCACCGGGGGGGTGTCGGAGCCCGTGGACCTGCTGGAGGGTCAGATGGCGACGGACGAAGTGGCCCGTAACCAGCTGTTCGAACGAGTTCTCAAAGTCCACAACAGGGACGGCCTCATCAGCTGCTCCATCAGGGTGAGCAGAGAGACGCAGGGAAGATTCACTCTGACACAAGAAACCTCCAGCTCGTAGTTGTACTGGAGGAAAATACAGGTTTCAACAAGCTACAACAAGTTATTGAAGCTAATAAGCAAAAACATCGTCCTGTTCCTGTAAGAAATACCCCAAACTCTGCTTAGATATCTAATATTTTAAAAGTTTCCTGGCTTTATTTCTAATTAACACTGGTTTAGGTGAAGTGGTTTTAACTGATCTACACTTCAGTAGTAGTCCAGGTTGTAGTTGTACCTCAGGAAAATACAGGTTTCAACAAAGCGAGTTAGACAGATCGGTGGAGAATCATTAACATCTGCTGAGTTTCCAGTATATATTTAGGTATTTAAGCTAATAAGTAAAAGCCTTTTTCATTTTTTTCCAGTTTCCTGGTTAGATATCGGATAAACACTAGTCTTTTTAACTGATCTACACTTAAGCGTTACAATTTCAATGTGTAAATTTGACTTTCACTTTTAATGCACCAGTTTAAATGATTTTTTTCAAATTGAACTCAAGCTTCACTGTATTCTGAAGTTCATTCAGTTCCTTCGTGGCGTTGAGACGACCTCGTCCGTCCTCTCCGCTGCTTCCAGACACAAAGCTCTCCTGCTTTCCGTCCATTGTTTCCTCAAACTGAGCTTCTGGATCGCAGATTGAAATTAACCTTGTTTTGGATCAGCCCAGCTAATGGGGAACTGTCAGCCGGACGGAGTGCAGACGAGATGGATGATGTTCCCTTTTTAATGTTGAAGCAGTGTTTCCCATTAATTACTTAGACTATGCCAGCCTGTCGGAGACTCATTTGTTCCTGCGCAGTTTCATAATGATGGGAAAAAAACAATGTAACACACTCAAGTCCCCCTCGGATCAGGTCTCTGTTTCTTACCTCTGCCAAGGAGGTCAGGTTTTCACTTTGTGTGTCTGTTAATCAGCAGAGTTGCTACTGGACAGACTGCAATAAAACATCCCTCTCACTTACAACCGATTCTGAGTGAAGGACAAGTTCTTATGTGAGAGAGAGAGAACTTCTTTACAGGGCAACCATGAGGTCTGACTGTCTGTGTGGACGGGAAAAACTTTATGGATTAAAGCACAAGCGAGCGAGCACACTGCAAATAGAGCTGCACAGAGAAAGCCCACAATTTAGAGATCTCATTATTATGTTTAGTTCATTTTTTTTGTTTCGTTATGACACTGTGGCCGGACAAAGTAGAATATGTAGACCACCAATCTTTAGAGAGGAAACACTGCTTTGACTTGGAGAAGCATCCTGCTACTTTAACAATATTTTTTATTTGTTTCAAGTGCATATCAAACTTTATGCAGAATTTACAAACATTTTCATTTACATCCCCTCGAACAGCCACTCGTTCACACAGACATGGAAAGAATAAATAAATAAAATGGACAATGACAACAGACATCAAACTTATGGAGTAAAAAATAAAATAAATAAATAAATAAAAATAAGAAAAAAAAGCCAGGATCGTTTCACAACCTGTTGTTCAGTCAGTGTTATCCGTAACATAAATGATTCCCAAATACAAGCAAACTCCTCCTGTTTACCTTTAACAATGTATGTCAATCTCTCCAGTCCAAGACGAGTCATCGACTCAGCATCCTGCTACTTAAAGATAAAGTTAGGCTTGTCGGGTTTGGGCAGGTTTTCCCTGAGCTTGTTTCTGGGCTGAAATTGTGGGCATGTGAAGACCAGTGTCCCCAGATCTCAGTAATTATTTTCACAAACAGAATTTTATCATAACCAAGCTAGTTATCCATTAATGTTTCATGCAGTGATTGTAGAAATCTTCCACAACCTCCCTTTGTATCATTTTCTGTGCATTAAATACCCTTAAATAATCACTTTTGGTTCACACACAAAATCAGATAGTGAGAGCATTTCTTCCAAACGTCTGCCTGTTATTTATTTCCCAGACGACTGTACACCGGCCTCCCCTCTTGTAAATAACTTTAGTGATTCACGACAGCGTCTCTTTACACAAGCGGATCCCTCTCGTTGTTACCCAGGCGACCACGATCGAGGACATGGAGGCGCGGCTGGAGTGCGGCCTGGTCAAAGGTCACGCGTACGCCGTGACCGACGTACGGAAAGTGCGGCTGGGTCACGGACTGCTGGCCTTCTTCAAATCGGAGAAGCTGCAGATGATCCGCATGAGGAACCCGTGGGGGGAGAAGGAGTGGAGCGGCCCGTGGAGCGACAGGTGATTACAACGCAACACAACACCGACACACTCATCATCCACATTCTTCAAGATGCTGTGAATCCATGTGAGTCAGATGTGGCATTTACCAAAGCAACAGATACAATGAAGCCTTTTTTTTTTCACGTGTCCTTTTCTCCAACGTTAACAAGTTCAGATATTTAATTTTTAAAATGTCAAAACGCACTTGTCCTCCTTTGCCTCTGCTCCTTCTAAGAGGCTGCATGTGATAAATAAGCAAACAACAAACGACTGGAAGAAGAAAAAATCCATATTTAATGGCCACAGTGACGACGGGAAAGCTGCACAATAGGAGAATGTCATGTTGACAATGAAAAATGGAGATGCAATCAGGCTAATGGGCCACAGGGTGAACCAGAATAGCTGAATTCAGCCCAGTAGGAGTGTTGTTTGTCTGGAGAACACAAGTGAACGCTGCAGCGCTGCTCACATTGTCCCCGGGTCCTTTCTGTAAGAGACAGGACAAATCTGGGGACATCTAACCCTTCAATTGAGACGTCTAAGTGGATCAAAATGACCCGTTTGCACAAGAGGCCGTTCAATCAGGTGGATCACGGCTCTTTTTGTCCCCTGAGAAAAGTGTGTTTCATTCATCTTTTCCTCTCCCGCTGCCGTTCCCTTGTTAGTTTGTCGTCTCTCAGTCTGTGAATCGTCACCCCCCCCCCCCGACTCGGTGACACAAACAGGGAGGTGGCGAAGCCGTGTCACAACACCGCCTGAATTATTGATAAGGGCCTGAAAGACAGAAAGATGTTATTAAGGCAACGTGAGTCATCGCTCTTCTTTCTCAATCATCGACTCGCTCGCGCTGAATAATTTATTCATGGTTTGATAAAAAACCTGTTACAGTAAATGGAGTCTGACAGACTGTTGAGACGTGGACGTTTGTCAGGGAATCATAAACACAAAGACATAAACACGGAGCTAATGCGTCCGGTAAATGCTCGTTCCCCCCCGGAGCTGTGAAAGCAGAATGGACCTTGATGCTCACATATTATTCACAGTAACAACTGCACACAGGTTGCTTCTGTTTCCCCAACAGACTCTTTGGAGTTTATAGTTCCCGTGTGGGACGAAACACAGACATGATTTATGTATGTGAACCTTTAATTGAAAGATTATTATTAAAAGATTCACAGACATTTCACTAGATTGTCTAACTACTGTTTCTGGCAGGAGGATCAATTGGAGATTCCAACAGTTGACTATTGGATTGACATTATTTACATGGATAGAATGAAAAGATCGACTTTTTCTATCAGGACAAGGATTTGAAAAGATGTTTATAATGCAAATTGATTGTGTTTTCTTTTATAAATTGATTTGAGGATTCAGAAGGCACACTCCTACACCCTTGGTCTTTTATTTTGTATTTTCCATTACAAAAATAGTAGTAATAAAAAGATAACTTTAAAAAGAAATACTCATGGTTAGAGAATCTATCAATGTTTTTTTTTAATTGGCGGAATCAGTTTTTTTCCAAGACAGCAACATGAAAGAAATACTGGGTTTTTAATAACAATCAAAATCAATATGAAATTCTATTCGATCAAAAAACAATGATGTGACCGATGCATCTCAGGGGAAATTAGAGAGAAAAGCATCTCTAATGAAAAACCACGCTCCTGATCAAAGCCTGGTTCTCTCTGCCGTGGCTGTAAATAACGTGTTTGCTCTCTTGTCTTTGTTCATCTCAGTTCAGAGGAGTGGAACAAAGTGAGCAAGAGCGAGAGGGAGAAACTGGGAGTCACGGTGCAGGACGACGGAGAGTTCTGGTGAGAACCAAGTGGACCCGACGGTTCTGTTGTTTCCTTCCCTCAATCTGGTTATTAGGGTTTTGCTGGCAACAGCCGAGAGCAGGTGAAGATAAGAATGGAAAACAGAGTGAAACTAATCAAATCCACCTTTCAGCTCCTCTAAAGATCAGTAATTAACACGATAAGTCTCTTCTTTTTAATCAAAAAATGTAAAAACCTTCACTTCTGGGTTTAAATTTAAGTTATGTGACTATTTCTGATCAATAAAAGCAGAGTGATCTTTAATATTATCATTTAATGACGAGATATTAATCATCAATCAAAGTATCTTCCCAAAACATCAAACTATACCTTGAAAGAGACTTTTAACTGTTATTACATTTGACGGTTCTGTTGTTTCCTTCCCTCAATCTGGTTATTAAGGTGTCGGGTTGAGATAAAATTGGAGAACAGAGTGAAACTAATCAATTCCACCTTTCAGCTCCTCTAAAGATCAGTTATTAACATTTTACATCTCGTTTTTTAATCAATTCAACCACTTCTGGGTTTAAATTGACTTTAAGTGACTATTTCCGCTCAATAAAACCAGAGTGATCTTTAATATTATCATTTAATGACGAGATATTAATAATAATCTTCCCAAAGCATCAAACTATACCTTGAAAGAGACGTTTCCATAGTGTTATTACATTTCATGAGGGAAGCACTGAATGTTTTTGTTGTGATTTTCATTGTTTATTTGTTTCCTTAAAATCTCCCGTCAGTCAGAAATCCCCGCCTCACGTTAACTTGTGACCCTTTCTTTTGTTTCTGGTTTCATCTCCTCTATTTTTGACACCTGTTACAGCTCTTCTTCTCAAGCTTCTCCCCCCCCTCTCTCTCTCCGCTCGTGTCTCTCCTCTTCTTTTCCTGCCCTCCTGCAGGATGACGTTCGACGACTTCTGCCAGTACTTCACCGACCTGATCCTGTGTCGCCTCATCAACACGTCCTACTTGAGCATCCACAAAACCTGGGAGGAGGAGGTGATGAGGGGCTCGTGGACCCATCGCCAGGATCCCCTCCGCAACCGCTCCGGGGGCTGCATCAATCAGAAGACCACCTTCCTGCAGAACCCTCAGGTTGGTCCTGGTGCTGATGTGAGCGTGTGTGTGAGTCACAGAGAGACGTGTGATATGTGATTAGGGTTGCAAAATTCCGGGAATATTCAAAGTTGGAAACTTTCCATGGGAATTAACGGGAATATACGGGAATTAACTGGAATATACGGGAATATACGGGAATTAACGTGAATTAACAGGAATAAACTGGAAATGTTGTGGGTAATTTATACTAACTGTATTTACCTTGTTATATACAGACATAAATATAAACATTTTGTTTTGTCATAGGCTGATTTGAGCCCTGAGGAAACTTTGGGCACTTGACTATATGCTTCTGCATCGTTGTGTCATTCTTAACATAGGTCTTTGCACAGTATTTGCAAATGTACACAGCCTTTCCTTCTACATTGGATGGGGTGAAATACCTCCACACATGAGAGAGTGCACGTGGCATTGTTCTGTAGAATAAGATGAGAAAAAAGTTTGTAAAAAAACACTAATGCAATGCCAGAGATATAAATAGTTAGCCAAACAATTGGAATCATCTGTAAACATATTTTACAATTGATGGATAAATGAATGGAAATAGGCTAGATGAACAGATGAACAATCCTCAATCAGCATGCTAATATATTTTCCCAGTAATATCATTGAAACTTACCTGACTAGTCCTTCACTCTACA
The DNA here is from genome assembly GCF_963576545.1 of Limanda limanda. Lineage (NCBI taxonomy): Eukaryota > Metazoa > Chordata > Actinopteri > Pleuronectiformes > Pleuronectidae > Limanda > Limanda limanda. Next base: position 4,952,134 of record NC_083649.1, on the reverse strand, counting down.
GCAGGCCTCAATAGCCCTGCTGTAGAGTGAAGGATGCTGGGAGTTATCTGTGCATGTGCTGGAAGAATGCACAGTGGAGGCTTGAAACTCAACATGCAGTGTGTGCTGCATTCCATACATCTTTAAAATAGAGTTTTGAATGATGTTTTTATTGCTCAGCATTTAATTTGCGTTTTTTTTTTTTTTTTTTCAAAATTCCCAAAATTCCCGAGCTAAACTTCCCATGGAAAGTTTCCGGAAAGCTTCCGGAAATTTGCCGGAAACTTTCCGCCCCTTTGCAACCCTATATGTGATTAACCTCTTTTCCTCTTTTCCTCTTTTCCTCTTTTCCTCTTTTCCTCTTTTCCTCTTTTCCTCTTTTCCTCTTTTCCTCTTTTCCTCTTTTCCTCTTTTCCTCTTTTCCTCTTTTCCTCTTTTCCTCTTTTCCTCTCTGCAGTATGTGTTTGATGTGAAGAAGCCGGAGGACGAGGTGTTGATCTGCTTACAGCAAAAAGAAAAGAGAGCAACACCCAAAGAGGGAAAAGGGGAAAACCTCGCCATCGGCTTCGATATTCACCGGGTACAAAAACCACCACCGACGCATGCACAGATCAAAGGAACCTCCACAACACCTTTCCATAGCGTGTGCCTTTCATCCTGCAGGTGGAGCTCAATCGGAAGTACCGTATGCACTCAGCCCAGCAGAAAGTAGCCGGCTCCATCTACATCAACTCGCGCTGCGTCTTCCTCCGGAAGGAGCTGAAGGAGGGCCGCTACGTCATCATCCCCACGACCTTCGACCCGGCGCAGCAGAGCGACTTCCTCCTGCGTGTCTTCACTGATGTGCCTTCAGACTGCAAGTAAATCTCTAAACTATCCTTTCATGTGTGTTTCCATCCCCGGCTCAACTGAAGCTGAAGCTCTGAGTGAGGCAGTGACGGAAAAAGAAAGTGAGACAAAAGAAAAAGCTTTCTTTGACATGTCAGGATGAAGATGAGGTCACGTTCTCGAGATCGAGCTCGACTTGCTTTGCTTTTACATTTCTATCAAACGTTTAGCAAAATAGTTAGATACGCAGTTTGCATTTCAACGAGTCAACTGTGCTAATGTGTTTATAAGGATTTGTTTATGTGAGTACAATCGATTTTTGTGCAGAAATCAATAACCTGTGTTGTGACCAGAGGTGTCAAAAGTATTCACATTCATTACTTAAGTAGAAGTATAGATACTAGGGTTTCAAAATACTTCTGTAGAAGTAGAAGTATCAACTCAAGCTTTTTTACTTAAGTAAAAGTGTAAAAGTACTGGTAGGGGCCTATAGTGCACTACCCCACCTCCTCCAAAAAAAAACAGTTTTCTAAAGGCCATAATGACTATAATGTTATATTATGGAGCAGAAGACATGATAACTAGTTGCCAATAATTATTGTAATGTCGGGCACCCAACTCAAACTCTCCTCTCGCCTCCGGAATGAAAACAAGCCAAAATGAAATAGGAGTAACGAGGCTATTTTTAAAATGTAAGGAGTAGAAAGTACAGATATTTGCGTGAAAATGTAAGGAGTAGAAGTAAAAAGTCGTCTGAAAAAAAAATACTCCAGTAAAGTATAGATACCCAAAATTTCTACTTAAGTAAGGTAACAAAGTATTTGTACTTCGTTACTTGACACCTCTGGTTGTGACTCTTCAGTTTACTCCGAGATTTAAAAAGTTCCTCCGACCACGATCCAGATCAAAGTGGTCTCGGTCTGGATCAAACTGAACCCTGCTTGTGCTGATGTAGCTTCTCTTCTATACTGTAGAAGATCAGTTTAATCTTCCGTCCGGTCACCGATCCTCTAACATACATGTGACCCCTGTGCTTCCCAGAGAGCTGTCCCTGGACGACCCTCCTCAGACGTGTTGGACGGGGATGTGCGGCTACCCTCAGCTGGTCACCCAGGTCCATGTACTGAACGCTGAGGGTCTGCAGGGGCCGGACTCCAACGGAGGTAGGAGCCGCCCACCCTCTCTGAACAGCAGCTGTATCTTGGATCATGTGATTTCATACATGTTGACGATCATGTTGTTGTGTTGTAAACTCCTGCACAGAGCTTCACTGCCTCAATCCTAGTAAGAAAAGACTCCTGAGCAAAGCACAAGGTACCACAGCGCCCTCTGCTGAAAACTAACTGCATAGATATTTAGTGTAGTTGTTGCCTGCAGTCACACAGTCCTGCTCCTCCAGTCTCTCACAGTGTGCACACGTGTCTGTGCGTTTTACAACTCACTCACCTTCAAAGCCACTATGTGTAGATTTTTTTAAAAGTGATTTTAACATTATTTCAATGTGTTCTGGTGTTTCAAGCTATAAAAAAAATAACAGAATTCTGCTGTTAATTGGTGAAGTCAGAAGATTTCATATCCTCCACATAGTGGTTTTAATGTTTAGATCCCTTGGAATGAACTGTGGAATTTAAATGTTTTTCATTGGTACCCATATAACAATTTATCAATGTTCCTTAAATCTGAATATATTGGAATAAAAGTGCAGTAAAGTAACTAAACTAAATACTAAATATATGTACAAATATCTCAAAAATGTACATAGGAAGCATATTTAAGTAAATGTATTTTCTTCTCCACTGGTGATCAGGATGTGAGTATATTACAGAAAGAATTAACTCACTTCATTGGCAACATTTCATTCCTCAGACATCCATCCGATAAATTTCATATTAATGAAATACTGTATATGCATCGTCCAAAGCCCTAGAAAATCCCATTCAGCAAATACTACCAGCTGCAATGAGTTCTTCTAATTATAAACAGAACTGTTTATTGAGTTAAATAAGTAATAAGTAGATAAGTCCTTTATTCAACATCCTACTTAATTAAAAGTACTTTTAAATATTCATATTATCAGCAACATTTACTGAAGTTATTTAAAAGTAAAAGCACTTTTTCCTCTGTATTTTATTACGTACAAATATGACATTATAACATTTAAATTGAATTATCTCAATCACATCACTGTGGCTGCTGATTGAGTTGTAGCTAGTTTAAAATATTCATATTATAAAGTGATATAAATCCCAAATTAATCAATAATGCCAACAAGCGCTAGTTCTTTACCATATCAAACTGTATAATCTGGAATTATCCAAATAGATGCATAGTGATCAATGTCATTCATCAGCACAGTGTTTTGATTTAAAGATGTTTTATTCCTCCTGCAGCTGTGGATCCGTACGTGATCATCACCTGTGAGGGCGAGCGGGTCCGATCTCCGGTTCACAAGGACACGCGGTGCCCAAACTTCGACATCAAAGGCCTGTTCTACCGCAAGAAACCTAAAGACGGTATCCACATCGAGGTGAGACATCACATGACCTAAACGCCAACAGCTTCAGGTTCATGAGGGATTCTAACCTGCAGCCAGAGTGTATCAGGCATCAGACACAATCAGGTTTTTATTGTGCTGCTGCTGCTGCGGTGGCAAAACAAAAGGTGGAACCGCCGCGTTCACGTCACTTGCATTCATCTCACGTTAGAGTCGAGCCGCTGAGGATATTCACTGAACATCCGTAACCCATCAATTACAGGCTCAATATCAGGGGATATGTGTGGAAGTACTTGTAAGGGATTCATTCCTGGCAACGTGGTATTAAATTTACTCAATCAGACGTGTGAAATCGTCTCGGCAGTGGTCACGCTCTGCAGCTCGGTTCAGTCTTGTAATACAGACGCACAGATCTTGTTTTTCTCCACCGATATTTGAACTCACGGTGTCTGACTGATAAATGTATAATCTGTAAACTCGCATCTCGGACTGATAAGGAGATATTGAAGATGTGGAAGCTGTAGTGATATTAATAACATGACCTTTAACACAGATGCACCACGATGTTCTTGCTCCTCTGACATTTTCTACGACTCTAAGACAGTTGGTATTTTCTCCAAAGCTTCTGTACATTCTACTTCCTTCTATCGCAGGGGTTTTCAACTGGTTTTGTCCCAGGGACCACCATTCTGACTAGAAAGTAATCCGCGGCCCACTGATGTGCCTACGCGCGCATGTGCCTACGTGCATGTGGATAGAAGGAAGTTTTAACATTTGGTTTTGCATGTTGGTTTTATTTAAAAACCTCAAACAAATCTAGAAAAATCTGTGTAAAAAACAACAAAACGGTTGATTTTCAGTGCTTAAGACTTGAAAACAAAATTAAAATGCAGTTTGTAGTTGTACTGCATCTCTCTGTCTATTCATTCTGTCGGGAGAACTGCTAGTGGATAGATGAAAGTCTTAGAGCTCTCCTAAGAAATTGTTTCTCAACCAGCAAACGTGGTAAAGTTGACTGTTATTGCAATCAATTGTTTTGGCTATTATGCCAATTTATTTTTCTCATTACAAAGTATTTGTTTTTCGCTCTTTTGTTTTATTTAATATTTTCATTATTATTATTATTAATTCTGCCCTTTTGGTCGTCTTTTTGGGAAAATAAAAATTCACATCATACAAACAACATCTCCAAGACCTGAGAGTTTTTCTACCTAGTTCAAACGCTCTTCTACATCTACCTTTAAAGGGACTCTTACCTTTGTTGCATTTTTTACACTTTTTTTTGATAAGGTTAAATTGGTATTAATAAGGTAATGACACTCTAAAATGCAAGACAGACCCACCAGGAGTAAAAACAAACAATTATTTCACTCTCATAATATTTAGTGAAAACTTCAACCAATAAAATTCTTCGGACCGAAGGACCTTATTGGCCGACAGACCTGTCTGTTTGCTGCATGGACATGCAGGTTTTCCGTCTGCTTCTTGTGGCGCATTCGGGCCCGCGTCATCAAGGCATGTGAATGTAAATGTATATAACTTACCGAATCCATTGCTGTGGTAAACAAAAACTCACGTGCGTGCGCGGAGGCAGTAGATTGTAAGTCTGCTTGTAAATAAAGTTTCTTCAAAAAAACACAGCGGATGGGAACGAGGGGGTGGGGCATTGGAGGAAGGCGGGATGATTTGAATGTGCTGTAATTCTCAAATGCAACAAAGGTAAGAGTCCCTTTAACACGCATGGACAGTGGAAAACTACTGGCAGTTTCTAGCCCCAAGCCGGTTTCAAGGTTCCCCTCATCACCTTTATATTATTTTAAACATTTCTTCTATCGGGTCATAATTCCTGTCCCCTGCATATTTCTAAACTGCTTACCTTCTTCCCTTCTCTCTCCTCCTTTCCCCCTCTTCCCTTCCCTGACCTCTGCCTCCCTCCCAACAGATCTACAACAAGAACATGATCGTGGACACCTTCCTGGGTCAGGTCATCATGTTCAGCGACCCCAACGAGCGGCAGGAGCAGCACACGCTCCACCTGCGGGACAAGGGCAACCGGCAGGACAACGACCTCCCGGGCACGCTCACCGTGCGCCTCATCACCTCCACCACGCTCATCAGCATCTGACCGCATCCTTCACAGCAACTGTAACCATCAAAGTGGCGTTCAACCGTCCTCCGTCACCGCTCATCCTCCGAAACCGGCGTGGGAGCTCACTGTGCCGCTTGCGCTCTCTTTCTTTCTCTTATGGTTTCCCCCCCCCCCCCTGTTTTCTTCTTACAAGTGTTTTTTTAAAGGCTTTATCTGCAAATGGGAGGCGTCCATATCTGTGGGTGTGAACACATTCCTGCCCAAAAAACTGTTATTCATTTACTTTTCGCCAGAATCTCCATCAAAGTCTGAGCTACAGATTTTTCCAGACAAGGCCTTCGTGTTATATCCTGAAGCTTCAGTTAAATCCGTCTGAATCGAATCTAGAAATCGATCTTTTTCCTTTTCTCCTCAACACTCACGATGCACATAAAACACACGACTGCAGAAACGTCTCTGCACTCGCCATGCATGTGCCAATGTTTCCAAGGGCTATGCATCGCCTTAAGGCTGAGTCTCTCCAGCTTGAGGAGATTTGAGGGTGGGGGGGGGTGTTACATGCTCCTTCACCTTCTCCATCGGCTTTTCCTCTCCGTGGTAGCACAGCCTCCATTTGTGACTCTGCATCCGTCCCACCTCCGTCCTCTTAGTTGTGATGTCTGTCTCCGCTATATTTAACATATAATCTATACTCTTTTATATATCTGTGCGATGACCCCCCCCCACCACCCACCCGTCGTCCCACCCAGACACCTCGAGACTCCTCCTCCAGTTTGCTGGTGCTTTGGAAAGCATGCAGCATCTGTCTGGCCCTTTTTTCTACCGTGGACTTTTACAAAGGAAAGCCACCAGCAGCTTCTCTCTCTCTCTCTCTCCCTCGACCCAGAGCTTTTTCGCGAGCCTGCTCACGTGTGAACTCTTGCCTCCTCCGCGTCTTCCATCGCTAGCACCGTCCCAAACCCCCCCCCCCGAGACGCTTTCTGCCGGTTGCTATGGACGATCTTCAAACTGCATGACTTTGAAAAAAAAAAGGAAATAAACTGATCTCTGCCTGTGCTGCACATGTCGTCAGTCGTAGCTTAGCAGCCGGTGCTTGTGGTCGTGCTAGCTGTCCTCCTTTGATCCCCCCCGATCCCGTCCCATGTGTTCCCAGTTCTGCGGAGTGCAAAGATTCACCCTGACATCAATCAAGTGCTTTATGGGACCAAAGATGAGCCAGGCCCTTTGCTCCCCCAGTCCCTTTCGAACCGGCCTGGTCTGGCCTGGTCTGGCCTGGCCTGGCCTGGCCTGGCCTGGTCTGGCCCTGCTTGGCCTGGCCTGGCCCGAGCCTACCACCACCCCCTGTGCCACATCATCTCTTAACGGCAACACCACTGCCTGACGCTTCCTCTGACTTGAGAGTCCGTTGGCTTGGGCCAAGTTCTCGCGCCACGAGACCCTGAGACACAGCAGCTACGCTTCTGCTGTTGGCACAGAACAGGGGTGAGTGTCTGTGTGTGTGTGTGTGTGTGTGTGTGTGTGTGTGTGTTTGAGAGAGTGTGTACTTGCTTTTATAACACCCACCAGTGGGGACTCGTGGGGACAGAGCTGAGATCTCCACTGGTCCAGACTGCTGCTTGTTGAGGGTTAACATCTAGTTTGGGGTGAGGGTGACACAAAGTTGTCCCTACAGGGATACTGGAACAAATGTGTGTGTTTGTGTGTGTGTGTGTGTGTGTGTGTGTGTGTTTGTGTGTGTGTGTGTGTGTGTGTGTGTGTCCTGCTGATTTCAGTATTTTCCTAAAGAGGAGTGCTTGGATGAATGTATTTCTGTTAATCCACGTTATACCGGGAAGAAAACTATTTCTAAGGAAAGGTGTGAACTCAAAGGAAAAGAGCCCTTTAGGCGAAAAACACACCTTTGCACTTTATTTAGTTTTAATTGGGGTACGAAGCCCCTCAAGGATGAAGAGGAAGAGGAAGAGGAAGAGGAGGATGAGGAGGAGGAGGAGGAAAGGGGGGGTGGGGGTGGGAGATCGGAGGAGACATCCTGCCAAACAACCTGTGCCATTGCCTCGGTCCTGGCTTTGCCTCCGCTGCAGGACAACAGCGTCGGGACACGGGATAAACTGTTCGATACCTTTCAGATCAGATGGCTTTTTGCATATTGAACCAGCGATGGAATAATCGATCTCTGATGAACCAATCGCATTTCTTTTCATACGTCACGTTTCCATCCAGTTTGACCTTTGAGCATCTTTTTTGCGGAAAAAGGACCCGGACTGAAAATCTACAACCTACGTTTGCTTTTCTTTTCCCAAACAAGTGCAATATCACTGAATTTAGTTTTTTTGAATTTTTTTAATGTCTTTTTCTTGTTTTCATATCCAGAATTAAAAATGTTTAATGTCATTGGAGACATTTTCTTTGAATGTATGACAGTTAGTGCACTAATCTCTCAAACTACCGACTTGTTTATTCTTCTTTTCTTTTTTAAATCAGCCTTTTTCCATTACTTGAACTGTCTCTCGTGGCATTTAATTGATCACACTCCTTTGTTCTGTACAGCATCTCTGTAAATGTGTCTTGCATGGGTTCTTTTCCAGTATGTTCACGGCCTTGTTGTTGTACTGTTCAATTGTTAATACATATATATATATATATATATATTTATTCTCTTTGGAAATGCTAGATTTGAGCAGTCAGCATGTCTACAGGAATGCACCTGATGTTAGCGTCAGTCCGACCATATCAAGCGGTTTGAAGCACTTAGCCTTTGTCTTGTAACACAGTGATTATATTCATAACAGCCTGAGCATCTGCGAACATTGACAGCAGCTGTTTGACGACTATTTAGGTGCTATTTATTATCTCTCTGCTCTTTTACGTTGTTTCCTGTCCGACAGAGGGATGGACGATGAGTTCGGCTGGACAGACACTGTGTGATTTTAGAAATGTTCTCGCACTGTAAAGACAGAAGTCGTTCTTGATGTACGCTCGGCTACTACTCACACTTTACATTCCCGTGAGCCCCTCTGGACCAGTCTGGCTCCTGGTTCCTCAAAGCTAAACAAGGAAGAAACACGCTAACTTTTTCCAATGTGTGCAACTTTCTGTGCAGAACCTTTAAAAAAAACAAAGAGGCCCCCCTGATATTTCTCTCTGGTATGTTGGTGGTGATGTGACAAGGACAAAAGACGTCAAGCACGCTGGTGTAATGCTGCTCTGCTCCACCAGGCGGACCCTACATGGTTTCTCTCATACGACCCATCGTGTTGCTGGTTTCACTGTCACTGGATTTTTGCGCAGGCGCATTGAGGAAGAGAAAGACTTTCATGACTTTGCTTCAAGTTTGCAAAAGCCTGAAGACGACCAACCAACCACGATCATCAGTTTGAAGCATCTGTTCGCTTCTCGCCTCACCTTGTATCGAACACAGTGTTAGAAGCTGTTGTTCCGAGCAGTGCAAAGTAAGACACGGTTAAAGTTGGAGCACGTGCCTGGACAGCTGCTGGTTTTTTATCCACAGACCAGTTGGGAAAGAGACAGAAACCATTGTTCCTCCCTCACTCAGTACCTGCTGCTCAAGGCCTGTTGCACCCGTGAGGTTTATTCTTTAACCATTCGACTTCAGTTCCAAACCAAAAGGTCGAGGTAAATAAGCACCTGCTCAGTTTGTGCTTCTCTTTGTTCAGTTTGCCAAAAATCGTGTCCATATTCATCTTCAACGATATTTCTGATGATGATCCGGTTAAAAAAGTGTTCACGTTGCCAACAGAATATTATTTTAATCAGACTTTTGAAGGCAACTGTTTTATTTGTTTGTTTACTTGTGCAAATGTTCATTGTCCCCAGAGGATGAATCATAAATGAGACCCTAACTTATTTCTTAAGCGCCACCTGCAGGTTGATGTGTGAAATTCCATCAACTATTATTGACGTTCCTGAATTGTTATCTTGTTTTTTGTCATCAGGTCAAAATTAATATTTGTTTTATGAACAAAAACCTGAAAAACGATCAGCCTTCAGCAAATGGTGGCACGTAAACAAGGGAAACTCAAGTTGTCAATATTACAAAGTGAATAATTAATTAAATACATATTGAATGAATAATTTAATATCTGTTATCAAAGTCAGCTACATACATGTATTACATTTCATCTGTTAAGGTAGCACAGCAGAGCAAAGGATGAAATGAGTTTGTGTTAATTTGCCGTTTTTCTTATTTGATTCTGAAAATCTTCCTTCAGTCGCCATTGGTATTTTATATTTCACAGTTTCTCCTCAGCCGTCATTTTATTCCATCAGATTTTCCGCACTCACCAGTTGTGTTATCCTGCAGCTCCCTGTTTTGTATGAATACACAACCTGACAGTTTTGACACGTGGGAGTGTTTGAGTCACGCTCGCTGTAACAATACAAGAGAGGCGCCGCTGAACGATGGCGAGGTGCTAGTGCCAAAAAGACAAACCCGTCTATTGTGAAGAGAAGCTCCGAGGACGAACCTGAGGGAAAAATGTAGGACCGGTCCAATTAACCTCTGGGGGGGGGTGTTTGTACCTCGTTAGTTCTCCACTTTGTGTTCTGCTCTGTTTTTTGTCTTTTTTTATCTTGGAAGTGATTTTCCCTGCGTTGCCATGGTTTCTCATTGATCATGGTCCATTGCCAAAAGTGTCATGGCTTCCACTGTTAACCACCACAACACACACACACACACACACACACAAACACACACGCTCCAGCTTCTAGACTAACCAGTGCACGGACCTTCACTGGCTTTTTTTGACAGTTGCTATAAAGCCCATCACTTCTCTGTGTGTGTTATTTATATTTTCCGCCAAAGCTGGTTTTAAGAACACGGGAGTTTGAGCCGCTTTGTACGAATCCAAAAATGCCAGTGCATGTAGCAAAACCCGCTTTGAAACTGCTCGCACCATCACAGAATATATATATATTTTTGGTTTCTTCGGGAGTGTTGTTAAAAAAAAAGAAACGTAACCTGCTGTTGCTACTTTGATAAACATACTGCGTGGAGTCCGAGGCTTGTGTTGCACACGTGCATGCATTCAAACATTTTGTATTCAGTAAACTGCAGTATACAGTATGTGTATAAAAGTAGCAGCATTCTTGACTTATCAGTTGTTATTATGGGATCCACGAGTTGACGGACGCTTCACAGTATATTCTGGAGATTTAAACTCGAGAGGGAGAAGTTCTCGCTCGCTACCTCCAGTGATCGGCGAGAATACGTAGAGGAATCATGTCAATTATGCATTTTATTCCCATGATGCCTTGCTGAACTTATGAGTACGAGCTCGGGTGAAACCTTTCTCTGCTACTGACGTCTTCTCTTCTTGGGAGATTTTAGGGAAATAAACGATGTGGAAACCTGTCGCACCTTAAAGGAAACATGCATTCAACATTTTAGAATATTTGCTTTCTCGCCAAAGTCTTAAATCTTCATGTCTTGTGTGGTTAAAATTAAGCTTCAGCCAGAATATGTTTTGTTCAGCTTGGACTTCTTGTTGTTGTGCCGAGTGCAGCACTGAAGTTTTTCTACAAATGAGGTTAGCCTAGCATTAGCAAAGGGATGCCGTGATATTAGATAATCCTTAATTGATCCTCATGGGGGAAAAAAATTCAGGAATTACAGCAGCTCAAGTACAGAATCAATACAGAAAAAAAAACAAGATAAGAAAACAATAAGACACAAACACATTCAGGACGTTCTGTTCCACCCGGTCGATATAATCCACTCAACTAGTATATGGATTCAACAGAGAAGCCAAACACAAACTTTCTTTTTAAGTTTCCTCAAAACAAATCTTAAGGGAGTAAAACCCTCTTCAATTTCAGTCCTGTTGTCATGTTTAAAGTTGTTTTTCTGTGTTTTTAATAAACACTGACGGCCTTTAAAGTTATTTTTTAATTGTTAAATCCCGCCATCCCTTTATCCATCGAGTTTCTCAGCTTCTCCAGGTCCAGATTGTGTTTCAGGCTGTTTGTCCTCACGTTGATTTTCCCAGAATCTCTCAGAACAGTGACGACACGTGTAGCGTAGCATCGGTTCAGTGAAAGCATCAACTACAAGCCACGCCCCCAAAACTCACACAAGGTATCACGGGACAAGGGACAAGGAACAAAAGTACATTTCTCCGATTGATTTTTTCGTTCACCACTTTCAGAACGATGACTACGGTTAAAACTCATTCATGACGGAGTCCCGGAGACAGAACACCAGATTTTGTGTGAAGCGATGGCGTCACGTAGACATTTATATCTGAGACTGAGTCTTGTCCACTCAAGGAATGAGCTTGTGATTCTTCTTGTATTTTTCTGCTGATGTTTATTAACAGGAAACTCGATTACCTTCTGCATGGTGACACTTCTAGAGGATGCTACGGTCTTTATAACAAGTTAAGATGACTTTTATCAGTATTTTATAACCTTGTTAATTTTATATATCCACTTAACCTTGCGTTCCGAACTGGGATGTTTACTGATAGCTGCGTATGGGAAAGCCGTGCTGTGTGTTCTGTACTGTGAGCTTGTCCGTGTGTTACTTTTTAGCGTGAGCTTTAACTTTTTCGTTTTCTCGATGCGCGTTCGCTGAGTTTCGGTTTTACTCGTTTACACTGTGGTTATTTTATAGCTACAATCTGAAATTATTTATTATTTTTTCTTTTGTATTTAATGTCAACTTGTGGCATGAATTTGAAATAAAATGGGAAAACCTTTTTCCAGAGTTTGTCATCATTGTATGAAAGTGAGCATGAAATTTGAAAAGACGTTGATTTATAAAAATGTTGCAAAAACTGAAATTGAGCCTCCAGTGAAGAGTGGCCTGTACCTCTGCTTTCTGCTTTTCCAACAAACAAACATCACATTGCATTGTGGTGTGATTTCTGCTGAGACTTTATGTAAAAATGTTCAAGCAAATAAACCTCCAAAAAGCTAAAATAAATAAATCAGTATATAGAATTGAAATAGAATAGGAAAACCTATTTACAGAGTTTGTCATCGTTGTATGAAAGTGAGCATGAAAATTGAAAAGACCTTTATTCCCCCAGTGGATTTATATATTCACAGTATTATCTTTTTGGATATGATTACAATTTAAGTATATTTACTGGTTTGTCTTAATAGCTTTTCAATTGGAACACTGGTCAACCATATTGTACCTTACCTCTAGGTTTTTGATGCACTTTTTGTTACTCAGAATAACTTAATCCATTATCGATTAATGTAATTAAGAGACAGATTTCAAATGTGTATTTGAGTTAAAGAGCTACAGCAGCAGCTCTGTGAAGACACATATTCTTATTATTATGTTTGTGGCGCCTGGTGACGGATCTGAGCCGATATCCACGTTGCACCGGAGCGGATTAGTGCTGCACCACAAGTTCACATTTCCTGAACTTTGACCTGAGCTGCGTTGACCTTTTGAACCTTTCAGTGTTGACCACTCTGTGAACTGAAGCACTGAAGCATCTTGACCCAACCAATCAATATGTTTGTTGTTTTCCACTGTGGTGTGACTTCACGTTAACGTTAATGCTTTGAGTTCACATGCTCACAATTAAAACACAAACAGTAATTTTTAAAAGTGGCGCCTCAGTAGGAGGATGTTTTTGTTTTCTTCCTGTTGTTTTTTTGTGTTTGAAGAATTAGTCACCATTGACCTCACTTGTATTGGATTTGGCTGCAACCCTGTTTACCCCCGAGACTCCAGAAGTGTCTTATGGACTCAAACACTTCACCCAGCACCTCCGCCGTCATAGTGGTGAGTAGATAAAGAGTGAATTTACATTCTTTGGGTGAACTATCCCTTTAATTTCCGTGAATTGACCCTTTAAACGTACTCGGCTCTCGGCAGCTCCTTCCACATCCTGACCTCCCTCCTCACCTCCCAGCTGGTCTCTGTATCTGCCACCAACAGGCTCCACCTCCCAGCTAATCAGGATCAGCAGCCATGAATGAGACACAGTGGAGAGAGTCTGGAGAGTCCCGTCACTGACCCAGACATCAAGCTGTAGCCGGGGCCACTAACGCTCGACCAGGGACAGGAGGCCCCGGGACCCTCAGGAGGAACGGAGATCAGGTGAAGGCAGAGGGAAATAGATTTTGTTTTTTAAAAGGCAAGGAGGAGCAGCAGGACCACAGAGAGACGTACTTCAACCCTCCTCCAGCTTCCTCTGCAGCATCTTGATCAAGTGTCCTGTCGACCTCTGGGGTCAGCTCCCGACCTCCCACTCAACACGAGGGCCAAAGGAGACGAGAGAGGAGGAAGAGGGGCCCTGGCAGAATGCACTGAGGGGTAAGTGGAGCAGGTGAACGTGGGTCGAGGCCGAGGGCTTAACCTGCTGCCAGGCCACAGTGCTGCTGCTGCTCTGCTGTAGCTTTAGGCCAAAGCCTCTTACTGCTCACTTTGTCCTGTGCCAGCACTTAAAGGAGCCGAGTGTGATGTGTGTGCTGCATAAAACCTGAACGTTCTTACTTCCAATTTAGATTCCATTAGAGGTTTGCTACTCGTCAGGTGAAGCGACAGTTTAAGTGTCTGTGTGATGAGAATTACTTCAGCCGGAGGAAGAACGGCTCCGACAAACAGAACGAGAGTCACATAATTCTGCTTTAAAAGCGGTTAGAAGGGATTTATGAACGTGAATGTGATGAGACTCCATAAAAACTAAATCAGACAAAATCACTTGAAAGCATCTTTACCCAAAAACAGAATCTTAACTTTAGCACAGCTGCAACTCGTAATGATTTTCAATAACAGTTATTCTGATTTATCTTTTCTGAACAATCGATTAATGTATGAAATGGCAAAAGGTTTTTTTTCAAAGAGAAGCTGAAGATAGGACTCAGCAGAGAACCAAGTATTTTTTGCAATTTGTGCTTTCGAAATTACAGAAACATGCATTTAAGAGGTTTCAGAATCAGAATCAGAATCAGAATCAGAATCAGAAAGTATTTATTGCCAAGTAGGTTTACACCTACCTGGAATTTGCTCTGGTTATTGGTGCACACAATGAACATAGAAACATAAAACACAATAAATACACCACACATAAGAAAACAATAATAATAATAAAAAAAACAATATATATTTACTCACTATTTACTTCTTATTTACTCACTTTTTCTAATATTTATACAAGGTAGCATTTATTTAGACATTAACATATCTATATAAAAAAAAAAGATAAAAGATATAAAAAGTGAATTGTCAATTTGAAAGTTACATCACCTCCAAACTCATTAACTACCTTAAAATCTGCTTCTTGAACATTAGTTGTATTTTAAAGCTCCATATAAAGACAAATAAATGGACCTGAACATTTCAAGAAGGGGTTAACCTGCTGTTTTAAGTATGAATTGTTAACGCTCATAATGAAATACATGGAAATGCCTTGCAGTGGTTACACAGGAGTAAATCTGAACTGTACAATGAAGCTGAAAGTATTGAGACACAGTTTAGTTTGGGCCTCTCGGTGCCGCAGCTGAAGAATTAGCTTCAAACAAAGAACCGGTTCAGCACAAAACACGTTTCTCCAACGAGCAGCAGCGATTTCAACCAGAAGTATTTCAAATTCTCTCGGTTCCACTTTAAACCACTTGCCAGTAGATTTAAACTCTCTGTTTGCAGAAGTGACACGTCGGCCCTTCAATAGAGTTTCTAATATTCGTCCGATTTTGCAGCTAAAATATTCACGTACTGGAGAAATCTGAGTAAATTCTATCACTTATTTTCCAGGGTTTTGAAACAAAAGAAAGTAAAACACAGTCAATACTAGAAGAAGAAGCTCACTTTCCATTTATGTACTTATTTCATCTTAAGAAATAGCCAGAGGAATAATAACAATAATACCAGTTCCCCAACTGTGCAACTCAACATATTTGGTTTCGAGATAAATAGGAAGTAGCCGATAATTATATTTAAATGGCATATTTCGAAATAAATATCTATAAACAAAAGCTTTTCTTTAATGCCGTTAACTTCATAATAAAGTTTCCCTGTAGATAAACAGTAAACCAGCATCCCAAAGGATTTAAGTTCAACTCATTTATTAAGGGTTTGTCTTTATTTAACACAATAATCATATTAATAATATGAAATCTTATATTTTGTATGTAGTGTAAATCTAAGAGGGAACTAGAGACTCTAGCTGTCGGATGAATGGACGATTGTCAGTGAATTGTAATGGATTAGAACTAAAAAAGACTAATACTGAAAACTACTGTACTTACTGTAAGTGGATGAAACTTTCCACCACTGTTTATGTTATAACTGAACTTCTGTTTGTGTTTTTCAGATGTTAAACCACAGATCTCATGAAGACACGGATCTTAACCTCCGCTGCTGTTTGTCTCTTTGTCAACGATGAATGCTTCACGTTCGTCTGCGCCTCTGAATCTCTGCCATGTGAGTCCCGCCGCTACACATACAGTACACATGCTTGTTAGAACGGCATTATGGGCCACACACACACACACACACACACACACACACACACACACACACACACACACACAAACACACACACACACAGAGAGATTAGCAGCATTAGTAAGATTGCTGTTGGCCGTTACATGAAAATCTGTGATCAGGTTGACTTGGGGTCTCACGAGCTGTGACGACAGAGCGGAGGTGTTGAACTCTGAGGTTTAATCAAGAATCTCAATCCATGCTGTGTTCTGAATGTTAACTGTTATAATGTGTTATATTATTATATCTGGGAAACTGCTTTAAGAAACGTCTGTGTTCTCTTTCACTGTTCACTGTAGAAGATCCGTCAAAAATTATAGTGGGAGTATTTTTCCATTTGTGCTAAGCTAGAGGCTGGTTTAACTTTATTTAGGGTATTGATATGTGCCATCTAATGGACTGCTGTAAAGATTTAAGGATTTTTATCATTTCAAAACTCGTGCAAAACATTCATGTCCATCTCAAGTTGATTTATAAAAACATTGCAAACACTGAAATTCATCCTCCAGTGAAGAGAGGCCTGTACCTCTGCTTTCTGCTTTTCCAACAAACAAACATTACATTGCATTGTTGTGTGATTCATGTTGAGACTTTATGTGAAGATTTTCAATCAAATAAACCTCCAATAAGCCTAAATAAATAAATCAGAAATGGAATTGGAAACAAGTTACTTATATAGAAAAGAAAAGTCATATTGTCGCAAATAAATCCTTGTTCACGAGCAGTTGGACTCATTAATGGAGTTTTTAAAATAGATTGAAGACTTTATAAAACGCGGATGTGCAGTTTTAGAGTTGGGATGATTAAGTCTTTGAGTGATTAAATGTCTCCTCAGTGTTTTGGTGAATCATGATGGATTGTGGGTAAAAGGGCCACACAGTGAAGTGTAGTTCAGATCTATAGGTCTGTGTTTGGGACAGTTGCCAGATTGGCCCCCTGTGGTTCTGGATAAGAGGCTCTGTCTTTGATAAGCTGAACATATGAATGTTTATCTGCATGTGGATTCAACCTGAAGTGACGTGAACGATGTACACATGCACAGATGCTCTTATTTTGAAGCTTCACCTCCCTGCTCAACATGAATATGTGGATTTCTTTCCAAATTTAGAATCTGTCTTTGATGCAGATTATTTGTATACGTTGCAAATCACAACTAACTTAATGTTAATCTACTTATTGGACGACCAGTGGATCCTTAATACACTTAACCCCTCCCCCCAGGCGTGGGTTATCGTCATGGTGACGCAAGCTGTGTGTGTTCTTATCATCTCACTTCAGCTTGAATCATTTATTTAATTAATTAATTAATTTGATTTGATAACAGCTCTGTATTTTAAAGAAATACTGTGTTTTCTATACTTTACATCGTCAGTTCACACTAAAAAAAATATCTTAGTCTGTACAGTACCACCTTCAGTGGGTGGAGAAAATGATTCAGCAGTCGACAATTATGCCTCATTCTAAAGCGCCAGGATTAGCCCCAGGAATCCTAGTAAGCCTTTAACCCCACTACCCCCCCCCCCCCCATATCCCTCTGCTGGTCTCCCAGCTGAAGCACATGGCCGATTGTCTCTCCTCTGACCCGGCACTGTGGAGTCTGAGGTTACAAGAACACTTTCTTCAGGGGGGGGGGGAAACAGGCCAAAGTAAATGTCATCCAGTCAGATTTTGAAGAAGTCGTCTTTCCACCTGTCGAGTATAAGGAAGTTTTCTCAAGAGGTTGTTTGTTCTTTTTCTCAGTTGCCTGATGTCTGTGTCTTTTTACAGAGGCCGAGCTCTGTGACGTCTGATGTCCTGGAACCAACCCGCAGCTGAACCATGGTCATTCTGCAGCAGGTCGGTCCCGCTGGGTCCAAAGGGCTCCATCCATCAACCAGGGTTCTGATTCTCTCATAAAAGTGAACTAAAGCAGGATTTATAGCTGGAGGAGAAACTCACAGATTCTCCCAGCTATAGCTATAGAGCATAGGCTTGTGCTAACTTTAAAACCAGCACTGACCTAAACCAGGGGACACGTCCTCTGATTCACTGCAGACCTCAAAGAGTAAATCCTGCAAAGACCAGACTGTCATATTACGGTTCGTCCTGCCACGTCTGCTCGTTCTACGAAGGCCAAACCTGCTTTAATGGTGCAAAGTAAACTGAGTCCTCAGAAGGATGCAGCTCCTGAATTTGGATACATACATGGTGGGAGTTAAGCTCCTGGCCATCTAAGTACTGCCTGTTGCTCACGTCCTTCTTCTCTTCTAGTCTTTCATCGCTATTCTGTCTTTAAGTTGGCTAACCTGTCTTTACGTACAAGTGACACTATAAGCTTTAAAAACCTTGATAAGCAGAAAGCAATTATAATGTCACTACCAGATAAGATGGAGCTTGATGAATAAATGAGATTCCAGCAACAAACTCTGATATAGCAAATTAATTGTATTTAAATCAAGAGCATTGCAGAAGGAGGATCAATCAACCAAATCAGAGAACATCACATCCCTTGTTTTTTACGAGTTCTGAGTGAAGCCGTCTAGAAGTTTTTGCTTAATAATATTTACAATTAAGTAAATTGGGTGAAAACTCGAAAATGTACAAAAATAATCAAATAAGAAAGAGTGAATCTATTGTCCAGAGCTCCAGAACCAGCTTGTCTCTTCACTCAGTCGGCCGTTGTTATCTCGTATCCCACTCACACACACACACACACACACACACACACACACACACACACACACACACACACACACACACACACACACACACACACACACACACACACACACACACACATACAGAGTCCTGCAGGGCACGTCTCAGACACACAGCTTCAGTCTGCAGCTCAGAGCCTCGGCTATGAATCTCATTCAGTGGGACACATCTGGATGTTGTTTAAACGGAAGTAAAAATAGCGTCTTTAAGGTCACGGTCTAGACTGAAGGGGGGGGGGGCTGAGCTTTGTGCTGCTGTTGTGTTTCTCTGTTGTGATTTATCAGCGGCTGCTGACGTGTGCAGCATCTAAACAACCTGGAAACTGGAGGTCTGTTCCGAAAGTAGGATAAGTCACCAGATTGTCTACGAGTTCTGACATTGTTTCATCCACGAGACTCTAAATCTTCTAATAAACCTTTTGTTTATGAGGCGACTGAAGGTGAGAGCACGACGTAAATCAAACAGAAAAGTACGAACTCCAGACATTCTCCTGAAACCATGCAGAGGTGTCTGTGTGATTCCATTTGAGAACACAGCAGGAAAATTCACCCCACCAAAATGAAACCTCCCACCACCACTTACATCACAACCTTTAAACCGTTTTCAGACTAAATCCCCTCATTCAGAAAGTTGGCAGCTCAAAAGTGAGTAACGCAACTTCAGGTGAGTGATGTAAGGTTTTTATCTAAAACCTTACATCACAGGAACAAAGGAAAGTAAGTAAAATAAGAAACAAGTGACGGAGGATTAAACAAACAAGTGTTATTCTTGTGAGAAAAGTTCAACTGTGATTAAAGCTTTTATAATCAATCTGGGATATTGGTTTAGAATACTGAATAGAAAATGTATTAATTATAGAATCCTATCACCACATTTCAGCCACATTAAGAGGTCAAATTGGCAGGATCTTGTATTATATTAGAACAGGTTTATAATCAAATTTCAAAGTATTCAAAGTTCCTCTTTTCTTCACAAGTATCAATTATGATCTGATTAAACTGAGCAACATAATTTTCCTCTTTAAATGTGAATTCTGGGTGAAATGATCCACATTTAACCGGAGACGTGTTTTTTCCTCCAGGGCGACTATGTGTGGCTGGACCTCAAGACGGGTCGAGAGTTCGATGTGCCGGTGGGAGCCGTGGTCAAGCTCTGCGACTCCGGACAGATCCAGGTCCTGGACGATGAAACCAAGGTACGTCCACTGCCGAGTAGGAACTGGATGTGAACTGTGTGCCTGGACTTCAGTATCCTGATCCCTCTAATTCTCTCCGTCTTCCCACAGGAACACTGGATCTCTCCTCAGAATGCCACCAACATCAAGCCCATGCACCCGACGTCCATCCACGGCGTGGAGGACATGATCCGCCTGGGCGACCTGAACGAAGCCGGCATCCTCCGCAACCTGCTCATCCGCTACAACGAGCGCGTCATCTACGTTAGTATCTCTTCCTGCCACCGATGTAACCGTACAGATGTGACACAGATGTTTAGAGCAGCTGCAGAGTTTTCAGTGACTTTCCAGCTTCTTCATTCGTCTCTACATAAAAAATGCAGAAACTATCAACCGGAGCCAAGTTAAGTTCTTGTTCAGGTTAAGCTGTTTACTACCTCAGACGCCCGGTTGTTTACGTGTTGCTATAAATAAAGCAGAATCTCATTGTCTGTGACCCAGAGGTTAATTTAAAGGGATCACTAACGAGAGAATATCAGAGGCCTTATCTCATAGTTGTGAGTTCAGTGTTGCAACAATTGGATGATTTGTGGATCAAAAGGAAATGGAATGGTAATTATCATGGTGATCAGAAGGTAGATTGAGAAACTCAACTTCTTACGTGTGATTATTTTCTAGCTTGTTATCTCCTCCTCTGTGGAGGCAACAGCACACAAGTCTTGTAAACATGTTTACTGTGGATGTTGAAGAGTTCAGATGACACAGGGAACATCTCCTGTAGAGGTTTAGTGTGTGTGTTTGTGTGTTTTGTTATAGTTAGTCCTGTAATTGTGTTTGGTTGTTTTGTCGTCTTTCTACATTTAGACAAATTGTGGTGGAAGGGTGAGTAAAAAGTCAAAATGGAAACATTTGTGACAGAAAATGTGCTAAAGCTCTTTTTGCGATGCTGCTTTCTCGTAACACGCTTTTTAAAATGTCATAATTTGTCACTGCTATAACTGTGGATGGTGAGAGCTGTTGATATCACAAGATAATAAGTCTTCATCTTGATTCTTTATCAAAAGTAAAAAATCGATTTCCTTCAGCGCTGCACCTCGCCTCTTTTCTTGCTTTATTAATGACTAATTTTATTCTAATGTGAATATATACAACGATGCGCATCAATTTGCTATAAAGAATTACAAGTTCATGTGATTGATCGGACTCAGTGATGTAATCAGTGAAATCTACAGTGCAACTAAAAATGTATATAATAAGCTGTAGTTGCTTAACAGTAGAAAAGCTTCAGAAGCAAATACAGTGAAGTCAAATCTACAGTCGACAATGTTTGACTGATTTGAATAATATAGCCGTATAAACTAGTTGTTTGTACCAAGTCATTAAATGTCCTGTGGTTGTATCTGTGTCGGTCGCTGCAGACGTACACCGGCTCCATCCTCGTGGCAGTGAATCCGTACCAGCTGCTTCCCATCTACACCCCCGACCAGATTCGCCTCTACACCAACAAGAAGATCGGCGAGTTGCCGCCGCACATATTCGCCATAGCTGACAACTGCTACTTCAACATGCAGCGGAACAACAAGGACCAGTGCTGCATCATCAGGTGAGTGAGCACGAACCAGTTCAATGAATCCATCAGCACTGGGATCTGTATCGAGGATTATTACATATTTTTAATTGAACCTTTATTCAACTAGGAAGTCCTGTTGATTAAATGTGTGTATTTAAGGCAGTGTGTATTTGTGTGTGTGTGTGTGTGTGTGTGTGTGTGTGTTTGTGTGTGTGTGTGTGTGTGTTTGTGTTTGTGTGTGTGTGTGTGTGTGTGTGTATGTGTGTGAGACAGCGGTGAGTCCGGAGCTGGGAAGACAGAAAGCACAAAGCTGATTCTACAGTTCCTCGCTGCCATCAGCGGTCAGCACTCCTGGATTGAGCAGCAGGTCCTGGAGGCCACGCCCATCCTCGAAGGTCACACAGCTTGTTTTTTAAAGTTTGTCTCCCACTCTGGTTTCTGTTTTTTATAAAGTGGAGGGAAATCCTAGAAGAATAAAAGTCTAAACAATCTTTAAACAACTCTTGATTGACCTCTAGTCCATGTTGGCTCAAAATCTGGGGTTCAAGGTTAATTTGTGACCTTGGAAGCAATTAAAAAATAACTTGGTGATGAAAAATCTAATAATTGTTGTTATTATCCCTCTGTGAAGATTAGAATATCATATGATCAAGATACTTCAGCCTGTGTCCCTGAGCTTTCTTTCTTTCTATCGCCTCACTCTGGATTTATGTTTCCTTTCAGCCTTCGGAAACGCGAAGACGATTCGCAACGACAACTCCAGTCGCTTCGGGAAATACGTCGACATCCACTTCAACAAGCGCGGCGCCATCGAAGGAGCCAAGATCGAGCAGTACCTGCTGGAGAAGTCCAGAGTGTGTCGACAGGTAAGATCAGAAACAACACTAATTTGTGACGCGATAACAAAATGATGAGATGATCACAAAGCTCCAGGTTTTACTTATAATCTTCTTGTTTCTCCTGCAGAATCCGGATGAGAGGAACTACCACATCTTCTACTGTGTGTTGAAGGGGATGCCTCCGGAGATGAAAGCCAAACTGGGTCTGGGCCTCGCCACAGATTACTCCTACCTCACCATGGTGAGTCCGCGGCTCTGTGAGGGACCGCTCACACCAAACTGTCTGTGTAGGGACTGATTTACAGATGTGGCTGAAAGGTTTGGGTGCATTTCATCCACGTGTCTGTGACTGTTCGCTGATGATACTCGACTGTTTCTCTACAAAATCTTAAATCTTTCCACACTGATCTGAGGAAAGCTTTAGAATGACTATTTGTTCAGTTACGGTTTTAACTAAACACACTGTGTAAGATGTGAATGAATCTAATTTCATGACCATTGTCACTGTCTCTGCATTATTCTGGTGTGCGGAGCTGGAGTGGTCTCACTACTGCCTCCTGTGGGCAATAGGGAGGGTGCAGCAATAAGACCATCTCATACTTCATAACAAGTGACACAAAGGCATCGGGGCTACAAGCAACTAAAACATTTTAAGAATTTGTTTTTTTCTCCGTAAACTTTACAAAAAGAAAGAAAAGGCTCATCCCAATTTCTTGTATTGTCTGACCAGCAGTTAACAAACGTTTTAGTTAAATAGCGCTACACAAATAAGAACAGCTGCAGAAGAATAAGACATTTGAGAGGCTGAAACCTAGTTGGAGATATTTTTCCATTATAAGCAACAAAAGATGATAGAATGATAGTTTCAATTCCACAAAAGCTCAGATTCATGCTTTGTTCTGTTTTTTAAATAATGTCCTAGTTCTGTACGAGAAAATGTGTCGGGGTTGAGATCTGGCTGATTTGGTAAAAGTTTAACTTTCCACATTTCCATTAAAGAGCAGCAGGAAGCTGCTTCTCTTCACTTTGCAAAGAAGACTTGATAATGACACAGATAACCTGAGGCTCTCTGATTGTTTAATCTTCCAGGGGAACTGCACACAGTGTGACGGCCGCGACGACTTGAGAGATTACTCCAGCATCCTGTCGGCCATGAAGGTCCTCATGTTCACCGAGACGGAGAACTGGGAGATCTCCAAGCTGCTCGCTGCCATCCTGCACATGGGGAACCTGCGATTCGAGGGTACGTCCCACGCTGTTGTCATCGTTAAAAACCTGTGGTTACATCTGGACTGTACCATGTTCAGAGGTGAATTTAAATCTTTCTCGTGTCTCTCAGCTCGAACGTACGACAACCTGGACGCCTGTGTGGTCGTGAGATCTCCTGACCTGGTGACTGCTGCTTCACTCATGGAGGTGTGTGTGTGTGTGTGTGTGTATGTGTGTGTGTGTGTGTGTGTGTGTGTGTGTGTTTGTGTTAGTGCATGTATTGATATCTTGAATGAAAGACTCACTCACTGGTTCCTCTAATGGTTGTTGGTTATTGTAGGTGGAGCCTAAGGACGTGATGGTGTGTTTAACCACTCGAACCCTGATCACTCGAGGGGAAAGCGTGGCCACGCCCCTCAGCGTGGGACAAGGCCTGGACGTCAGAGACGCCTTCGTTAAGGTTCGATCTTTAAAACAATTATTTAACCACTATCCATAAATAAACAATCCAGTTCAGAGCAGAACATATTATTTGAGGAGATCGAGATTAAAAAACTAAAAAACTTTCATCTATTACAAACAAATATCTCAGATTTTGTCAGTAAACTCCATTAATCATATTTATTAATCATACTTTGTAGATACTTCCGGTTCTGACATCACTGTTGGGTGTGATTAAAGCTGTAGTACATAAATAAGTTAATATACTATACACATATATTAATAAATATACAAGATATACACATTATAATAAAATGAAATAGCATTTATTTGTTTTTATTTAAGCAACAATAGGATGACATTTTTTTAAATGAATAAAAGAATTGAAGCTTTGTATTGACGCTCAGTTTCTCGTGTCAGGGGATCTACGGGCGACTGTTTGTCTGGATCGTGGATAAGATCAACGCCGCCATCTACAGGCCGCCGTCCTGCGAGAGCAACATCGTGCGCAGATCCATCGGGCTGCTGGACATCTTTGGCTTCGAGAACTTCATCGTCAACAGGTCTTTTATACTTTGTGGTTTGATCAGGAGTAACGTTTAGTGTATTTTTAATGCTTATCTATTCATCTAATATTAAAATACCTTTCTGCTCCCTCTGATTTTCCGTCGTAGCTTCGAGCAGCTCTGCATCAACTTCGCCAACGAGAACCTGCAGCAGTTCTTCGTTCGTCACGTGTTCAAACTGGAGCAGGAGGAGTACAACCTGGAGGACATCAGCTGGCAGCACATCGAGTTCACCGACAACCAGGACGCCCTGGACATGATCGCTCACAAGCCCATGAACATCATCTCCCTCATCGACGAGGAGAGCAAGTTCCCGAAGGTACGAAACCAGGAGGAGTCTCGTGAAAGCTGGGATTTGATTTTAAAAACATAGATATTACTATAGTTTATTAATTTTATTTATAATTGGTTCCTGGTTCCTCTGGTTTCCTTTGTCAGGGAACTGATGCTACGATGCTCTACAAGCTCAACTCGCAGCACAAGCTCAACTCCAACTACATCCCTCCGAAGAACAGCTACCAGACCCAGTTTGGTATCCAGCACTTTGCCGGTGTGGTGCATTATGAGACCAGAGGTGTGTACGTGTCAATTTTACTGATTCAAAGTAACAGAATTGCTCTTTGCTCAACCAAGTTTATTTATTTGTTCTCAACATGATGAGCTCTTCTGGCTTGTTTTTGTTTCTGTGTAAGTTTTTCCTCCAGAAATTAGCTCTTCTGTCTGTTGCACAGAGTTTAGATTAGTAATTTATCAGATTAGTTAATCAGTTGAATTGAATTTATTAATTAATTAATTATTAATTAATTTGTTTCAGCAGCTTTAATTGTTAATTATAATTTATGTCTATGGTTGTAAATTGAATATTTTTATCTTGTTTTTGGGCTGTTAATCCATAAAAGACACAAACTTCTGCTCTAAGAAAGTATGATGAGTATTTCTTATTAGTTTCTGTCATTTTATAAACCAAACAATTATCTGATCGACCAGTCATCCCTCAAGTTCTGCAATGTTCTATTTTCCAATAATGTTATATAATTGGAAAGAAAATTGGCAATGATCCCTAAGATGTGGTCCTTTCAAAGAACTGTAAGTGAGGTTCGATATTTTACAGATTAACCATAAACTCTATTATAAATAACTATAAATAAAAAAAGACATATGGATATGTTGTTGAAAGGCTTATGTCAATCGATAAATCAGTCCCTCCAGTGTACACATACTTTATACATAGTGTTAAGATTCAGTGTCTCATTTTGTCTTGTGTTTTGTCCAAAACGACTTGAGCTGCAGGCGTTAAACTTCCTGTGTCTTCTCTCTGAATCCTTTCCCTCCTCCAGGATTCCTGGAGAAGAACCGAGACAGCCTCCACACCGACATCATCCAGCTCGTCCACTCGTCCAAGAACAAGTTCATCAAGCAGATCTTCCAGGCGGACGTTGCCATGGTGAGAACTAACATGGACGTGACACCACAAGATTCTACCGCACGTTAAAATCCTGTATTGATGGACTAATATTTCCTCATCCCGTCGGTCCACGTTTGTCACGACTTTGAAGGCGTTGCCGTCTTCACCTGATATTGTCCTCGTTGACTTTTGCCTCCTGCAGCTTCCACCCCCCTCGCAGTGTTTGTCTTTTACTAATGTCACACTGTCCTGTCACTCTTCTGTCTCTCTGTGTCCTCTCGTCTTTTCCTCTGACTTCAGTTTCTGTGTGGCTATCAGCAGCCCAGCACCCCCACTCCAAAGGTAATCATCGGCCTTTGGCAACACCTGCTCACTCGATCCCTGTGTGTGTTTGTTTTAACTGAACCCAGATGTTCGCGGTGTGGGGCGTCGCTCTCTTGCTCCTTTAAGCTCCTCCCTTTGTTCCACAGGTGTGAACTTTGTTGTAGCAGAAACCAAAAGGATGAAATTAATGAACGGAAATGTGCAAATCTCTCTGACACACACTTTTCAGTCCTCGTCTTTTCGTACTCAGTGGGAATATATAAAAGGCAAAGTCTGGTGTTTGTAAGGTGAATAAAAAGTTTCTCTGAGAAGTTCAGGGACTTTGAAACAGGAAGTCCTGTCATTTTCTGTTTTCTGAGACGTGTCAGAGATTTTGTGTTGTTTCATGTTTCCACTGTCTTGTTGTGTGTAGCTGTGTTAATGTGTTTGCACCTTGTGTAATGCATCGTGTACCAGTGTTCACCATAGACTGCAAAGAAAGAGGGACGACCCTTCCTCACCTCCTCCATACTACTCAGAACTTTTCAAATATTTTATATTGACAAATGATTAATTGGTTAATTGACAAAATAGTTAGTAGATGATTGATAATCACTTGCAGCTCTAAGTCAGTGGGTTGAGAAAAAACTCAGACTCTCAGTCTGTATCTATAGAACATATGAAATATAAACGACACAACTTGAATTTGAATAAACGTGATCAGAGAATAATAATAATAGTAAATAAAGTCTTTAAGGGGTTAAACATTTTTAGCATCATGAATATTCCCACCCGATGTGTCCTGTAACTAATAAGGTTGAAATATGTTTGTGTGTGTGTGTGTGTGTGTGTGTGTGTGTGTGTGTGTGTGTGTGTGTGTGTGTCTATGTGTGTGTGTGTGTGTGTGTGTGTGTGTGTGTCTGTGTGTGTGTGCAGGGTGTCGAGACAAGGAAGCGCTCTCCCACTCTGAGCAGTCAGTTCAAACGTTCCCTGGAGATGCTGATGAGGACGCTCAGCGTGTGTCAGCCGTTCTTCGTTCGTTGTATAAAACCCAACGAGCTCAAGAAACCCATGGTGAGTGAGCAGTGTGTGTCTGTGTTTGTGTGTGTGTCTGTGTTAGAAATACTACATCTTTATCACATGTAGGTCTGTTAAACTGATTTATTCTGTTGTGTTTCCTCAGATATTCGACAGGGAGCTCTGTATCCGTCAGCTGCGTTACTCCGGTATGATGGAGACCATCAGGATTCGCCGGGCCGGTTACCCCATCAGATACAGCTTTGCTGAGTTTGTGGACCGTTACCGAGTCTTAATGCCTGGAGTGAAACCTTCACACGTTCAGGTCAGCAACACAACCACCTCAGTCACTTCTCTGGTTCTGTTGATGCCTTCTCGTCCTGATTAGACCAGTTTGTCTGATCTTTAAAGGATCTCTGTCTGGTTACATTACATTTTCATTCGTAACAATAATCACTTTCTTGTGTTTCCTTCTCCTCACAGGAGGATCTGCGGGGAACCTCTCAGAAGATAGTTCTGGCTCGACTGGGGAAACTTGACGACTGGCAAATCGGAAAGACCAAAGTTTTCCTGAAGGTTGTGCATCATTCATACTGGCCTTAAAAAATAGATTTATTATCATTTGCATCTTCATGTCCAACCGCCTGCTTCTGTTTCTTTGTTTTTTTCAGGATCATCACGACCTGCAGCTGGAGGTGGAGCGAGACAACGCCATTACAGGCAAGGTCATCCTCATCCAGAAGTCTGTGCGAGGACTGAAAGAGAGGTCAGGATCTTTATATACTGTCCCTGTACTTTCCCTTTATTCACTCACACTATCACTGGAAGCACATTTTGTATATTCGGGAGTAAATATGTTCATTTCCAAAAGGAAGGATTCATCTCACAATGTATTATAACATCCTGGTTTCAAATCTGACTTCTGCTGTTATTATTCTACAGGAACAACTTCCTCCGACTGAGGAGCGCGGTGACTTTTATCCAAAAGGTCTGGAGGGGATATCGGTGCAGAAAGAATTACCAAATTGTGAGTCCTCAGCAATCAGTGTGTAGCTTGACAGTTTTCCATTGATATACATATTCTAAAGGTGGCCTGTAGAGATTTACTGTTCAAAACAAAATTTGTTTATACACAGTTAAGGCTCATTTATACGAACTAGCACCTTTTAAAACTTGGGTTACAAAGTTCTTTACAAGGATAAGAGATGAAAGGAGCAGCTTTTCCTTCGCTACCGTCCAGATGTTCTGCAGAAACTGTTCGCCCCTGTGCCCAAGCTTCATTATATTATAATCTCAAAGTCTCTCCTCAGAAAAAGTTCCACCATTATTGAATTTTCTGCCTCGTGTCTTGAGGTTAAGAACAGAAGGCTCCATTCCTATATATGAATTTAACATTAATCCTAAATGAGCCTTTACTCAGATAAATCTTACTTTGTGTCCTTGTGATCTAACAGATATAATTAGTGCTCCACACCTTATCCTGTATTTCTGTGGAATAGTGTGACACCATTGGTAGAACATGAAACAAACAAGAAGACGACCCACTCGTCCACTGTTCCACTTCAGGTCCGAACCTCCACGTGGAAACTTAACCATCTGTTTCCTTCTTTCACTTCCCAGATGCAGAAGGGCTTCCTGCGCCTTCAGGCCGTCTTCAGGTCGAGGAAGTTCCTAAGAAGCTACCAGATTACTCGCCTTCGCATCACTCTCACCCAAGCCCGTTGCCGCGGTTTCCTGATCCGGCGGACGTTCTGGCGGCGCCTGCGAGCCGTGTTGACCATGCAGGCCTACACCAGGGGCATGATAGCCAGACGCTTCTGCCAGAGGCTGAGGGCAGAGGTAAAGAGTCACTACGTTTACTACTGCTACTCTTGTCGTGTTGTTGTTGACGTGCCACACAGACGAGGATCCTGGTGCTGAAGTGACGTTTTATTACATAACTGTGAAGCCTTATGACATTTGATCATGTGATGCCACGGTTAGAGACTGGAAGAGATTTTTAATAACTTAAAATATGCCAAATTGTAAATGTTGTTACGTTCAGACAGAGCCAGGGTTCTGTTACTCCCTGTTGGGATCATAAGAGTTTAGGAGTTGATATAGAAAATAGAAGGGTGCCATTATGAAAATAAAGTTAATTCTAATCAAATTGAAACTATATCATATATAAAATAAAAAATAAATTCATAATAATGTTACAAGCACACTTATTGAGGTTTTTTGGTACCTAAAATGAAAAGTCAAATAAACACTTCTAATATTTCTAAATATGTATATGTTTTTAAATATATACGCCCATCCAAACCTTATTTTGAGCTTTAATTAAAATGTTATATAATAATTGTTTCTTTATGAATAAAGAGCAAAGTTTGGATTATTATTGTTTCATTATATATTTTTTATCTATTAATGTTCCTTCACCTTTTTTTTAAGTATTTATTTAATATTGAACATTTTGGGATGTCATATAATCCTGGTTTAAAATATGTTGCATAAAAACCTTTTGATTCATGTATTTTATTTTGATGAATTACGAACATTTTTGTGAGCTTTTTTAATGTTTGTTTTTAGTTTTAATGAGAAAATGCCATTTTTGCACATTGCCTTCACTCGCCCTGTTATGAAAGACAATGTTGAATAAATTATTTGTTTTTGCAAATTATCGTTTAATCTGTTTGTTGTAAAATTGACGAGAGATTTTGGAGAAAAATCAGATAACGCTGCACAGCAGGTCTCGGCTGTTCCAGTGATCGGACAGTGAAGAAGCTAAGTGGGTGAAGCAGCTCGATCAGAGTCGGCTGCTGTTACATGTCATCACTGTTGTGTGTACATTTGTGTGACATGTTCATGACAACACAAATGAAACTCTACAATGTTTTTCCATGTGTAGAAGTGTAGGTTTATTCAGCTGTTTAGCAGTTAGTGTAAATGGTAAAAGTATCTTTCACTGAGTTCAGATGTAAATAATAGTTTTATAATCTTTGATAAATGTCGTCTAGTGATGTCATTCTTAGAATAATGTCTCTATTATTTCCCCTGAGTTCCTCTAGTTCAGTTTTACACAAAGAAAAAAAGCCGAAGTACTAATCTGTTCATCATCCTACCTGCCTCTGTCCCTCTGTGTCCTCTCGCCCCCCCCCGCACAGCTGCAGCATCGCCTGGAAGCCGAGGGCCAGCGTCTGGCCGAGGAGGAGCAGCTGAGGAACCAGATGACGGCGCGGCGGGCGAAGGCCGAGGCCGAGAGGAATCACCAGGAGCGGCTCGTCCAACTGACCCAGCAGCAGGAGGAGAGGGGGCGCGAGGAGAAGGAGGAGGCGAGGAGGAAGAAGGAGCTGCTGGAGCAGATGGAGAGGGAGAAGGAGCAGCCTGTGGATCACTCCGACATGGTCGACCGTATGTTCGGGTTCCTGGGAAACTCGGGGCCGTTACCCAACCAGGACGGACGAGCACCAAGTGGCTTCGAGGTATGTGTGATGCCTGACCAAAAGATTCAAATGTTTCTGCAGTATTTGTTTATTTAGTTGCTAAATAAGATGCTCTCAAATTTATATGGTTACAATAAAGTATGAATAGGGATGAATATGAGTAGGAACTTTGAAGTTTAATTTAACTTCTTTTAACTTTTCCAATCTGCAGTTTATTTCATCTCTGATTTGACACAATATAACATTTTCTTTCTTTAGGAAATGGAAATATATGTTAATATTTTTGTAGGTATGTTTGTGTGGATTTGGATTTGGATGTTTTGTGCAACTCTCTGATCACTTTAGCATCCATTTACACTTTATCTAATTCCAACAGACACAGAAAAATATAGACTCATTATTTAGAGTTTATTTTTTGTCCATGTGATGAATTCACTTCACTTCTTTTAGCTCTTACTCGTCTCCACCTCTGTCTTCACATCTGGCTCTGAAGTATCTCGATATTAAACCTTTTTTAATCACCTGCTCATACATTTTTGTTTCATCTTCACTGAGTTTGATATTAATGTTTTTCTTTGTCTTTCCCGCTTGTCAGGACCTGGAGAACACTCCTCACACTGAGGAAGCTGAAGAGGAGCTGCTGAATGAAGCTCTGCCGCTGCCCGATGAAGAAGAGGAGGATCTGTCTGAGTACAAGTTCACTAAGTTTGCAGCCACCTACTTCCAGGGAGTTTCCACTCACACGTACATCAGACGACCGCTGAAGCAGCCGCTGCTTTTTCACGAGGACGAAGGAGATCAGCTGGTGAGACTCAGGTTTGGATCTCTTGCTCACACTGTTGTTCAGATGACTGGTAACCTCCTCTCTGGTCTCCCAGGCTGCTCTGGCCGTGTGGATCACCGTGCTGAGGTTCATGGGCGACCTCCCCGAGCCCAAGAGCCAGCTGGTCATAAACGACGGCAGCGAAAAGATTCCCGTCATGACCAAGATCTAC
Source organism: Limanda limanda (assembly GCF_963576545.1). NCBI lineage: Eukaryota > Metazoa > Chordata > Actinopteri > Pleuronectiformes > Pleuronectidae > Limanda > Limanda limanda. Next base: position 4,920,635 of record NC_083649.1, on the reverse strand, counting down.
GAAACCCTCGGGAAGAGGACGTACAAGAGGGAGCTGCAGGAGCTGCAGGTGGAAGGAGAGGTGAGGGACAAATGAAGACGCCTGAAGGACGCCAGTGACCTCAGTGATATCAGCCTGTTGTCAAACTATCTCCAGATGTGTAAGATGTCATTGTGGTTCCTGGCTTGTGTCTGCAGAACAGTTCCATCGACAACCAGAAGAGGAACAGCATCAGACACAAGCTGGTGTCTCTCACCCTGAAGAGGAAATCGAAGATCACAGAGGAGGTGAGATTCAAACCAACAAGAACTTTTCATTTAACCTTTAAACTTCTGACGTTCATGATTGACTCTTAAACTATTCTCAACTATTTCGGTCTTTTATTGCAGCTGTGATGAATTTGTTTGTCCAGGGATCAAAGGTCAATCCTGCGAGCTTTACCTTTTTAAATCACAAATTCAATCCAGTTTCCTTCGGTTTGAAATGCAGCTGAAATTCCCTGCATAGTAAAAAATATCTCATAGTGGAAATTAAAAACCAGTATAGAATCGATCCAATATACAAAAACCAGGTCATCCTGCAGCATCACTGTTTGATATATGGACCTGTTGATGGTTCTCTGAGCAGAGGTTCAGTTGAAGTGTGTGTTGAAGCGTCTCTCTCTCTCTCTCTCTCTCTCTCTCTCTCTCTCTCTCTCTCTCTCTCTCTCTCTCTCTCTCTCTCTCTCTCTCTCGTGTCTGCTGCAGGTCACCAGGCGTTTGACCGAGAGCGACTACGGCCTCCAGGGGAACAGCATGCTGGAGGACCGGCCCACCTCCAACCTGGAGAAACTTCACTTCATCATCGGCAACGGCATCTTACGACCGGCCCTCAGGTGACCTTTGACCTTTGTTCTGGAGCAGATTCCTTTAAACGTCTCCACTGAATCCACAGAACAGCCTGCTGCACAACATCCTCTGAGATGATGTGTGAGGGTACAGTTTGTCCTGAGGGTGGCGCTACAGACAAAGCCAGTGTTTAAACTCAAAAGGTTTTATCTCCTAGGTGACATTAGAAGAAACCTACCATTACCAGAGGAAGGTTTATATAAAGTATTCAAAAGGGAAATGATTCATCTCGTCAGGAGCATGAATTTGTTGAGCAATTAGAGTATACAATATTTTCCCTTTAGCTTCAGGTTTATTTCATTCCACAAAAATGTAAAGTGACCACACATCACAGGATTTAACTGTTTAACTTGGGACTATTCATTAAGACTGAAAGATTATATAGCTTCAGTCCCTGATTGAGTTTTCCAGAGTGTTTTTTAAATGATTAGACCCCTGATGTAGCTCCTCTGTTGTTTCTCTGCTCCAGGGACGAGATCTACTGTCAGATCTGCAAACAGCTCACCCAGAATCCGTCCAAGAGCAGTCACGCCCGAGGATGGATCCTGCTGTCGCTCTGCCTCGGCTGCTTCGCCCCCTCCGAGAAGTTTCTCAAAGTAAGAAACCTCTGACTCAGTCCTCGTGAGGACTTCACACCCCCTTAGTGCAAAGTCTCACTCGAGCATTCGGTCACCTGAGACCTCGGCTCTCGATTTACCAGGATTTGTTATGGGAGAGGTAAAGCCGCTGGGCGAATACAAATGTGGATCGGCCAGACGACTGATGAGTGATTCATGTGATGTTTGTCGGAGACTGAACACAACTGCTCTTCCTTTTCATTGTCTCCTTACTTAAATGATTCCATAATTCCTGCAACAAAATCAAATTATCCACAAAAAGAACCTTGTGACATTGACAAATCAAACCAGACTGAACAAAAGAGAGAAAATAAATGCTTCAAAGACAGAATCCAACAGAGAGCATTAGACAGAGCAATTACTGAAAGTCACAAACATCTTTCTGTCTCCGTCATAAAAGTCATAAAAGCTCAGGAGTCTGAACCAGAAAAGCAAAAGTCATTAAAGTAAACAAAAGTTTAAGTTATTAAAGAATCCACTCAATAATATTTTTTTCCATTATTTGTATGGAAAAAAATATCCAATCCTATAATTTCAGCTCAGAAGATTTAATACTTTCCTTTTCTTCTGTGACTGTTTGGTCAAAACAAGACGTCTGACTTTGACTCACAGTTTTCTGACACTTTATAAACAACACAACAATAATCAGCTATTAATAATGAAATAATGGATGAATCAAAATGTTGTGTAAATATTTTCATTGTTCATTTGATAAACTTTTTGCTCTTTCTCTCTCAGTAAATTACAATTAACTCTGTTTGTTCCTTTGTTATGATCTCAAACAGAGTCAGTGTGTAATTTCAACTTTTTTATTTGCTTTATTTGACTCAGGATTAGTGATTTGATGAAGTTTTCTCTCATCTTTTTACGTCTGTCCCTCTGTTTTTAGTATTTACGGACCTTCTTGATCAACGGTCCCCCCGGTTACGCTCCATACTGCGAGGAGAGGCTGAGGAGGACGTTTATCAATCGCACGCGGACTCAGCCGCCGTCCTGGTTGGAGCTGCAGGCCACGAAATCTAAGAAGCCCATTATGTTACCGGTCACGTTCATGGACGGCACCACTAAGACCCTCCTGGCCGACTCGGCCACCACCGCCAGCGAGCTCTGCAACGCTCTGGCAGACAAGAACAACCTGAGAGATCGATTCGGCTTCTCGCTGTACATCGCCCTGTTCGACAAGGTGAGAACCAGGGGTGTGGACGCACTGGGAGACACTGGGAGACACTGGGCCCCAGGGGGACAGACGTGTAATGTATGGGTACAGTATGTGACAGGATGACCTTATGAAACTGCTCTCGTCAGGTGTCGTCATTGGGCAGCGGCAGCGACCACGTCATGGACGCCGTCTCCCAGTGCGAGCAGTACGCCAAGGAGCAGGGCGCTCAGGAGAGGAACGCCCCCTGGAGGCTGTTCTTCAGGAAGGAGATCTTCAGCCCCTGGCACAACCCGGCCGAGGACCAGGTGGCCACAAACCTCATCTACCAGCAGATCGTCCGAGGGGTGAAGTTCGGAGAGTATCGCTGCGAGAAGGTGAGAGCTCCGTGTTACTGAATTCACAGTTCGTCCATTTCTATCTTTAGAAGGAGACATTTATGATCTTCTTCATCATCTCTTTGCCCTGTGTCTGGTCTTGCAGGAAGAGGACTTGGCAGAGCTGGCCTCTCAGCAGTACTTTGTGGATTACGGCCCTGAAATCCTCCAGGATCGTCTGCTCAGCCTCATCCCGTCCTACATCCCCGACAGAGAGATCAGCGCCACTAAGACGTCAGAGAAGTGGTCTCATCTTATCATCCAAGCCCACAAGAAGGTACCTGCAGCAGGAAGCTACCAACCACAGACACTTTGTTCTGTGAGCGACAGTGACTAACTGTAGTTGATTGTTCAGGGAGTAATCTTGAAGAGGAGGTCGAACACACAGAAGGTGAAGGAGGACGTGGTGGATTTCGCTCGTTTGAAGTGGCCTCTGCTCTTCTCTCGCTTCTACGAGGCCTTTAAATTCTCAGGTAAGATTCTGAGTCTCATCGTTAAACTCCGGTGTCACAGGGAATCTGTTCTCGTTCCTCGTGGTCGTGACACACGTCTCCTCCACAGGACCCAGTCTGCCCAAGAACGACGTGATCGTGGCGGTGAACTGGACCGGGGTTTACTTTGTGGACGAGCAGGAGCAGGTGCTGCTGGAACTGTCTTTCCCAGAGATCACTGCGGTGTCCAGTAGCAGGTATGATCACAAAATCATAACCTGTGTCACAAATTAGATGGGTTTTTTATGTGTGTAGATGTGGAAAATGAGATCTTACTTTATGGCTTCTCAATTGTAAGATTTTCATTCTGGGAATTTAAATTTAAAGCAATTATCCAGCATTTAAATTATTACCTCAGGATTTAACTGGTTTAATATGAATTTCCTTTCTCAGAAGTAGCAGGTACGATCGAACCACTGACAACAAAACCTGTGTCACGGTGAAATTAGATGATATTTGTGTGTGTGTAGAGGTGAAAATGATGAGTTCCTACTTTATAGCCTCTCAAATACTGTGAGTTAATGTGCCTGACTGGCATTTTAAATGTGTGACCTAAATATCAACAGAATCGACGATTTTCATTCTTTAGTATCGTAATTTAAAGCAATTATCCAGCCTTTAAATTAGAATAATTACCTTTTGGTTCAAATGAATTACCTTTTTCAGAGGAGGTAAACTCCAAGGCCAGAGCTTTACCTTGGCCACTATGAAAGGAGACAAGTACACGTTCACCTCCAACAACGCCGAGGACATCCGGGACCTGGTGGTCTCCTTCCTCGACGGTCTGAGGAAGAGGTCCAAGTACGTGGTGGGACTGATGGACTGTCCCAACCCCGGTAAAAATTCATGGATAAATGGAAAAGAAAAGCTTGTTTTGAGGCGGTTGTTTTGCATGTAAGGGCGTCAGATACGTGTTTTAAACAGGTTTACGTACGTGTTCTTTATGCAGCCGGGGTCGACTCCTCCTTCCTGAGTTTCTCCAAAGGGGATCTCATCATCCTGGACGATCACGACGGAGAACACGTGATGAACTCGGGTTGGGCTCATGGCATCAACGACAAGACCAAACAGAGAGGAGACTTCCCGGCTGACTGCGTCTACGTCCTGCCCACCGTCACCAGACCCCAGTACGACATCGTGGTGGGTGGAGCCACGACTAACCACTCGAGATTATTGATTACTGCTTCGTCCCAGTAGTGAAACCATGTCGTCTCCTCCCTCTCTCCATCTATTCTTTCTCCCTCTCTCCATCTCAGGCGCTCGTGACCATGACTCCCGATCAGAGACGAGAATCCATCAGTTTGTCCCAGATGAAGCCGTCAGACACCGAGGACAAAACAAAGACGTACACGCTGGAGGAGTTCTCCTACGACTACTTCAGGTGCTTTTTATTCTGTATCTTCAAACAACATTTATGGTTAAACATCGCTGTGGTGCTCGTGGCCCCTTTATTCAAAGTTCTAGCTTGTAAAATGTAGGTGAAAGGATCTATTGGCAGAAATTGAGCTGCAACATGCAACTTCACCACTAGATGTCACTAAATACTACACACTGAACCTTTAACCTTGACTCAACTTCTGATCTCCATCATGTCAACATCATCATCATCTGTCAATTATAACAATTCTGGATTAAATTGTGTCCAGGACTTAGGCTGTAAATAAAGATGGCACTTCCTGTGGAGTTGAGATGATCCTTGTTACTATCAGAGCTTCTTAATTAAAGCGTAAATTAGCATGTTATGTGTGACCGGTGTCCTGGTGTCCACTCCCCCCCCTCCCCTCCTGTGTACCTGCAGGCCTCCTCCTAAGAACACCTTGAGCAGGGTGATGATCCCCAAGTCCCGAGGGAAGGAGCGTCTGTGGAGCTGCACCAGGGAGCCTCTCAAACAGCCTCTGCTGAAGAAGGTGCTGGCTCACGAGGAGCTCGCCCAGGAGGCCTGCCTGGCCTCTACAGATATCCTTCACCACAGTGTGTGTGTGTGTCGGTGCAATTCCCTAAACATGCCAGATTTATTTACCATCAAGATCCATTTATTATTCCCGGGAAATGTAAGAGAATGTGGAAAAACACACAATTACACACAATGATAAAGGAAGGGATAATATTTTTTGGTTCTCTGATCCAGATCTGCACCAAAATGTTACCGCCTAGTATTTTAGGGACAAACTAAATATAATCTCACTACAAAGTAACATTGTCTTGTCCATCCAAATATCTGAGATTTCAAAAAAAACATGTTTTTCTCTGAGAATTAATATCTTCTCACTCTTTGTAATATTTCTCTCTTGTCTTGTTTATCTTCATAAAATGTGTTTTATTTGTTTTACTAAAACAACCATTTGACCTGTTTCTGTATCAAATGATTTAATCATTCATGTCAATCCATTAAAACTGTTGTTATGTTGTTGTTATGGTTGTTGTTGTGTTGTTGTCCTTAACTGCGTCTCCACCTGTGATGAAGTACATGGGCGACTACCCGTCCAAACGCGTTCGCTTCGTCAACGAGCTCACGGACCAGATCTTCGAAGGAGCGCTGAAGGCCGAGCCGCTGAAAGACGAGATCTTCTGTCAGATCCTCAAACAGCTGACGGACAATCACATCAAGTGAGTCTGAGGCACACACACAGGACATCTGACGTGTGACGATAACTGATGGTTAGAAATATAAGAAACACATGTGTATTTTATTATAGAAGCAAAGGTGGATTTCAAGAAGCTCACCTGCACATGAATCAAGCTTTTTCAGAGTTGTCAGATCACATATTTAAGTGCTGTGAATTATTCATACAATTGTTCCTTCCCGTGTGTGTAGGTCCAGTGAGGAGAAGGGCTGGGAGCTGCTGTGGCTCTGCACTGGTTTGTTTCCTCCCAGTAACGTCCTGCTGCCTCACGTCCAGAAGTTCCTCCAGGCCAAGAAGCACTGTCCTCTGGCTCCGGACTGTATGCAGCGGCTGCAGAAAGCTTTACGGTGACTCACACAGACCGGAGGTGTTTGTGTCTATTTAACACTCTTTCTGTCGTTTAACCTCTCCTTGTGTATTTGTCGTAGAAACGGCTCGAGGAAGTATCCCCCTCACCTGGTGGAGGTGGAGGCCATCCAGCACAAAACCACACAGATCTTCCACAAAGTTTATTTCCCAGACGACTCAGATGAGGTCAGTGACGACTAAGATAACGATAAGCTTAAGCATTTCGACAAAAGGGAAGCAGCGTCGACGTTTTCACGACCACACACTGCACATGGCCTCGTGTTCCAGCTGTTTCACTTTGTCGTGTTCCAGCTGTTTCACTTTGTCCTGGTTTGCGTTCTCAGGTGTTTGAGGTGGAGTCGAGCACCAAAGCCAAAGATTTCTGCCACAACATCTCCGGGCGTCTGATGCTCAAATCCTCGGAGGGCTTCAGTCTTTTTGTCAAGATCACAGACAAGGTGAGAAGGGACTGTGGATCTGGATTCTGGTGAATATGGTTTGTAGTTACTGAAGGAGTCCATGAGTTTTCTTCAGCAGAAAGAACAGAGCTCACTTTATTTTATTCTGTCACTTTTTATGCTTTTTGGTTATTGAACACCTGTGGAATCTGCTTCTTAGAGAACATCAGTTTGTGGTTTGGTTTTCCAGGTCATCAGTGTCCCCGACGGAGACTTCTTCTTCGACTTCGTGAGGCATCTGACGGACTGGATCAAGAAAGCCAGACCCGTGAAAGACGGTAAAGATGAACCTCTTCAATCTGTTACTGCAAGAAAGCACAAAGCTGCAGCTCTCCAGTGTTGTTGATTATAGTCGTAACCCTGATCTTCTTTGAAAAGGTGACACTTTAAACTTAAAAATCAGACAGAAGGGAACTTTGGCTCAGCTTCTTTTAAACAACTAGTTCATAAACTATTCTGTGTTAAAGTTGTTGCTTGAAATGCTTTACACAGATAGAATTAGGAGACTCTGAGCTTTTCAAACAAGGTCAAACTTATATAGTTTGTGTGTAGACTGAGTCCAGAACAAACTGCCCACATGTATATTATTGTTTAAAGTTGATATTTCATGACTCTTCTAACCTGTTGTTCATGTTGTGTCTTCACTGTGAAGGTGTCGTGCCTTCACTGACGTACCAGGTGTTCTTCATGAAGAAGCTCTGGACCAACACGGTGCCGGGAAAGGATTCCATGGCCGACTCCATCTTCCACTACTACCAGGTGAGTTTTAGCAAATTTATATGGCACTTTGAATAAATTAACAGCTTGGAGAAGATAAACAAGAGCTCCCAGACGTTGTGTAAACTGTGTCGACTCTGCAGGAGCTGCCTAAGTATCTGCGCGGCTACCACAAGTGTCCGAGGGACGAGGTGTACCAGCTGGCGGCGCTGATCTACCGGGTGAAGTACGACGAGGAGAAATCGCACTTCCAGAACATTTGCAAAATCCTGAAGGAGCTCGTGCCCCAGGACCAGCTCCGACATCTGTCCCCGGACGACTGGAAGAGGGTGAGCGCACGTTTCACAACAGCAGAGACGGAAATGATCAGATATGATCTCTACTGAATACGTGTTGTGTTGTTATGAGGATTTTAACTTGTGTTTTTGTCTTTGTTTCCCGTCTCAGTCGATCCTGTCGCTGTTCAACAAACAATCGGGGAAAACTCCAGAAGAAGCAAAACTATCGCTGCTCAAAATCATTTACAAGTGGCCCACGTTCGGTTCTGCCTTCTTTGAAGTGAAGGTAAAATCGTTAGAATTTGTGCAGCTCAGTTTGTAAAATACGTAATTACATGTGTTGTGTCACGTTCCCTTTGAGAAAGAAAGAATAAACAAGCTGCATCACACAGTGTGTTAGGTTTTTGGTTTTAAATGGTTTTTTTTTCTGCAGCAAACAACGGATCCAAATTACCCAGAAACCCTCCTGATAGCGATAAACAAACACGGAGTGAGTCTGATCGATCCGAAGTCGAAGGTGAGTCCTGATCCATCATATTCCTGCACATGATTAATCACCAGTGTGAGATAAACGTGTAGTTTGTGCATCAATCGGTGCAGAACTTCATTACCCATAAATCTCTGCTTGTGCCTTAAAAACAGATCTTGCTTAGATTTTGGTCAGTTTGGCTTTAAGTTGCTCAAACCACAACTTGTAGATTCAAATTGTAAGTGTTTACTTCATCCTGCAGGAGATCCTCACCACTCACCCCTTCACCAAGATCTCAAACTGGAGCAGCGGCAACACGTATTTCCACATCACCATCGGAAACCTGGTCCGAGGCAGCAAACTGCTGTGTGAAACCTCCCTGGTGAGTCCCAGCACACAAGACTTTGTGAGAATATGGCAACAAAAAAAGGATTAAAATACTTTATTTCACTTGAGCTGTTGTTTTAAACATTTCCACAAAATCAAATCAAACAAGACAGGGACGATTTTAGACAAAGTGAATTTTAAAATCATTGAAAAACTCAATGAATCTGAAAAGTAACAAATCTAAATAAACAAAAATCTAACACAGAGCAATGTTTTACTCCTCAGGGCTACAAAATGGACGACCTCTTGACCTCTTACATCAGCCAGATGCTGACGACCATGACTAAACAGAGAACGTCCCGGGGCAACAGCAAGTGATCTGAAACTGGAAAGTCATCGACCACTGTCAATCAATCCTGCACACACACACACACACACACACACACACACACACACACACACACAAACACACACAGACACACACACACAGTGTAAAGCCACGTGGACACTCATCTTTGCTTTGTCCCCATCGAGGGTTTGTTCAGACAGACACGATTGACGGTTTTCTCCGACACTGTAATGCCAACGTTTTTCCTTTATGTTCTTATGAATGGGCTCCGTCTTAAAACTCACCCGCTGCCTTTGAATCACCTTTTCCCACCGGACCACAGTTATTTGGCTTTTTATTCCGCTCAGTGTGAAATGTTGTCTCCATCTCACTGGACGACTCTAGATGTCTGCGTTATTTTATCAAAGACGTTTCTCAGTTTATTACCTGAGTTAGTTTCATTAAAACTGTTTTAGGAATATGATGTTTTCTTCAAATGCAGGCATCAACAAAACAGTTTCACCAAACCAGTTCCAAGTAAAGAGTCACCTTTGAACGTGTTGTGGATCAAATCTAAACCTCACCAGAGGTCACGTCTCATTCACACGACCCTTCAGATTTCAGCTAGTGTTTCTATTTCTCTTTCTTTTGATTGGTTTGTTTTAGTTCGTACAGTTTACGTCGTCAAATCTGGATGTTAAACTAGCTGCTGATGTTTTCTCTAGTGATGCATGTGGAAAGGAACCCGACCACACGTGTAACAGGAGGTTCAATCTCCACCTGTTGGTCGGAGTCGATTCCACAGGACTGAAGATGGTGAATGATTTTATTCTCATGTGTCTGTTTCTTTTTTCTTTTTTCTAAACATTTGAACCACTAGCACTGATTTTTAAACATGAAGAAACAATCACATTACTTTTTTGTTGGACCATGTTTATTAAGAAGAAATTGTTGTATTCAATATGTGACCACATATCCTGATGAAGACGTGAATAAACGACATTTTGCAAAGAACAGAAAACGTAGTTTCTCTTAATGCACCTCTGGAGTTTAAATCGATTCAAAAAAATACCTGAAAACATTTTCAGTCTGATCAGTCGCTAAAATATTGGCCACTTCCTTTAAAACTTAAATTTACTAAAGATAAACTGAACTTTTTTTGTTTCTGAGGTAGAAAAAATTAATCTGGAATGTTATTAAAGTGAAGAAACGTTTGTAATTCACTGAGATCTTTGAGGTCGGCAGTTTGTGGTTCAGTGTCGGCGGAGGTCAGGTCACGGTGACGGTTGCCAGGTTTGGCGTCTTCTCTGCTTGCAGCTTCGTGCTGGAGATCGACCAAATGTCGCTCATCTCTGAAAACAAAGATCAGATGAATAAAATGTTTGTGTACCCCTTTGTGTAAAATGTAATTTCAGAAATGCAACAAAAGGCTGGAAGCATAAAACAACAGGGATGGTTAAATGAGGATTTGGGACAATTCACACCGGAAAGAAAACAGATGTGTCTTTAAGTAAAGTGGTTGAAACATAATTTCTCAATGGATTTATCTTCACATTGGGAGTTTTTAGAATATTTCAACTATCATTTATTCTGCAGAATATTTTCCAGATACATTTTTTGATCTATAAAATGTGAAATAGTGAAACTTTCTCACGGTGATGTTTCGTTTACTCATGTTATGTTATTTGGTCAATTTTCTATTAAGCTTAATTTCCGTGGGCTCGGTTCTGAACCCCAATTTAATTCATGATATAATTAGAGGTTAATTGACCTCAGGATGAATATGAAAGTATTTATCTGAACAAAGCATCGGGGCCGTTCCTTCACTGTGTCTCACCCGTCCGGAACTGGCTGTAAGTGGCTTTGTCCAGTGAGATTTTGTCGCCTGAGCAGGAAGTCAGTCCTCGCTCTCGCCACCTGGGGGCAAAACAAGAAACTGAGACGACAGCACAGGATTCGACGTCTTCACTGGAGTCACCTCTACATCTGGAGTTTACTCTGAATGTTAAAAACAGGAAGTGGTGTGTGTGTGTGTGTGTGTCTGAGAGAGAGAGAGAGAGAGAGAGAGAGATTCACCAGTGAAAAATGAAGATGGGGACGATCAACACCAGCGACAGCAAATCAGTGAGAATCCAAATCAGGTTGTATTCACCTGGAGTCTGAAAGAAGGAGAGAAACGTGACAATGAACCAAACTCGATCTGATGATGAAGACCATGATGTGCTGTAAAGTACCATGAGGAAGAGCGGGGAGCCCATGATGCTGAGGAGCTGGGGGGTGTTGGTGCTGACGGAGTGGACGCCGCAGCACCACGCCAGCGAGTAGAGCCACGGCTCACTGACCACATACAGGTTGGTGGTGATGTTCACGGCGGCGTATTCACTGCTCACGAGAGGAGTGTTACCACATATTACACAGGGCAGCAGCCACACAAACACACACACACACACACACACACACACACACACACACACACACACACACACACACACACACACCTGACAAGCTCAGCAGACATGGACGTGTAGTCCAGGTTCAGTTTGACCACGTTGTTGCTCTGGAGCTCCTCTAGAGGGAGTCGACTTCCTGACGTCTGCTGCAGCTCCGGGTCAAATTCATTCACAACAGACCTGAGCTCTGACGGCAGCCACAGCACCTGGTGACACACACACACACACACACACAGACACACACACACACACACACACACACACACACACACAAATATATAATATATATATTATATATAAATACTCTTTGTAAACATCTCTTCCCTTAAGTTACATGATGCTATGTTTAATTTAGAGATTTTATAAGTGACAGACTTTCTAAACAAGGGAGAACAGAACATAGTGGATTTAAATAAACTTATTCACATTTACATTACTACTTATTCTGCTTCGACACTTTACACAACCTTAAAACTGACCTTGTTTCCAATTTGAAGTCGTCAAATGACCAGTTTTATAGATCTCTCTTCAATAGAAGAAGTTCAGGGGGTAAAACGCCATTTGGCAATCAGAGGAATTTGACTGTTTTACCATTTGTTTGTTTTTCAGCAAAGAAAACTACTGAACAGATTTTCCTCCAAACTTCGAGGGAAGGATGAAACATGAACCAGGAAGTGAAGTCTGTTGCAGCTGTGTCTGACCTGTGAGGAGCGAATGGACGACCCGTGGATGACCTCCAGCGTGCGTTGGATCCAGGTGTCGCTGTACGGGTGTGAACTGGGCGGACGGTAGAGGTCGAAGATCACCAGCTTGTCCGTGCGAGCCGCCAGCTGGAGGAAGGCCTGCAGGCTGCAGACCGACTGGTTTCCTGCCCGCTGGCGCTCGTCTGCTCCCAGAGAGCCGGCCGTACCGAACGGATCGACCTGGGAGGGGCGAGCGTCGATTATCAATTAACACGCTGAAACAAGCTGGAGGACATGTTGATGGGTGATGCACACTTTGATATTGAGTATTTTAATTTAACAGCTAGATATTTTAAAATTCTATATAATAAAAACACTTCTCTATATTGTCTACTGAGCGTTTTGTGCGACTCACAGAGAGGAACCAGGCGCCGGCGTTCAGGCTCTGCAGCTCCGCCCAGGTAAACATGGCCGCCGCGGTGTCGGTCCGGTTTGGGAAAACCTCGTCGACGTTGGTCGTCCGCCGCAGCGTGCGGTCGTGCATCAGGAAGGGGACGCCGTCATAACTGTAACCATGACAACACAACAGCTATCATCACAGTGGAGTGTGTAGAAAAACTTTTTCACGCCCACTGACCTGATGGTGACGTCGGTCTCCAGACCTTCACTTCCTGCCTCCACCGCCTTCTCAAATGACATCAGAGTGTTTTCCGGAGCGAGCTGCAACACACAGTGAGCAATGAATTATTACATTAACATTTGAATTTCACTCTAAATATGTCTTGCGTTGTGTTTACAGAAATGTAAACAGTTTGGCAGAGAAGGATATGATTCACTTCCTGTTTGGAAAGAGCATCAGATACACACTGTGTCCAGGAAAATGTTTCACATATTTGACATAGATTTGTGAAAAGTGTTCGTCTCGTGTCCAGACTTTAAACTTCCTGCTCTGGAAGATTTTCACAGTCGGATGATTTCACTGCTCTGACGTCTTTATACATTTTAAACAAATCGCAAAAATGAGTTTTACAAGCACGAAAGTTCAGTTTTCTCTGGTTTCAGTTTCTCAAATTTGCTGCTTTTCTTTGTCAAAATGTAAATTACAAAGATCAAACTTCTCGACACAACAAGCAAAGTAAAAGCACACTGAAGGATTTCAGACAATCTGACAAAAAAGCTCAATCAGAAAATGACACAAACAAAATAAAGTGGGATGTCTGGGCCGGCTGCTCACCATGGGGGCTCCCCGGTGGCCGATGAGGGTCGGTGCAGGGCCCAGGCGCCGCTCCTCTTTGATACAAGGAGAATACAAACCCAGGGGAACCAGGTAGAGAGCAGAGAGGAGGCCGAGGTACACACAGAGGATCAGGCCACGACGAACTGAAACACACACAGAACACGAGCACGTCTTTTAAAAACCAGCACAGGAGACGGAGTCGGGGTTTGAAAAGACGGAGACGTGTTCGTGTCGGTCTGTTTTATATCAGAATACAGATATTATATTGAGGATTAATCTCAAACCGGTTTAAAGAGCGAACATTTCTGCATTAAAGAGATATTATCCACTTGCTTGTGAAAGGTTATTGAGTTCATTCATAAGCTTGTGACAGTAGGTGGACATAAAACAAATTTCCTCCTTCAAAACCAACAGTTTAGAAAGTTTTCATTCATTCAAAAACTTTAACGACTTTACAATTTAAATACGAGACACGTGCGCCTCACCTTTGCCGTTCATGCGAAAGAAATGCAAAGCTATTGGCCAGGCCAGCGCTGTCATCAGCAAGACTCCGCCCACATGTAAATAAGGAGCCGTTACCTGGTTCAGAGAGAAAATCTGACGTCAGAAAACTGAGGGATGGGTGGGAAGAGAGAGAGAGAGAGAGAGAGAGAGAGAGAGAGAGAGAGAGAGAGAGAGAGAGAGAGAGAGAGAGAGAGAGAGAGAGAGAGAGAGAGAGAGAGAGAGATTCACCTGAAATGAAAGAAGTAACGTCTTCCACTCTTTACTCCACAGTTTGGACAGGACGGCCGTGGCTAAGACGGAGAACAACAGACTGACCAGGATCCCAATCTGACGATGTAGGAAGATAGAACAAACTCAGACCGTCACATAACTTCATCGTTCTGCAGCAGATGTGAAAGTGCCAAGTTTCGTTTTTTTATTTAAAGGTGCAGTGTGTAGAGTTTAGTGACATCTAGTGGTGAAGTTGCATGTTGCAGCTGAGACAGAGCAGATTTACCTTGTGACTCCAGTGTAAAAACAGTTTCTGCCCCTCCGACAGCAAACACACAGCGAGCAGCTGGAAGAAATACAACTGTACTATTAACGATTGTCAAAAAATTAATTTAAAGTTATTCAGACAAACCAACTGGACAATAACAACAGAGAAAGTTACATAAATTAAGAAAATAGTGAGTATTTAATGTATTTACATTTATATGGGTAACAAAACAAAACTTTCTTCGAATATTTGACAAGGTATAAAATGTTTCCATCAGAGAATACTTTCTAATTTTCAAAGATGTTATACATTTGAAACAAACTGGATGACAAAACAACTTTAATCAGTGAAACCTTCACCGGTTGAACCTCAGTGTCTCACCAGTAGAACAGCGACATAGGTAAAGAAACCTGCAGCGATGACCAGCAGCACCACAGACCAGGGGAACCAGAAGCCCAGGTTCCCAAAGTTAAACCTGCACAGTACACGGGATAAACACATGTTAAACACAATCACGTGTTAAACACAAACACTGGATAAACACACACAGAGAGAGAGAGAGAGAGAGAGAGAGAGAGAGAGAGAGAGAGAGAGAGAGAGAGAGAGAGAGAGAGAGAGAGAGAGAGAGAGAGAGAGAGAGAGAGAGAGAGTGACATTTAAATGCCTCCAGTATCTGCAGAGAGTCGGATGTGTGATATGACTGTTGCACCGCTACCAAACAAAAGAAGAAGTATAACAAAGTTAAATTATAATTAAAATACATTATTTAATTAATAAATATTTAATCTTACTTAAATTGACTTAGAACACTCCAATCAATCAATCAATCAAATTTTCTTTGTATAGCCCATATTCACAAATCACAATTTTTCTCGTAAGCCTATAACATGGTGAGACATCCTCTGTCCTTAACCCTCAACAAGAGGAAGGAAAAACTACTAAAAACCCTTTTAACATGGTAAACAGAAGGTAGAAACCTCAGAGAGACACATGTGAGGATCCGTCTCCCAGGACGGACACAAGTGCAAATACATGTCAAGTGTAAAGGAGAACATCAGAAAGATAAAGGTTTTAGCAGCATTGATAAGGGTAAACATTCTGAAGGATAACTGAAGGACTTCATGTGACCAGTAAACTGTTAATGGTTGAACATTAAGTTACACAAAGGTGTTACACAAAGGTGTGTCCCTGTGGCTCAGGGTGAAGATGTTGACATGAACAGTAAAGTCCACAGTTCAAATCCAGCTGGACTCCTTTGCTACATCTCTCTTGTTTCTGGTCATTCTCTCTACAAAGAGCTTAAAAAAGGACATTTTAAAATCCACAAATGAATAAACGATACCAGTGTTTAATCTCAATTTACTGTATTAAAAGTTCCTTTTAGTCTTCAGATCTGCATCAGGACTAAAAGAGAAAATGAATCTGATTCAGCATCACCGAGCTTTGATCATTCCTGTAGTGAGTCCACGACCTGGAACCTGTGCACCCGACTCAGAGACATTCTATTTTACTTTTAAGTTGTATATTCCTGGATGGAGGAGTTGGATTAAATGACCAAACAGAGATGTCACGTTAAATTCCAGCATTGAAAACATGAGGTTATAGTTTTACGACTCTGGGACCATGTTATCACACATGTAATCTGCTGTTTGTTCACTCGAGTGCAAGCGGGACTCAACTCACCAGTCAAAGTCGTCGTAGTCGTTCTCCGCGTTTCCCCAGAAGTAGAGAAACACCAGCGTCAAGCAGAAAGCCGCCACGAGCAGAGCGAAGCCGACTCCTTCCAGCTGTCGACCACACAAACACAACAGGGAACATTTTTAACCACAAAGCTCATAAATACGTAAGATTGTACCTGGATTCCATTTGGTTTCCATGGAGATTTGACTGTTAACCAGTAGAAAGAGGAATTCAAACAGCATCAGCTCTGAAGTGGCTCAGCTGTGAAATAAACCTCAGAGTCGTTTACCACATAGAAGCAGATCAGTAATGAAGAGATGTGAGATCCATAAAACATTTATAATCTTTTAATTGATGGTTAAACTGGTGTTATTATGCTGAACGACAATAACTGTGAAAGAGAAAATCAATAAAACTTCCTCTCTAATAGGAATCATTATATTTTAATGGTCAATTGATTTTCTTCTTCTCAGCAGCACTTAACCTTTTCTATTACAAGGATCCATGAGATCGATTCATTTATTCATCCAAATATTTTTGCTGACAATTGTTTTGAATACTTTGACATTTTTGGAATGAAAATGGTTTCATATATCTGATCAATGGCTTAGGACAAATATATTAAAGAAGTTGACACAAACTCTACTTCATATCGGACGGGATCGAGGAGGAAGTTGTTCTGCAACAGTTTCAAGTTGTGATTCCTTCTGATCGGTTAGATGTGAAGCAAAAGTCGGAAGCAAAACTTAAAAATTAAACCTGTGATATCTCTCACATCTAACACATCTAGTTTGAAAAGGCCTAAACAGATGTAATTCAATGAATGTGCCCCAGGACCCCCTAGTGGTTGAACCTGGCCATGACCTTAAGGGCCTGATGCCTTGGACCAGATGTGTCCAGATGTTGGACGTGGTCTGACCTTGCTGCAGCAGCAGTCTCCGGGCTGAGGACGGCTCCTCTCGTGGCGTCTCCACCTGCAGCCGTACAACCCGGACAGACACCACACCAGAGGCCGGTGCTCGTACCGACGCAGCAGTCTGGCCCGGAGGCCGAGCTGCGTCCCAGACAACGAGGACGCCATGACTCACACACACGTGGACACACCCTCCATCCTGCTCGCACACACCTGAGACACACAAACAACAGACATGATCTCTCACGGAACTTTCTACTTCTTTCGTTTGATGCCGTCTCCACTTCCTGCAATTGGTCCAAAAGTCTGAACCATGAAAACAAAAGTTGATTTGATCTGGAAGGACGCCTCCTCCTTTGGTGGGACTCAGTTTTGGTGTGTTATTGTTGGTCTGGACCTTGGATTCTGGTCCCAGGAACCGTTCACACATCATATTTCCAAACTAAACAATGTGGGAGTTAAGGCGTCCTGACTCGCCATTGAATGAGTTTGTGTATCTGCAGGATCTCGACATCCAGGCTCCATCCTTTCATCTCTCACTCTGGCTCCAAATGATCGCTGTGATCTTAGGTCATGATTTCTGTGTAGTTGCATCAGGCCAGGACTCTTGTCTTACATGTCTAGTTTGGACTCGGGTGGACCATGTAGCCTTTGTCTGAGATACACAACCTTGTGTTTTGATGGTGTTTAATCAAACTTTGATGCCACGCTCACACCAAAAACTCGAGGTCACACAAAATTTGAGGTAGATTATATCTCCATCTTGTTGAGATGACATTCATCTCAATATGAAGTTGACCTGATAAAAGCCCTGGGACAAGTTCGTCAAAGTCAAAATGTGAAAATTGGCCACAAAATCCAAAACGGTCGCTTAGCCTATTTCAGATTACTCCAGAATTCAAATACTTTTCAGGGTTTTGAATTTCCCGCAAACTTTGGTGAGAATTTGACCAAGTCTATTCCCTGAAAAAGCCCCATAAGGGAAATAAAAATCCTTTGAAATACAATAAGCAGCAACCCTGCAAAGCAAACCACAATAGAAGAAGACACGTGTTAAGGTCAATGTCCTCTTTGCTTATCGGCGTCAACAGAACCGGACTCAAGTTTAATTTTCTGCCATTTTACAGGTAAACACTAAACACACATGAGCGTCAGACGTCTTCAAGTGTTTAAGTAAAATCAATTCCAGTTCCGGTTTGCAATTCCGAAAATAATCTTACATGTATATTTACATATTTTGTACAACATTAGACATCTAATAGTTGAGTCCATGAATGACTGAGAACAGAAATTTTACAAGAAAAACACCCAGAACCAATATAAATGTATATTTAAATATATATTAAACTTTATCTCCTAGAACCAGTCCAATTTTGTTCAAACAATACTTTGATGCACCTCGTCAGTCTCTCTGTTATAAATGGGGGCATGTGTTACAGAAATCGAAGCTAACCAAATCATGAAAATGAGAGCTGACATTAAGTAAGATTAAATAAATACAATTATTTCCTATTAAATGTTTTCTGTCCCGTCTTAAAATGAATTAAACACCAATGAATTTGAATTGAACTGGTTTCTTGACTTTACAACTGGCCTGAACATAAATCATCTTAAACTTTAGCACATAAAGTGTTGTATGTGCGCCGAATTGGATATCGTGATCTGTTAATACATGAAAATATCTTACCTCGTGTAAAGTGGATTCCGGCTCCGTGAGAGAATGAGATGATCGGTAGAATGGAGACTTTCACAAGGGAGTCTGGTGAGGGTCGACTCCCGGAGGCAGAGAACCGGACATATCACGCAGACCTGCTTCCTGCAGCTGAGGATCCTCGACGCTGCTGCAGCTTCAGTGTCTCCGGAGAATGTTCCAACATCAACATGTTGTCATCCCTCCTCCAGGTCGCCTCTGCCTCCCGGGGATCCGCGGGGGCAGAGGCCGCAGAGAGAGCTCCCTCTCCGGTTACAGCCTGGCAGCGAGTGGCCTCCTGTGGAGGAAACCACATCAACTCCGAGGAAATAAAACACTTCGCCTTTAAACAGCTTTTCTTTGTAAAGCAGGAATTTAACACTGTTGTGTAACATCAAGAGACCCAGAGTCGAGGAGCAGCTACAATAATATGTGGTTTCCTGTTGGTTATCATTATATCACATGGAAATACACAACATAATTTACTTTATTGAGTCTGTGGGTGCAAGTAAATATGATTTTAATGTGGAAATATAAATATCACAGGATGAAAGCTGCTTTATTTTGGAATGTTTCGTGGGAAATCGGGATATTATCACAAGATGAGTCCAGGTGATAAGTAAAACACTGAAAATATACTATATATACTATATAATAAATAGTATATATGATGTTATGATAAATCCACACCTGTTATAAACTGGAATTTGACTCAAGTTCAACTCTCTTAAAGGTTCAGAGTCTACGATTTAGTGACATCTAGTGGTGAAGTGTGATGTTGCAGCTGAACACCCCTCACCTCACCCTTCGCTTCCAAACATGAGAGAGAACCTTCAGTCGTCATAAAAGCTCAAAAGGTTTAGTTTGTCCAGTTTGGGCTACTGTAGATAAACATGGCTGCCTCCGTAGAGAGGAGCCGCTCATGAAGTAAATATAAAGTATTTCAATGTAAAGGCCCATTTTTATATTTCTAACCCTAACCCTATAAATAATTTGAATAAACATCCCTAATGTCACACAAATTGTTATTTGCTTAAATCTGTCGAATAGATTTTTATCAATTTTACTTATATTTATTTAAAGTATTCAGTTGAATGCTGATGTTAGCTGTAAATATGTCGTTCAACCCTGTGTCCCTCCAGATTTTACCCATCATTGTGTTTTTAGATTCTGATCAGAGCAGAATCAATGAAATAAAAACAGTTTGCCAGTGTTTATATGATGTTTGAACCTGGGTCATCAAACTGGTGACCTAGAGGAACATGTCCGCCGGGTGAACGTGGTCTACTCCGGCTCATGTGGACTCTTCATCGTTCCCACAGTCACGTCGATGTGAGGAATTTACAGTCTCCAGTTCACCTGCATGTGTTTGAGACTGTGGGAGGAAACCGGAGTAGCAAACCCAGAATAAACACACACTGAGACACACAGAGACACAATGAGACACACTGAGAACACCACAAACTAACCCGACCCCTTCCAGATGTAAACTGGTTCCATCGCCTCGTCGTCTAAACCTCCTCATCTTCCTCAGCATCTTCTCCCAGGCTCTTCAGTCTTCATCTTCCTCCACTGGACCATAAACTCTCTGTGGTGGACGAGCCCCAGGAGCATCGTCTGTACAGAAACACATTTATCTGTTTAGTACAGACTGTACAAGTTTAATATCCACAGTGAGATTCAATCAAAGCAAAGTTATTAACCGATTTAGGTTTTACTTTGATAAGGACTTAGTATTTACAGAGAGAACTTTGTCATATTGGTTCATACATGGTTCAACCACGAGTCCTGTGCTATTACAGTCATATTTGAACACGTTTGATTTTACCGATAGACTTAACTGTGGAGCACTGCTATTTTGACAGGCTTTTATTTTCTTATTCATTTATACTTCATGTTCACTGTGATAAAACCGACCATTAGAACAGAATCTGAATCTAAAACATGTTTAACTCACAATGTGTGGTTCTTTTTTCTTTTTGCGTATAATTGACTGTATGACTAAATGATAATTTTTTCACTTTGATGCCAAAGTCATCTTTATTGTCATTTTTACCATATGTAAAGGACGTAAACGTGATTGAAATACAGTTTCTCTGTGATCCGCGGCGTAAACAAGTCAGAAACATATTAAAGGTTCCGTGTGTAGAAGTAGTGACATCTAGTGGTGAAGTTGCATATTGCAGCTGAAATAGTTTATCCCGATTTAATCTTAACATCAGAGGATTAAAATTAAACCGAGTCTTTATACCAACACCAGATTAGTGATGCAACCTTTCTTTTTTCCATATGACCTACATAAAGCAAATGAAGCTGCAAAGTAAAACTAAAAGCTTTGTGACTGAAAAACACTTTGAGGTTCACAGACAGAAAAATGGTGTGTGTCTATCTCATGTGTGTGTGTCATGTGTGTGTGTGTGTCTCATGTGTGTGTCATGTGTGTGTCATGTGTGTGTCTCATGTGTCAGTTGAGGTTTGTTGTCCCCTCACAGCTGAGTCTGTCAACACGTCACTGTTCAGCCTGATGTGATCACACTCAGAGTCCGGACCAAAGATAAAGAAAAAGATAAGATATCAAAGTTATAGTTTAATCATTATTTAATTACAATAAAACATTATTACCACAACTACGACTGGATCCTGTTTAACCTTTCGTGTTACTTATTGTTAAACTGCAGAAATTCTTCACTCATCCAGTCAGTCAAGTTATTTTCTACAAACAACTCAGTCAAGCCTTTCAGAATAAACACCTCCGTTTCCTGTTACGTCTTCCAAAATAAAACACCAAGATGTCCCCAAGCTTCGAGAATCACTGAGGCAGCCTTGAGTCAGTTTTGCTGATTTTATTGATTTCACCTTAAGTAATATGAACTATAGAGTGAGAAGATGGTTATTGTATTACACATATAAACTGTCTTTGTCTAAAGGGGGAAATTTCAACAGACCAACAAAAGTGTAAAAGTTATAGACTATTTAAAGATGGATGACTTGTCTCCACTTCCTTCCACTATACTGAAATGAAGCCAAAATAACCCCGGTATGAACTCAGCCATCTCACAGCAAAGACGTCATTAGAAGCAAGAATCTTAGAGGAAAAATTTGCGTTTGAACATAGCGTCTCCTAATGACAGAAAAAGTATTTTGACGTATAAGTGACCTTATATTTTGGTCCACGTCCAACCTGCAAACATGGGGGAGGCTGGGTTTATTTACCTATATTTCAGCCAGCCACCAGGGGGCAATCATGGTGCTTTGGCTTCGCTTTTTCGGATCTGTCAATGACACACAAGCTTTGAAGGAGATTTTCATCCATTCACTAACTCTTTATACATCAAATTCATTTAAATTAACCTAGGTCACTCAAAATAGACTGAAAAAAAACAAGGCCAAACCTCTCTATGTCTTTTAAACAATTTAAATAATTACATCTTTGTTGTTTATTTGTTTTTTTATCCAGATTTTGACTAAGTTTGCGTTGAGGTGACATTTTCTTTGTGGTGGTGAACATTTAATTGCAACACCTCTGTTTATAATCGTATTTGTATTCATGTTTTTAGGTGTGAATATTTTTATCGAGCTTGAAATCAATCAAATGAACTGTAATGCTTTTATTGTGAAGGCTGACCCTCCTTGTTTCCTGTTGCACGGCGTGCAGCTTGACGCTTGGCCCCGGGGGCAGGGGTGCACAGAAGTAAACTTCCCCGCTTCAGGAGGAGCTCTGCCTGGCAGCGGCTGCAGGCTCGACCCGCGGAACGATGACGGACCTGTGGGTGTCCCTGGCGGTGCTGGGGGTGGCGGTGCTCCTCAGCGAGTGGACCCGGCGGACCGCGGCTCTCCTCCCGGCAGCGGCCCGGGTTTACCTGCTGGAGGCGGCGTCCACCTTCCAGCTCTGCGGCTGCTGCCACGAACTGAAGCTGCTCGGGGAGTCCGGCCGCCTGGAGCTCCTGCTCGGCCTCACCATCACCTACTCCATGACGGTCGTCCACCTCCTGACCTTCCGCGGAGCCTCCTGCAACCCCAGCGGGGCTCTGGAGGGCTTCTGCCGGGGCAGCAGCTCCGGCAGGTCGGCCTCGGGGCTCATCCTGTGCCAGTTCGGAGCCGCCGTGGCCGCGCAGCACTTCGCCCGGGCGGTGTGGTCCCTGGGTCTGTCCGAGCTCCACGTCCGGCACCAGAAGTTCGGGTTCCGGTGCTTCGACCCGCTGGGGGGGTCGGTGCTGGAGGCCGCGGCCGTGGAGCTGCTCTGCGCCTTGGCGGTCCAGGCTGTGGCCGCACATGTGCACCGGGTTCCGGGGAAGCTCCGGGTCCACTGCTTCGCTGCGGTCATCACGGCTCTGGTTGCTATAGGTGGGTCATTAAAGAAGTTTTATTATTATAAGAGACTTTATATTTATATAATACAGGCTGTTCCAACTATTCAACAACAACTGCTCAGATTAAACATATGTACAAAATATAATAAGACAAAACTATAAATACTTCACAACAAGAGCTGCTTGGAGCTATAGGTGGGTCATTAAAGAGAAGTTTTATTATTATAAGAGACTTTATATATACTTTATATAATACAGGCTGTTCCAACTATTCAACAACAACTGCTCAGATTAAACATATGTACAAAATATAATAAGACAAAACTATAAATACTTCACAACAAGAGCTGCTGGTTGCTATAGGTGGGTCATTAAAGAGAAGTTTTATTATTATATATAAAGACTTTATATAAACTTCATATAATACAGGCTATTCCAACTAGTCAACAACTGCTCAGATTAAACATATGTACAAAATATAAAAAGACAAAACTATAAATACTTCACAACAAGAGCTGCAACACTGACAATATTTATTTAACTTCCAAATATTGTATTGATTGATTTACTGTAAAATGTGAGAAAATACATTTTAATTTCAATATATTGAATTTGCTATCAAAGAGGTTTAGTAAACAAACAGTGAAATCATTTCCCCTGGTTATTAAAAGTTGATTCCAGCTCGAAATACAATGAAGCTTTTGAGAATTAGGGTTTAATTTGTTGTTATCAAAATATGTAACTGCTTTAATTTGTATTAAAAGTTGGGACATGCAGATTCATGTATGGTTATGTCGTCTTATTCAAATTGAGAATTTACAAAAAGTGTACACATCTTTGTTGTTTTTTCCAGATTTTTTCCACATACCTAACATTCAGCCCACAGGCACTCGACCAATCAGGAGTCAGCCTCAGCTGTCAATCATGATGTGTCACCCTGTTTTTATAGCATCAAATATTTGAAACAAAATGTTCAGAAAAGTTCCCTTAGTGTTTTTTAAAATTACATAAACCACCTTTGAGAATAATTAGTGTGTAATTTGGCTTTTTTAAGTTTGGTCCATGTCCCGTCTGCTGACAAGGAGGAGGCAGGGTTTATAATGTCTACTGCAACCCGCCACCAGGGGGCGATTCAGACGATTTGCCTTCATTTTTGTGGAGCTGTCACCGAATGATCGTATCTTTGTCAGAGAATCTGTCAGATAGATTTTGTTTTGGTGTTTCAGTCGTGACCCTCTGCTGTTCTCCTCCCGTCCTGCAGGTGGCAGTATTTCAGGAGCAGTTTTTAACCCGGTCCTGGCCTTTTCCATCCAGTTCCCCTGCAGCGGACACACCTACCTGGAGTACTGCTTCATCTACTGGCTGGGGCCGATGCTCGGTAAGAGGTCCACGTCACACATCCTGTCTCCGTCCAACACTCAGGACATGTTGAAGTGGAGAAGCAACTAATCATTATCTTCATTTAAAACATCCTGTAACTCTCACAAATACAGATACTGAACAGGATCCAGCTCTGATGGTTTTGTTAGATTAATAAAATGAACAGCATCACAGATCCAATTCAATGACAGTAAGACACATTAAGGAGCTGAGAGGAATAATACAAAGAATTGTATACAATTTAATCAAGTTTTCTAGAAGCACAAAAGTCAGTAAAGATATGTAACGTGATTTTATTTTAAGTGGTTTCTGATCGAATATAAAAAGATAAAAGTAGTTTTTCAAAATCTTTGAAGATAAATTTATTAAATGTGTATTGAGCATTTTTTGTTTTTAGGTTTAGTTTGGTTTATTTGGCCTGTGTGTCTCACACAGTAACATGGAGGAGGGAGGGTTTACCATAGATTTATATTTAAAGGCTAGATGTCTCGTCTGCCGGCCAACGGAGACGAACGTCCGCACATGGCGGCCATCTTGCTAGAGGCAGCCCGCTCACCAATAACATTGTGTTGGTAGTGGTAAATAACCATAATTTGCTCAATTTTTGACCGATTTTTAAATGGTTTGGTTTGTTATAAACGTCAGAGATGTAGATATGACACTTCATACTTATGCATAATTATGGTATTTTCTAAAAAAAATGAATAATTTATGCAGTGTCATAACTACATCTCTGACGTTTACAACAAACCAGATCGTTTAAAAATCGGTTGAAAATTGAGCAAGTTATGGTTATTTACCACTACCAACACAATGTTATGGGTGAGCGAGATGCCCCATAGCAAGATGGCCGCCATGTGCGGACGTCCGGCTCCGTCGAACAAGACATCTAGCCTTTATATATAAATCTATGGGGTGTACGACCTATACTGCAGCCAGCCACTAGGGGGCGATAGGGACACAGCTTCCATCTGGTCCGTCTTTATTCACGCTGTTTTTCTCCTCGTGTGGTTCCAGGTGTGGCGAGCTGCGTCCTGCTGTTCGAGAAGGTTCTCCCCTTCCTCTCTGGAAAAACCCCCGTGGACGTCCCTGCTGCTCAGAAACAGAAAACCCAGTAGCTGCGAAGTCAGAGTCGGGAAAGTTTATATTTTCCTTCTGTCGCGTACGACCGCAGCACAAACTGTTTTTATAACACTTCAATTAAAAGTTCTGACAATAACTTCAAACGTTCACAATAGGGTTATAACTTCAGATTTTTTACTAAAGCTTCCGATCAACTTTAAATAGATTCTATAATTCTCACGACAGACTTGCGGATGTGAGCGGTTGCCATACTACGGGTCGGGGCCCCCTGGTGGTCGCGAAGCATATAGATGACAAAGAAACATATTTTTGCCATAATTGTTCTAATTTTTTAGATGATTTCCACTCAAATCGATTTACAGAATCACAGGAAACATGTTCACGTGGTTGATTATGTTTCACTTAAACATCCTTATGGAGGACGGGGGGGTGGGGGTGTCAAGTCTCTGGAGTTATTATGAGACGTTTTCTCAGTGTCAACAGGTCATGTGACATTCCTGTTAAATACATGAGCACAGTAGAAGCACACACGAGCCAAAGAAGCCGATGTTTAAAAACACATCATTTAAACAGCTTTACTTGTATCATGTAATAAGTGACCGACAAAGCACAAAGGGTTGAATGGTTCGGTTTGTGTTTAGTTTGATTTGGGTTCATTTTGTCGCACAATCGTTGACGTTCTACACAAACTGCACAGCTTGTTTTTCAAGAATTTCTAAGAAAACAGTCTTTTAACTGTGAGGACACTTTTAGTTTTCCGTTTTTAAGTTTAAAAGACCAACAACTTTTACTGTTAAATCTTTGTTTTCCTGCAAAAATCATGTTTGGCATTTACATTATTTAAACTGATGAAGGGAACCTGGTGTGATATCTGCGTGAGTTTAATTAATACGACTTATTTTCATGATATATTGTTTTTCTTTGTCCCACTGGAGTTATTCTTTGGTCTCAACTCTTCTGTTCCTCTGTGAAGGATCATTTACGTCTTTAATACCTCGACAGTCTGGATGTTCATGATAAATTAAGTTTCTTGGAGTAAGACTTGACGATTATTTAAAAGAAAATGTGAATAATTTTGTAATTTAAATGCTTTCTAATACCTGATATTTTAAATATCAATATTTGTAATAAAAACTTCCCTTTCTATGACATTTCATCTGTTTTTATATTGTTTCATTTATAACTTACCAACTTAACAGGAATCTTAAGAATAATTTTGAATGATCCCAAGAGAGAGCTCAAAAAAGCTGCTCCTATGCTGCAGCTGTTACTTTGACCTTCATACTGTCGGTTACACAACGCGACCTTTGAACCCCCCCCCTCTCACATGCTGACTCGGCAGAAATGCCACACTGCATAGTTCAGCTGATTAACACGGACTAGTCAGGAAGTTGTTCAAATGTCACCATGAATATAAAGCTGAATTATTATTAAACCTTAATAAACCCTCATGTAATTTCAATGAGAAAATAATTTCCTCACATTTCTCTTTATTCAGAAGCTGGAGGCGCTTTGCTCTTATTTTCTACTTTAACTCCAACCATCCAAAGTCTGTTTGAAACAATGACGTAACTGTAACTGATTGATAATCTCATAACTCATCAGTCCTTAGATATGATCAATATTTTATGCACATATAGAAAAGACAGAACGATTACCCATTAATGTCAATAGGAAACATCTCAGATCCTGTATAAAATATATAAATAAAATACCTTGTCCTTCATTATTCTTTATAATATATAATATTTTTACTTACACGTTAACGTTAAAGATGAAGCAACAGAAAATAATACACAACTTAAGGCAATGAAATCAATTGTATCCAAATGTATCCCTTCAACATAAATGCAATACTTTTTATATTGTATCAATACTCTGTAGCTCTTAAAGGGACTCTTACCTTTGTTGCATTTTTACACTTTTTTTGGATAAGGTTAAATTGGTATTAATAAGGTAATGACACTCTAAAATGCAAGACAGACCCACCAGGAGTAAAAACAAACAATTATTTCACTCTCATAATATTTAGTGAAAACTTCAACCAATAAAATTCTTCGGACCGAAGGACCTTATTGGCCGACAGACCTGTCTGTTTGCTGCATGGACATGCAGGTTTTCCGTCTGCTTCTTGTGGCGCATTCGGGCCCGTCATCATATGTGAATGTAAATGTATATAACTTACCGGTGCTTCTGAATCCGAATCCATTGCTTTGGTAAACAAAAACTCACGTGCATGCGCGGACGCAGTAGGTTCTAAGTCTGCTTGTAAATAAAGTTTCTTCAAAAAAACACCGCGGATGGGAACGAGGGGGTGGGGCATTGGAGGAAGGCGGGATGATTTGAATGTGCTGTAATTCTCAAATGCAACAAAGGTAAGAGTCCCTTTAATTCAATTTTTCCTTATTTTATGTTTACTTATTACTGTTTAACTCATCTTATTTTCCGAGACTCCGACCGATATCTTTATTTAATATTTGCCGATCTGTACGTAAGAAAAAAAGAAACCCTATGTTAACACACACTTACTAAGAAATGTCACTGATACAAATACGACCAAATATATGGAACTTAAATTACGAAAACAATGTTCTTTTGCGAGTCAGACCAGAGAATGACGTGAGGCTTCAAACCCGTTTTATTATGACAAATGTACAAGATCAGATTCATAAGAAATAACGGTAAAGTTAACAAAATGATCAGACAAAACACCAACGACCAGTGGACTCGGGTCTGTACACAGTGGACAGGGCTCCTCCCACACTCATCATGAGGTAAATAGGAAAACTCTTAACACTTCTCGTCATTGGCACCGACTTCCTCCCTCAACCCCGTCGCAGCCTTTACATTTCACTCCGCTCTTCCCAGTTCCTGTGCTACCGGTTATTTCATAACCTCCAGATACGTGTGAATACATTCTGCTTAGAAACAGGGTTAAAAATGACAGAGGTCTCTGACTCCGCCCCCACCAGAACACACACACCTCCATCACATCTGTAGAGTTGCTATATTCTGTCCCACTAAAATCTAAAGAGCTAAATATCGCGTATAGAAGCACTGTTTTCGTCTAGGAAGTCCCGTTGTATCAAAACGCTGTGATAAATAGAGTGGTTCATCCTCTGGAGACCATGCTGAGACTAATTTACAAAATATTTTACATTTCCTCTCTTGGATCAGAGTCTGATGTCCTCGATTTATCTTCTACGATAAGTTCCCGAGCGTCTGGGACATTCCTTTTTAGTTCAGCGCATGCTTCGCTACGTGTCGTCTACTTCGCGAGTCCTTCAGCGCTAACGCAACATGGTCGGGGGGGGTGACGGACATCTTTAAAACATGCCAAAGTTTTCTGGTTTCGTTACAAAAACAAAAAAAACATTGTTGTGCCAATATCATCTCCCTACAAAAGAAAACTATTAGAAACTCATGCAATCCCAATAGAATTGCCACGATATACATTTTCCCCCCCCCCATGATTTTTAAAAAGATGCCTCTAGATATATTACAGCAAGAAACTACAGATATACACACAGACTGGTTCCAGCAGAGGTCAGTGGATCATTGGCGTGTTTCTCTTTTCTGTCCCGAGGCTTCGAGATAACGAACTATTCCACTAACGCAGTTTTTTTTATTTTTCACAATCTTGGCGGGTTGAGGTTTGGCCGGTCACAGCAAACCTGAACCACACGACAACTCAAGATTATGAAAATAGAAGATTTGGATAGAAACATATTTTTGTACATAGGAAAATCCAGAGGGGGGGGTTGAAAGTGAAATATGAAAGTAAGAGTGTTGCTGTGGAGCTGAGTGTTTTCATAAGTTCATGAAAACAGTCAGCAGGTTTCTGAAGCTTCTATGAACAATGTACAACGGAAATAAGACACTTTACATTTCAGACGGAGACGACAACATGTAAATGTTAAGATATACAAAAAAAAAATACATTGTTATAAAAAAAAAAACAATAATCACAAAGGTTAACATAGAAGTAACAAGAGGAAACTAGACTAGATCTCCGGAGGGATGAGACAGAGTCTGATTTTGTTTTTTTACGCAAACAAACCGGGAGTTCAACACTGATGTCAGCGCACGTAGTTAAAATAATCATATATGATTAACAATGTACAAAAGCTACTCTAACATTCAACAAACATGAGGGAGCTGAGAAATGAAGGCTGGTCAACGGGTTGGTCTCGTACACACACTCACACCCACGTGGTTGAATATATATACGTTTATAACACTTGGAAAAATACGGGAGTAATGTGTTTGTCTTCCACACACAGACACACACACAGATTTGAGTATCAGCGATTCCAGACGACACCATTATCCAAGATGAATAAACAGTCGTCTACAACATATTTGGGGACTTTTACTTTCTGCAGGAGATATAAGATGAGAAAATGAATACCACTCTTATATCTGAGAGTTAAAATACGAAGCAACAGTCACAACACCCCCGACGTCCGTTAAGAGTACAACCACGATTTGATGCTAATTTCCATTTTGACACTTTGGTGTTTTTTTTGTGAGGAATTGACAAAACATTATCAACTTGGTTTAAAAAACAGAATTAAATGTTCAACTGTTAAATCATAATGAGCATATCTTAGTTATATTTCATTATCTTTCAGTCTTAACATCTGAACAGTTCAAGCAGCTTAAGAAATAAAAATCAACCGGAGGCTGAATAGTTTAAGTTCAGAGACACATGATGGGAAATTACTTCATTTACTTTGATTGTTTCTAGTTAAATTCATAATTAAAAGCCTAAGAAGAGAATATTAAAAGTTACGAGACAAGTTGAGGCTGTTTGCTCTTTAGTTTAGTTTCTGGTTTCACTTGGTAATGATTCCCTTTCAATAAGCAACATCTATTTTAGATGGAGGCTGGAGAGACTGAAATCTTCTTCCCGTTCTGCCTCACACTCAGAATATCAAACGACCCCCCCGTCCAAAGCCTTTGTTAACACAGTCAAATGATTTGAGGACACACACTACGCATGAAAGTCAAACTGGTGTTTGCTCAGTCGACCACAAATAGCAGCTGACGGGGGAACAGACACACACTCGGTCAGATTATCACCTGTATTCACGGAACAGGCTCTTGAAGCAGGGGATTGTGGGTAATATCCACCGATCAGTCGTATTTCACCTTATTTAGATACGCAGTCAGATCTTGACTTAACAGAATCAGTCATCACATGCACCTGCAGAGGGCGCTGTTGCTTTCAATGTGAAACTTTAACGTTTAATCTCATTCACGTCTGGTTTGCATCTTTCAAAACAAACTGTATTTTTTTCCCCAACTTAAGTAACCATCAACAAGCTACTGTTAGCATAGCATGGTTCTCTCTGGTCCGACCAGTGGGAAAGTACCTTCTTTGTACCGCATTAGAAGAGTCTTTGTGCTAAGCTAACAGCCGCTAGCCTCATATTAAACTGACGGACATGAGCGTGGTATCGATCTTCTCGTCTCAACGGTGCCGGAGAGCCGATAAGCACATTGTTTAAAAAGTTGAGCCTTGAAAGAGGTAACATTTTTAAAAACCATAATTCATGTTTGATGGCAAGAACTTCATATAATTCACGGAATGATTCTCTGCTTCACTCCAAGAAAATGTCCCAGTCATTTCAAGAAAAACAACAAATCTTCAACACAAACAGTTTCGGTGCCAGTTCTCCCGGCGCGTCGTTGGGTCACAGAGCTGAACTCGTCGTTAAAAAAACAGAAAACATGACGATGTGACGGGAGAAATGCCGAGTGACACAGTTTCAGAGGAAGTAGTTTGGCAGTGGAGCTGGATGCTGTGGGTGGTCTGCAGGTACGGTGATTGTTACCACGTGAATGAGACTCGAGTCGGTGCCCTTACTGGTTATTGAACAATCCCACAGGGACAGACTGGCGACAAAGATCCAGTTCTTACTGCGGCGGAGGTTTCTGAGAGTCGAGCTCCACGTGACACGAGTAAAAAGGACGAGGACGTGTTGGTGGGGAGGGAATAATAAAGTTAAGCAATATAAAAATACAATACCACAAAAGAATGAAACAGTACACCATTTTTTCTTTTACAATTGTTCGTTGCAGACGTAGTCCACTAGGTCTGTGACTCCTAACAACAGGTCGTCTTCGTCATCCTCCTGCGCTGCCATCTCCTGGCCGGCCACGCCGTTTGGTGCGATGGCCGGCGCCGCGCTGGTGGTTTTGGGCGGCTCCGTTTGGGGGGGGGCGCCTGGAGCAGCGGGTCGAGTAATGACGCCCTCGACGTTCTTTACCGTGCTCTGTCCGTTGGTGGACGCCGTCTCCACCGCGTTGCAGTCCGATGGATTTGTTCCCTTTGATTCCTCCTCAGGTTTCTTCTCCTTTGGTTTCTCCTCCTCCTCCTCGTCGTCATCGTCCGAATCGATGCGGTTCACCCGTTTGCGGACGGGACGATCCTCCTCCGATGAGTCGTCTGATGAGTCGTCCGATGAGTCGTCTTCGGATGCTCTCCTGCGTTTCAGTGCGACACGTCGGTGACGCTGCCGTGCATCGTCCTCCGAGGAGTCGGCTCTCCTCTTCACCCTCTTCGCCCTCGGCTCCTCTTCAGAGTCTCTGGAGGAAACCGCTGGAAACAGAAAACAAGGAACACCTTTAAAACAACTTCTTCTGGAATACAGCCTCGTTCTAAAAGTGTCCTGCGTCAAAAATCTGGCAGTTCTATTAGCCTATTCTAAAATATCCTTAAGGAGTATAACATTACAAACACCTCCTCTCTGAAGGGCTTATGGGAAAGGGAACTTAATGTTAGGATAACAGATGATGACTGGAATGATGCTTGGAAAAGTGCTAAAAAACTGAATGTTTGTAACCGAGTGAGAGCTATGCAACTGAAGCACCTACATAGGGTTCATATCTCTCCCTCTCAACGTCATAAACACAACCCTAATGCATCTCCACTGTGCCCCAAGTGTAAGATAGAATCTGGTGGTCTGACACATTGTTTGTGGGATTGTAGAAAAATACAGCAGTTTTGGCAGGTCATAGGGCAGGAAATTAATAAGATTCTGTCTATTAACAGTAATAATAACCCTTTATACCTGCTATTTGGTATATATGACATGTCCATCACTGACAAATTTAAAAGAAGACTTTATCAGACACTTGCTTTTTGTGCTAGAAAGTGTATTCTTTCTAAGTGGATCACAGATAAAGCTCCATCTCAGGCTCAGTGGCAAAGGGTTGTATTTGAATATGTTGTGTTGGACCATTTGACATGTAAACGTCACAGCAATGATGATGCCTTTCGTAAAACATGGGAACCCTTTCTGTTATATGTTGGTCTGAATGTTTCCACCATTCTCACAAGAGGGTTTGTATCATAGCTCAGAATGCTCTGCCTCAAAAGAGGCACTCTGTTTTACCATTTAATTGATTTACCTTTATTTCTGTATACTTTTATTTTACTTATCTGTTTTTATTTTTTTCTTACTTGTATAGGACGTGACCCCTGAATCTTCTGCCTATATGGATTTGAATATGTGTGTGAGCCAAATGTTTGTCTTGTTTTTGTTTTGTTTTGTATTACCTGTTAACTAATACCTGTTAACTAATAAACATATATGTAAAAAAAAAAATGAAAAAAAAAAAAGTGTCCTGCGTGTCTCGGACTGACCTTCACTCTCTGAACTGTCCCGGGGATGTCTGGGTTTTACTGTCGTCCGTTTGGGTGCGGCCCGAGATCCGTCAGACTCCGACGTCTCGCAGTAGTTCACCTGCTTCTTCTGACTCCGCCGGGACCGACGTCGACTCATATCAAGATCACTGTCGCTGAACTCGCTGGAGCCTTCAGTCGCTGGACAAACACACACAAGGCAATAAGAGTAAGAGACAAATGTGCAGAGACAGTCCCTCTCCACATAGACACACTGGAAAAACAGGCATCCAGACGAATATAAAAAAAAAACCATCTACCCATTTCATCGTCCTCGTCCTCATCCGTCTCCTCCTCTTCATCGTCTGAGTAGCCTCTCGGTCTCCGCCGCTTTCGGGAGCTCCGTCGTCGTTTCGGTGGCTTCCTCTTCCGTGAGGAAGTGTGACGCCTGCCGCTGCCGTTGCTGCCAAAGTCGCTGTTGTTGGAGTCGACTTCTGCCTCCGACCCGTTCTCCGACGCGACAAACTCTTCTTCTGAGCTGCATCCGGCAAAACAAACATGTTTAGAAAGGAGACAAACATCTTTGAGGGTCAAACTGTTCAGTGAGTACAGTTTTGTGTGTTCGTACCTTTCACTGATGCGAAACTCGTCCTCGCTTTCCTCCTCGTCCACGGTGCTGTCGCTGTCCAGGTCGTTGAGTCGCCGGCGCTTCCTCTTGCGCTGAGCCGAGCTGATTTGTGGCGGGCGGCCGTTCTCCTTGCTCTCCTCATCCGCTTGCAGGATGACGGACATGTCCTTTCCTCTGTGGCCTCCTGTGATGTTGGCCATGTCTTTACCTCGACCAGTTCCTGCAGACAACCGACACCCGTCATCAAAACCTTCACCAGCAGTAAACGCACACAAGTTGGAGCAGAAACCAGGCATCAGTGCATGTAACACGCACTCAACTACGACCCCTTGGTAACCTCAGCAAGGATGCTGTGTTTCTGTCTGAATTTCATTGTTACTTAGCAGGATGAAGTAAAAACAACCAATTAAACTCTCTATACATTGTGAGACAGGACGTTATTTGATATTTCCCCTGATTTCTCAGAGTATAATTCATGGATCTTAACGAAAGGCCTGAGATCTGTGGGTGGAGATCCAAATATAAATCTGGATCAAGTGAATTTAATTGTGGTTTTGGGCCTTGGTGGAGGAATAAGCTCGACTGAGTCCTTCTGTAGATATAGATCATTTTCTTAAAGTCTTCCTACCTCCACCCTCGGCTTCTTTGAGGTCTTCCTCGATTGCCTCCTCGATCGCCTCGTCGAATTCATCAAATCTGCAAAATGAAAACAGACAAGAATCACACTTGATGAACCAACAGCTGATTTACTCCAAGTGAAATGTAAAACTTGCTTGTTAAATAATCACTGGATAGTAAGATTCATTAGGTCAGATAGCAGACAGGAAACAGGCTCCCCCTGCAGGAGGAACTCATGTGTCAGTGTTATGGATCAAATACTTTCTCCTGAACCTCTCAGTGTTTGAAGATAGAATAAAACACACATTTAGTATTTAGTCTGTTCTGCTGTAAACTGACTTTCCACATGAACCAATAGTCTCATTTAAAAGATCCACTGAACGTTCAAATGATAATAAAACTATTTATGTCTGATGTAAGAGCACAAACCTGTAGCTGATGTTTTTCTTTGTCCTCGTTGACCTCCGACCCCAGCTCTTACTCCTCTTCACTTCTTTCTTCTCTTTGATTACGATCTCCGGTTTCTCCTCCTCCACCTCCGCCTGTGAGAGTGAGAGCGTCTTTTTAAATGATTCGAACATCCACAGGTTAAACATTTGACTTTCCAAACATTGGACTTACGGAGGGTGTGATGATGTTTTCAAGACTGATTCCAACGTAAATAAGACGCTCTTTCCTGAGGGAGACAACACACACGAGTGATTCATTATAATCTGAAGAGCAAGTATGATAAAGATATTCTAACCAGACCTCATAAACCTTTAAGCATCTGCTGTTAAAACAATTAGAATATTTCTTTGCACTTTCAAATGTTTTAAAGACTTTTAATGTGAAGGAGCTGCAATTTCAAAGCAAAAGGTGGAATTAGAGGTAAAATCTCCAGAGAGTGGACAAAGTAATCAGAAAAATTGAATATTAAGAAATCCTGATTGATAACAGCACAAATTATGACATAAAACAGTAGATAAAACGCTTTGGTGACATCTCAGTACAGATTTGTCTTTTTCAGTCTAATGTGAAGGATTGACGGGGAATAAACCTTATTTCGAGATAAAAACCAGAAATGAGAGAAAGACCAGAAATCAGAAAAGTAATCAGCCCTTCAGTCGTCTGGTGACATCTCAGATTTATCTTTCAACTTCTTTAAGGGGTCATGGAGTCAAATTTTGCCTTAAAATATCCCTTTAAGTTGCCATTTCAAGACCCGACAAGATCTAAACATTTTATGGTTTGAGAAAACACAGGAAATGAAAAAGGAAACGGTCCTTCTCAACTAATGAACAGATAACAATCAAGACGTCTCACCGTCTCTCCGCTCGTTCCTTCTTCTTCAAAGAGGCGTCGAGGTTCAGAAGCTGCTCCTCTAGCTTTTCACAGAGCAGCTTCTACAGAGCGGGATGAAGAGAACAACATTAAAGCCATGTTTCCATTTCATTCACTGTCTATTAGCTGAGTTCAGAGCTGAGACTGGTGCGTACGTGTTGACAGGGAGAACAGAACCATTCTCCGTCGGGGATGATCATGAGCGGAGGCCTCAGACACGCTGTGTGGTAGCCGTTGTCGCACGAGTCGCACAACAGGATCTACAAAGCAGATGTGAACAGATGTTAGCAGATCAGATCTTAGGTTATTACAAGGTTATTGGCTTTGATCCTGCGGGTACCAACCAGCTCGGGGTGATTTGGGAGACCACAGTGTTTGCAGGGGTCGTCGTTCGGAGGTAGGTCGTCGTCAGAGGACGTTTCGGAGTCCGAGCTCCGCCTCTCTCGGATC
The DNA here is from genome assembly GCF_963576545.1 of Limanda limanda. NCBI lineage: Eukaryota > Metazoa > Chordata > Actinopteri > Pleuronectiformes > Pleuronectidae > Limanda > Limanda limanda. The sequence continues at coordinate 4,884,519 of NC_083649.1, read as the reverse complement.
CGGTTCCGCCTCCTCTTCCCCCGCTCCACCTTGTAGTCTTCGTCGCTGTCGTCCTCATCCTCAGTCTCCTCCTCGCTGGATTCCTCTCCGCTGTGCTCCTCCTCGTCTTCGGAGCTTTTCTTTTTGCGGCGCGTCCGAGTGTTCGACCAGCGAACCTTCCGTCTCCTTCGCCCCTTCACGACAAACGCAAAGAATCGTCTCAGTGAATCACGATTATATTCTTAATTCAAGTTCTACATATTTTTTTGCGTTTGTATTTTAGTTATTTATAATAAGATGTCAGATTAAACGGAAAAATATCAGACCTCAATTACATTTCTTTGTCATAAAGGTGTTGTAACATGTTTTTAGTATCTGTAATGTTTTAATTCCATTATCATATCAGCCCCCCCATATTGGTTGAGCTTTGGTAAATACTGCCACCTGGTGGAAGTCTTACCTTTGGTTTGGACTGACCCTCCTGATCCACCTTTTTCTCTCTCGGTTTCTTCTGGACGACCTTCCCCGCATCTTCCTCTTCCTCCTCTTCCTCGTCTTTCTCTTTCTCCTCCTTGTCGTCCTCTTCCTTCTCTGTTGGCGGAGTCGCCTGCGATTTCTCCAACTTCCTGTCGTGGATCTCCACCACCTTCGCCGTCGGCCTGGAGATCCTCGGCGACCTTCGGAGCGATCTCCCCGTGTTGGTGTCGGACTCCGAGTCCTCTTGCCGCTCCACTCTCTTAACCACAACTCTCCTTCGGTGGCCCGGACGCTTGCGTTTTCGGCGAATCGCTGCCTCCAGAACGCCGCTGCCGTTCGCCTCTTTTTTAGTGTTTGAATCCTCCTCTTCGCTTTTGCTCTTACGTTCCTCAGCTTCGGGTTTATCGGTTGGCGGTTCTTTGCTCGGATGAGCCGGCTTTTCAGTTCCAGTCGAGGATTCGGCTTCAGCTTCTTTGCTTTCAGATTTCTCCATTTTGGATTTGCTTATCTTGGTGACATCGTGGATCATATTGTCTTCACAGTCGACAGTTTTCTTTGTGTCCTCCGGCTTCTCTGTCTTGTCGAGCTTTTTAGAGGCTGGACGGTTTTCCTCTGGCGTTGTCTCAGCGACCGTTGCACTCGGCTGCTTCTCGGCCGTTTTACATGATTCTGATTTATCAACCGTTTTGAAAACAGAAGAATCCGCGCTCTCCTTGACGTCGGGTGTTTCCTCTGATTTCTCACTAACTGTTTCCTTATCCACCTTTTTAATGACAGTAGAAGTTTGAGTGACTTCTCGATCCTCTGCCTCGTCACCCTCTTTTACCTTTTCTGTCTTTTTAATGAGGGATTGCGACTTTGTGTTTCCAGAATCATCGCGTTCCTTTGGAGGAACTTTGCCGGCGGCTGTTGTCTTAATGACTCCTGGCGTCGCTTTTGTTGCCAATTTGTCTGATTTCTCTGTGTTAGTCACAGATGTTTTGGATTCTTCAGCATCTTTATCGCTCACAGTTCGCTTCATGTTTTCTGTTCTGTTTGATGTTTCTTCTGTTTTCTCAGTCTGAGTGGACTCTGATGCTGGTTTCTTCTGCAAATCTTTTGATTCTGGGTCTTTGGACGTGGCTTCATGATTTAAATTTAGTTTCTCTGACTCATCGGTTGTTAATGTTTTATCAGTTTGCTTTAATGATGCAGCAGAAGACTCTTTTGTACCGGCCGGGCTCTCTTTCGTCTTCACACACTCTTTGTGATTAGACGACTCCTCCGGTGCTTTTCTTACATCTCTAGGTAGAGGTGGTGATTCTCCTTTTGGTGGAGGAGGAGACTTGTGTGCTTCTTTCTTTTCCGTTGCTGGGTCGTTTTCCTTTGCTAGATTTTTCTTATCCGAGTTCTCCTGGTGCGATGCGACCTCCTCAGTAACCTTTGCACTGCCGGCTTCATCTTTTTTATCCTTCGTCTTTTTCTCTGTGGACGTCGAGTCATGTTTTCTTGGTTCTACAGGTTTAACCACAGAATGGTCAGTCGTCTGTTTTTTGTCGGCGGCAGAGACGTCTTTTAACGTCTTGCTCAGACTCTGGAGATCCTTCTCCAACTCAGGTTTAATTTCACCGTTAACATGTTTGTTTACACTCTGTGTTTTCTTTGTATGTTCAGGACCGGCTTCGCCTTTGAGGGCAGCGTCGCTTTTGCGAGCTGCGTCTCCTTTAGGAGCTGCATCGCGTTTAGGAGCAGCGTCTCCTTTAGGGGCAGCATCGCGTTTAGGAGCAGCGTCTCCTTTAGGGGCAGCATTGCCTTTGGGGGCAGCAACGCCTTTGGGGGCAGCATCGCCTTTGGGGGCAGCATCGCCTTTGAGAGCTGCATCGCCTTTAGGGGCAGCATCGCCTTTGAGAGCAGTGTTTCCTTTAGGGGCAGCATCGCCTTTGAGAGCTGCATCGCCGTTAGGGGCAGCATCGCCTTTAGGGGCAGCATTGCCTTTGAGAGCAGTGTTTCCTTTAGGGGCAGCATCGCCTTTGAGAGCTGCATCGCCTTTAGGGGCAGCATCGCCTTTGGGAGCAGCGTTTCCTTTAGGGGCAGCGTCGCCTTTAGGGGCAGCATCGCCTTTGGGAGCAGCGTCGCCTTTGAGAGCTGCATCGCCTTTAGGGGCAGCATCCCCTTTGGGAGCAGCGTTTCCTTTAGGGGCAGCATTGCCTTTGATAGCCGCATCGCCTTTAGGAGCAGTGGCGCTTTTGAGAGCTGCTTCGCCTTTGAGAGCAGCGTCTCCTTTAGGGGCAGCATCGCCTTTAGAGGCAGCATCGCCTTTAGAGGCAGCATCGCCTTTGGGAGCAGCGTTGCCTTTGAGAGCTGCATCGCCTTTAGGGGCAGCATCGCCTTTAGGGGCAACATCGCCTTTAGGGGCAGCATCGCCTTTAGGGGCAGCATCGCCTTTAGGGGCAGCATCGCCTTTAGGGGCAACATCGCCTTTAGAGGCAGCATCGCCTTTAGGGGCAGCATCGCCTTTGGGAGCAGCGTTGCCTTTGAGAGCTGCATCGCCTTTAGGGGCAGCAATGCCTTTAGGAGCAGCGGCACTTTTGAGAGCTGCTTCGCCTTTGAGAGCAGCGTTTCCTTTAGGGGCAGCATCGCCTTTAAGGGCAGCATCGCCTTTGAGAGCAGCGTTTCCTTTAGGGGCAGCGTCGCCTTTGGGAGCAGCGTCGCCTTTGAGAGCTGCATCGCCTTTAGGGGCAGCATCCCCTTTGGGAGCAGCGTTTCCTTTAGGGGCAGCATCGCCTTTAGGAGCAGCGGCGCTTTTGGGAGCTTCATCGCCTTTAGGGGCTGCATCGCCTTTAGGGGCTGCATCGCCTTTGGGAGCAGCGTCGCCTTTGAGAGCTGCATCGCCTTTAGGGGCAGCGTTTCCTTTAGGGGCAGCATCGCCTTTAGGAGCAGCGGCGCTTTTGGGAGCTGCATCGCCTTTAGGGGCTGCATCGCCTTTAGGGGCTGCATCGCCTTTAGGAGCAGCGGTGCTTTTGGGGGAAGCATCGCTTTTGCGAGCAGCGTCGCCTTTAAGGGCAGCGTCTCCTTTAAGGGCATTGTCGCCCTTGGGAGCAGTGTCGCTTTTGAGAGTTGCGTCGCCTTTGAGAGCAGCATTTCCTTTAGGGGCAGCGTCTCCTTTAGTTGCTGCTTCGCTTTTGAGAGTTGCGTCTTCTTTAGGAGCAGTGTCGCCTTTAGGGCCAGTGTCGCCTTTGATAGCCGCATCGACTTTGAGAGTTGCGTCTCCTTTGAGAGCAGCGTTTCCTTTGAGAGCAGCGTTTCCTTTGGGAACAGGGTCGCATTTGGGAATAGCGTCGCCTTTGAGAGTTGCGTTGCCTTTAGGCGCAGCGTCTCCTTTGGGAGCAGCGTCTCCTTTGGGAGCAGCGTCTCCTTTGGGAGCAGCGTCTCCTTTGGGAGCAGCGTCTCCTTTGGGAGCAGCGTCTCCTTTGGGAGCAGCGTCTCCTTTGGGAGCAGCGTCTCCTTTGGGAGCAGGGTCTCCTTTGGGAGCAGGGTCTCCTTTGGGGGCAGCGTCTCCTTTGGGGGCAGAGTCTCCTTTAGGGGCAGCGTCGCCTTTAGGGGCAGCGTCGCCTTTAGGGGCAGCGTCGCCTTTAGGGGCAGCGTCTCCCTTGGGAGCAGCGTCTCCCTTGGGAGCAGCGTCGCCCTTGGGAGCAGCGTCTCCTTTGGGAGCAGCGTCTCCTTTGGGAGCAGCGTCTCCTTTGGGAGCAGGGTCTCCTTTGGGAGCAGGGTCTCCTTTGGGAGCAGCGTCGCCTTTGGGGGCAGAGTCTCCTTTAGGGGCAGCGTCTCCTTTAGGAGCAGCGTCGCCTTTAGGAGCAGCGTCGCCTTTAGGGGCAGCGTCGCCTTTAGGGGCAGCGTCTCTTTTAGGGGCAGCGTCTCCCTTGGGAGCAGCGTCGCCTTTGGGAGCAGCGTCTCCTTTAGCAGCAGCGTCTCCCTTGGGGGCAGCGTCTCCCTTGGGGGCAGCGTCTCCCTTGGGGGCAGGGTCTCCCTTGGGAGCAGGGTCTCCCTTGGGAGCAGGGTCTCCTTTGGGAGCAGGGTCTCCTTTGGGGGCAGCGTCTCCTTTAGGAGCAGGGTCTCCTTTGGGAGCCTCTCTAACCTGTGACACAGACGGCGTTTGCACCGTGTTGGCGGTGGTTTTCTCAAAGTCTTCAGTAAACTTCATTCCTCTCTTCTTCAGGGGGATTTTGGCCTGCTGGTCGTTATTCAGAGCCTGTTGAATCTCCTCTGCGCTGATCCTCTTCACCTCTTCGCCCTTTTCTGCCTTCACTGACAAACATGACGTTACAGAGGCCGGTTCACATGTCGCTGTTTTCATGTCCGTCACCTCCATCGGCTCTTCTTTGATGCTCTGGGCTTTTGTACTGATGTTTTCTGAAAGAAGTTCTGCTTCACTTTTGCTTTCGATGATGCCATTGAGAGATTTGACCTCAGAAGCTTCTGATTTCAAGTTTTCTTTCTGCGTCTCTTTCTCATTGTCCTCTGTCTTTGGTGAAACCGGACAAGCAGCTTTGTTGGGGTCTTTGTGGTCTTCATCTGATGAGCTGTCAGACTTTTTAACTTCACCTGGAATTGGAAGGGAAATTATAAGATCAAATCTTCAGGAAGACCACCTGCTTGGTTAATTTTTTTTAAGTTTTAGGTCATAATTTCAGGGTAAAAGAAACTCTGAAGCTGATATTTCCCTGAAATTTTCCAGAGGTGCATCTAAAGAAGGTAAATGTTTGAGTCAGATGCTCTTGATATTTTTCGTAACTTTAACAGTAGGTGAGTTGACGCTTCTATATTCTATGGAATATAAAGAGAGAGGAAGAGAGAGAAGTGAAGAAATGACAGTTTAAAAGTCAAACCTTTACCTTTTTTGTCCCCTTCGCCATCGGGATTGTTTTCCTTTTTCAACTCGTCCCTTCTCAACAGCTCGGGGTCGATCTGCGTCTTCAGCAGCGCCACAACCTCGGCCAAGTCGTTTCGTTCTCTGCAGGGAGAAGAGAACAGGTTCAATTTTCACAGTAAATAACAGAGTAGCTGCTTCATAGAGAGTATAATGCAAATGCTGCATTAGCATTTAAATTTAATTTCATGCTTCCTGCAGCATATTTCTCTCATTTAAAATAACTTTTGCTTGTTTACCTAACGATGCATTTCCACGAGGACCCGTCCGAGTCGTCCTGCTCCTCGATGTACACGCGCACGTTGTCCTCCTGGTCCAGCTGAAACCAGTACATCTGACCGTCTTTGTCTCGGCCGATCGGCTGCAGACGCATCTTATCCGGGTCCTCCTCGTTGATTGCGGTTTTGAACTTGACATTTTCATCAAACTGACACTCACACAAATACTGGAGAGAAAAGAAAGGCCCAGAATGATTAATAGACAGCGACATCGGTTATCACAGGATGTACATGACGTCATTATTGTTCAAGTTTAGGTCAAAAGCAACATACTTGAGCTGTGGGAGTAAAAAAAAAAATAAGAGTATTGATTCTATTGCTGGAGGATTCAGAGCAGCTTTGAAGCAAATAGGCAAATGTGGCTTAAGACTAGATCCTGAGTAGATGTTAGTGCAACAAAACAAACCTGTTGCCAATTAATCTACACGTTGCTATAACGATGGGTTGAGATTGTAACAGACAAAAAGCATTTATTTGTGTTTGTTTACATCAGATTTGTGTTTATAATTGTATAATTGTATTGAGTACCCAAAGAAAACCAATAAAAAATGTTAAACAGAAAAAGCATTTATTTATTGTGGATTATATTTGTTGACAGAGAAAACCCTTCTGGGGTCTGTTTTTTCCAAAACTCAAAATCCAAACTTCACTTAATAAACTCTTTCCAAAAACATGTCTCGTTGGAGCTGCGTTAAAAACAACAAACCAATGATTGTAGCGAGTGAATAAACCAGAACCCGCCTCCGTAGAAGAACAACAACATAAACCCAGTGTGCTCACTTTAAGTATTGCCGTCTTGCTCTCTAACGTCATCTCCTTGTATCCCTTCTCTTCCAGTTCCCACGCCCATGTTGCGTTGAAGTCTTGACACACCTGCAGGGGAAATAAGGGAATAAAAATCCAATTATACAAATGAACTGATTTAATTTAATATTGTTTCAACACATCTGACAGCTTCAGCAACACAGACTGAACATTACAGCCTCACAGTTGGAGCAGAAATAGTCACCCCATGATAAAAAGGCTGTTCGCAGGTGTTTGACAGACAGAGCGAGTGTCTCATGAGTAAAACTGCACTTATCAATATTTCTCATATTAACGATGGTAATATGTAGGGGGAAAATCAATTCAGTTACAAATCACGATTCTTGTGAATGACGATTTTAAATCGATATGCTGCCTCCAAAATCGATTTAAATTTTTTTTTTTTTAAATTAAGTTTTTTATATATATTTATAATATTTATTGGTTTATACGGGGGGGGTATATGGGGGGAGCAACATCACCCCAGAGCATGTTGACCAGCTCTTGTTTTTGCACAAGAATCTAAACATACCCAAGCACTAGCTTTGTATCGCCTACATGCAAACAACAATAGCCTACTTTTTGTTTATTTCAAAGTTTATATTTTAAGTAAACTTTTATTCATTCTATTTAATTTACCTTTTATTTATTGTTTAAAAGTAGCCTAGGTGGCATACATTTCTTAATCTGTCAGTTTGTGTGCAGTTGACAGGGGCTATACAATAATAGCGCACATTTTTATTTATTTTCTCTATTGGCTGCCCAGCAGTCATTAAGTTAATGTTAATATTTGAAATAAAACTGGTAAAGCTCTAAGTGAATTTGACTGTGTTGCATTTGAAGGTATGATTCAACATTTTTCCATGGTCCAGTATTTAAAAATAAATAAATAACCAAAAGAAATCCCAGGAAATCGTAATATCGAATCGCAATACTTACAGAATCGCAATACCCACAGAAATCGCAATACATATCTTATCGCCAACTAAGTATTGTGATAGTATCATATCGGGAGGTCCCTGCCGATTCCCGTCCCTAGTAATATGTGTAATAAATATACAGGAACTGGAAGTTGAGCTTTACCTTGACTAGATATTTCTCCCATCGGTCTGCTGACACCGACTTGCCGATCTTCCTCAGCAGCTTCACGTGAAGATCGACCAGCAGCTTCGGGACTGAGGAGACATTTGACAGACGAAGACGTTTAGAATCTAAAATCCATTTCAGACTAAATTCAGCATCTGTCGACCATTTTACTCTGAGATCCGTACAGTAACTAACTAGTCAGACATCTGAGCCTGTAGCTGTGACTGTTTGAACTCCAGTGTCTTCAATAGTTCTCATGTTTGTTTATGTTTTAAAACTGGCTGAATTTACACAATATGTACACAACACAAACCTTACCATAAATACACAACAGAAAAAACAGATAAGAAAGCAGACGAAGCAACCAGAGACATCTAGATTTTCATACGAATGGACTCGACCGGAGATGAGATTATTTTGGGAAGATACTGAAACAACACCTCAATTATAGTGCGTGTGTGTATTTGTAGAAGCTCAGCTGCACAATCAAATCATGAACAACACAAGAAGGAAGATTTCTGGGCTGTGTTGAAAATGATTACAACAACAAATGTATGTATAGGATGATTTCCTGCTCCTTTAAAACAAGCTCATCACTTCGTTGATCAGCATTAAAACCACAGCGAGTCTTTTCGTCTATTAGTGAAGTTGGATGAATTTACAGAAATAGTAATAATGTAAAAAACAACGCAAACCCATCAGATAAAAGGTGAAAAGGGTTTCCACTATGAGACAGAGTCAAGGTCGAGGTCACAGGTCAAACCCAGATCAGCGCTAAGACTTGAATCATTTCTGAAAACAACAAACCAACAGGACCCGAACAAAACTGGACGACTAACGTGCACGTTAACGTCCTCGCTGATCTTCTTGTATCATTTATAACAAATAATAAAACTAACTGATGTGCATTAGCTCCACTCGTTAATGAGGAGTCTCAGGAGGTGGGTCACACTCGGGTCAGGTGACCTGAACGTGAACTTTCAGTCCCGTCATAACGAGTGTTCGTGTCTGGATGAAGAATCGAACCTTCGCACCGGATGATCCTCCTGAATATGATCACATGACCAAACATGGCAGAAAGCTTTGAATAAGGAAGATTTTAAAATAAGTTTTAAATAAAAATTCTCATCCAGAATACAGCAGAACCAAATCTAGCTGAAAAAAAACACACTTGTGAAATCTGGAGCAGATTATCAAGCAGACCGTGAAACCGAGTTTAGATTTGTGAAATACACAAAACAAAATAAAGTTCAAACGAAAAAATGATCGGGACAAATTCACAGCTTGATTTCCATCGACAAGAAATTCAACAAGGTCCAGACCAAAAACTATGATTGCAATATTTGTCAAATCAAGGAGAGCATGAGGACAGTTTCAGATGTTTATGTAATTCAACACAAATAAAATGCACAAACACACACACACAGGACAGTTGTGTAGCTTTTCCACATCTGGGCCACATCTCACCAGGTTCACCTCAAAAACCAAAACATCTGTCCAACACGGACCAGTTTGTCAAAGAGACAAAACAACACAACACACACTCACACAGGATGAAGACAATTTTGCAGCTCGTTTTTCCATCAACAACAAATCCAACCAACACAAAAAGCATCACATCTGGATTAGATCATGCACAAGACCGTTTCAGATTTGTGGAGACAAAACAAAAGGCACATACTGAAGACACCTTTATCCCTACATGTGTCCACTTTGGATCAAAATAACAATGAGTGTGTAAAACTACTAAATTAAAGTTGTATTTATCAGTGGAGAACACAATAGAGTTTTCACAATAAAAGCATGTTTCTCTGTCCACGTCTCAGATTTTGTCAGTTTGATATTTATAAAAACCAGTTTCCCTCCAGTATCAGATTCAGTCTGAACCGAGGTGATAACAAAGTGAGGGGAGATCTGCTGCGGGACACTCGACGCATGCGCAAATCAACACAACTTAATTAGAGAAATAGTCAAGTCGAACACAATTAGCAGCGCAAACGGAAGTCGACTGATTTCATACGCACACAAAATACTTTATTTGTCGCGTTTACACGTCAGAAAATACGTGAAACTACCAGATAACTTGTTTAAAATGTTTTGGATTAGAACCAAAGAGATTAAAATGGATTATTCACAGCTAAACTACAGTTTAAGGGGGTGCTACGATGCTTTGTTTTGAAAGCTCAGACCGGATGTGCTGGCGGTAGCGTGTAACTTCACACGCTGTGCGAACCACCGCACGACAAAATGTTTAAAGTGTAAATAAAGTGCGGGTTTCACGCGCGTCCCGCAATAACCCCCCCACCCGGCGACACGACCCGCGTGGCGCTGCAGGAGGGGGGGGGGGAGGCGTGGAACCCCCGCACCGTTACACGCGCACATCCTCCTCCGGTGTTGTGACGATCCGGATAAAAGGCATCGGAGGCGAAGACGAGCCCGATTCAAAAAGCTGAAAAGTGACAGAAAACCTCGACCCTCCCGGCGGCTGCGGCCCCGGGGCATCGACCCACCGGCCCCGCGGAGGTTTCCCCCGTGGAGCCGGGCCGGGGGGAGAGCGGAGGGGCCACCGAGCCGAGGAGGAGAAGGTTAGAGAGCCACACAATAACACACGGCTAGCTAACCTAGCTGCTAGCCCGTTAGCACGGTGCCAGGGGGTCGCTACCTGCGGCGGTGTCCCGCAGACATCGCTCCAGCTGCGGGAAGGTGAGCTCCGGCAGGTCCAGCAGCGCTCCGTACCGGGCCAGGAACGAGCAGACTGCGGCGTAGTTCGGACTCAAACCCGGGGAACAACTCGCCGTTGCCGCCGAAGCAGCCATCTTTTCCACTCCAGTGTCAAGCCGGCCGGAATCAAACCGGCGGCTTCCGGCCTTAACAAAATAAAACCACGGAACAAAGGAAGAAAGGATTCCTTGGATTTCAAAAAGTACAAAAGTATCAGCATCTTACACAGGGTTCATACACATTTTGACCAATGGATTTCCATGTCTTTTCCATGACTTTTCAATAAGTTTAAACCAAATTTCCATGACTGAACATTTTGTGAAATCTCGGTGTAAACCGAAAGTGACAAAATGTAGTATTCAAACTAACAATGAGAATTCCAAGGCATACAGTAAACCTTAAATGACACAAACCCAAGTATGCCTGCTTATATTTTTACCGTATTTCTTTAAAAGCATCTGAATTATTTAAAACATTGAAAGCGTAAATGGACGACATGAAAATATGAATAAAACACATTTCCATGACTTTTCCAGAACTTTTGGGAGATTAATTTTTTCCATGACTTTTCCAGGCCTGGAAAAACACATTTTAAAATTCCATGACTTTTCCAGGTTTTCCATGACCGTACGAACCCTGCTTACATGTACTTGAAGTACCATCAGTAAAAGTTACTCCCTTTGTTAACCTAGCAGTATTCATTCTGTCTCATCAATACAATGGTTCATGTGCAACACATTCACTTTATTGTTTTACACTTTATATATTAGTTTTAGTCCCTTTTCCAGCTTAAGTATTGAATCTTTATTATTACTTACTGATGACAATTTGACAAATTCCCCCATTGTGGGACTGATATATAATGTTCTATTATCTGTATCTAAATATAAAATACTAAGTATCAAAAGTTAAATAACTTATATTACCTTATATAGATAAAATCATAAAGAAATAACAGAAGCACGGGATATCAAATATTGCTTTTTCTATAATTCCCTGCATATATTGCCAATTTATTGATTATCCCCTTTGCTGTTGCAATACAGTCAATACACCAGTTGTAAATACAGCCATATACTTACAATCAAAATTGTTTATTATATTTTTCAAAATTCACCTGAATCAGCTAAATGAATTAAGCTGTAAAATAAGCAATGGAGCAAAAAGTAAACAACTGCCCTCTGAATTGTGTTGGAGTAGAAGTATAAAATGTCATAAAATAAAAATAAAAGTACCTGTATCAACTCGAGAGTTAGATGTGACAATAAAAGTTTAAACTGGGACAAAAACAAAACAGAATCTTTTCAGTTTCTTTCATGTAAGCTATCTTTATTTCACATTTATTTGTACACAATAAATACAGATAAACATCCACTGGTGTGTAAATATGACACTCGACAGCCTCTGCAGAGCTTACATTGTAAAACCATGGGCAGTTTGACGCTGACATTTCTGATTCAGACTTAACGTGGAATCAGGACCAGTAGCAAGTTAACAAACAAAAACAACGTCTCTGTTGGGAAAAAGAGATCTTTTCTTTTTTTAACTTTTATAATATTCATTTGTTAATACAACAGGGTAAATGCAAACTTCAAAAATAAGTTTGATGTCATTCAGATCTCAAGGAGATCAACGAGAACACAGCAACGTGGCTGACAGATATCTCTCTTTTCCTCTGATCGAATCCGACTGCGGTTTAATAAGTCTTTATCCTACATCTAAAAAAGTAAAACAAAATTAAAAGAAACAAAGAAACAACAAACAAAAGCTGTGCTATTATTTGTTCAGATATCCATCTCCAAGCTCTCTGTAAACTATTAATATCTCAAAGAAACAATACGTTCATAAAGGTCACATCTCAACCTCAATCAAAGACACTACACTGGCTATTTAAGGCTAAATAACAAGAGCCGATAAAAGAAAAAGTATTCATACCAATATAGCTGGTAAACAGAACGTCAAACGAGAAATATCGGACAAACAACGTAGCATCCACAATACTGAAAAGGAATAAGAAGACGTCAGAAAGTGCTTCACTATGACAGTATAGATTCTTTTTTAAATTGGACTAGCTAGCAGCTCAGGATGGTTTCCTCCTTCCAAAATAAAGGCGTGTTCAAACTGCACATTACCTCAGTGTTAACTGTCACTGCTCCTCCACCGACCACCAGTCAAACATTACTGGAAACGTTGGAGTTGCCAACATCCCAACAACACAAGAGGAAAAAAACAAACAAAAAACAAAGTTAGACTGTGTGTGTTCGCACCACGTCTCCCTTCAGGCGTCTCCGAGCATGTTGGTGCAAAGAAAACTAACAACAACAACAATAAGCAGAGTTCTACAAATTTAAATGCAAAAAGGATCTATTATTCTCGATCAAGACTTTTCTATCGCTCGACTAAAATTGCCACTTTTCCCTTGTTTGTGTAACCGTGTGCGGTCCCAGCTCACGTGTCGGGGGGGGAGGACCAGCCTCGCCCGCCGCTGGCGTGTGTTTGATCGGAGTGTGGAGACGACCGGACGTTTGGTTCGTGTTGAAGCTGCACGTTCATAACATGCTGTCGTCCGGCCCAGATATCAACTCTGTTGCATAGAATCAATAATCATCCAATTGTGAGGAGTCTCAATAAGAGAGAGAAAACCGCCTGTGAGATATTACAATATTATTATTACTAATAATATAATTTTCCTTATATTTTTTTTATACAGATCTCGTTATTATAACATCTGTAATTTTTTCCTTTCTTACCAAGAGTTAGACGAGAAGATCGATGCCACTCTCATGTTAGTCGGTTGAATATGAAGCTGCAGCCAGGAGGACGATTAGCTTAGCTTAGCGTAAAGACTGGAAACAGGGGGGAACGGTTAGCGAGGCTGTGTTCATTATAAATTCCTCGATTGCTGGTTTGGTTTCATGGTTGATCGTGAAGAAGGAACTCGTTCTGATGAGGCCTGGCTGCACAGAGCCGTGTGGATCTGTGGATTCTGGTTGTGACCAGTGAGTTCACGATAAAGGATTCCGATCAAAAGCAGCTGCACGTTAAAACACTGCAGGAGGCTGCGTCGTTTAAGGCACAAGTAAGACGATGAAAAAATCGGACCCTAAAAAAACACGGCACGACAGTTGGAAATTCTCACAGAGACGATTTTCTACGCATTATAAAAAAATGTAATCACAACAATCTTGTGGTAAACTGAAGCGACACAGCGCTCATGCTTCAGAGTAACGAGACGCAGAATCTTTCCCAGACACCAGCGTGTTGTGTTGAAACTTTATCCTGAATTAATTCGACACAGAGTCAAATTCTAACGAATCAGCCACTGACGACTCGGATATCTTTGTTGAAAGCTGCTCAGCTGAGTTAGTAAAAGAACAAGATCCAACAGATGTGTTTGTCCCATCGACTCTTGTCTCATAACTTTAAGTAGAAAACTATTTTAGTTTATTTGTGGAGCAGTAGTTTATCTTATAATATTTCCTCTGAATCTGTTTTTTGTGGCTCTTGAACTCTTTGTTCCCTCAAACATCTGAACACATCTGTGAGTCCCAGTGAGTTTTGTTGTTTAAATGCTGGTATGAAGAGAAATCATCAAACTAACGTCTTCCTGGTTCGAGCTTCGTACCGAACACACGACATCGCAGTGGCATCGACCGTCTGATCTGAAACCGTCCAAATCCATTCATATTACTTTCTTAAAATAATAAGTTTTACTGTAGTTTTCTTTCTGCGTAGAGTTTCTCACATTTAGTAACATTATCTGCAAATTATCACTGAAATCTGAAAAATGATTTGTGTCCTGGTAGAAGATAAGAACCTGTGTAATTTATTAAATCAAATTATAAAATTGTTCTTATTTATCCGCCCCTTTCAAATATGAGACAAATCCTGGGTGATGGAGGAGGAGGAGGAATGAGAAAAAACTGAAAAAGGAGAAGAGATTTAGAAAAGAAAGGCACGATACTCCTCCGCAGCTCACTGACCCGGTGAGGACAGAGTGCAGGGCCTCTCCCCGCCTACAGGGGGCGTCTTTAGAGAAGGTATGAGTTTCCTTTGGGAGTGTGTTGAGAGCCGGGGGGGCGTCTTCACACCAGCGTGATCTCCACGTCCTCCCTCCGCTTCACCTGCCCACGGGGGTGCTGCTTCGGGGGCGGAGGAGCCGCACGGACCTGGACACATCCGCCAATCAGCGTTTAGTTAAACACAGCGGAAACTGTTGTGTTATTGTCATTGTGTATTTACTCATAAACAAGAAATGTAGCATTAAGATCTGTAACAGGCTGAACAGACGAGCACAGATCTAAAGAAGAGAGAGAGTTTCTCCAGAGAGTGATTCAGCTGCTTTGATCCAGACTGAAACAACACAACAACTATCTGATGTGTTAGCACGACATTCTGTGCAGATGTTCATTCAGACTTGTGTAGCTGAAGTTGTGTTTCCTTATGTTGCAGCTTGATCCACATGTGGATTTATTGATTCAATTAATAACCTCAGGTCAGACGTTCTCTCTTCAGATCTACAGATGATACAACCTGTAATTTTTTGTCTTTTCACCAAACATCAGTGGGATGATGTCTTATTTGAAAGCAGTTTGCTGAAGGTTTGTCTGAAATGATCAACTTTGGGCTTTTAAAAAGATACAATAAAATATTATCAGTTTATCTTCTGATTTATCAAATCTTAGCTAATAAGCCTCATCGTGTTTTTTTCCCCGCTGTCAGGTCTTACACTAAATCCAAATCGAGCTGTTTCAACTGACTTGTTTACTCCAGGGTTCCTACAGGTTTTAACAAGATACATTTAAGACTTTTTAAGACCACTTTGAATAGAATTTAAGACCTATTTTACGACCATACTGGCAAAAAGTATGAAGGAAAATTACTATGAAAGAAGAAATAAGTCACAGAATTACTTACAAAGTAAATTTATACCCATTCAACATAAGAACAATAACAATACACAAGTCAAACAAGCTTTAAACATGCATTAAACATGCTTTAAACATGCATTAAACATGAATTAAACATGCTGAAATACATTGAAATAAAAGGATGTTCCATAAAACATGTCCAGAGAAGGAAATTAAACATCCCATCGAACACTACAAAACCTCTAACTTCTCAGCTCTGGCCGAATCAAATTTAAGACCTTTTTAAGACTTTTTAAGGCCTAAAATTTAAATTATTAAATTTAAGACCTTTTAAGACTTTTTAAGACCCCGCGGGAACCCTGTACTCACAGGTCGAATGGTGCCTGATCCGCTCTCGGGGTAGTGGGGGGGCTGTGGGGAACCTTGTGCTGGACCTGACGAGGACACAGAGCATCATCAGCATCAGTTCAGCCGAGTCACCAGCCGCCATGACACCTGCTCCAACTCTCCAGACAATATCCACCAAAATAATAATAAAGTGAATTTCCTTCGGGCCCTTTAAAGAACAGGGACTCTTACTTTGAAAGGGGCTTTTGTGCGGCGCCGGCGGCGGCCTGTGATGTCCGTTGTGATAGGCGGGGGGTCGGCCAATGGGAGAGGCGGTAGCGCTGCTGGGGCTGGCGAGGGGGGAGGGCGTGGTGGGCGTCTGCAGGGGGCTGCTGTGGAGGGGTCCCGGCTGGAAGGGGCTGCGAGGGGACCGCTCCCCCAGAGGGAGAGACAAGGGCGACGCCTGGAAAAGAAAACAGGAATTTATACAGAGCAAGAACAAGATGTTACCGTATACTGATCAGCAAATACTCCAGTCTTTAAATTCTCATTTCCAAACATGAGAACATCAACACACCTGCGCGCTGCCGTCTCCTTTCCCGTCTCCGTTCTCGCTGCCGGCGGTGAGATCCTCCACCAGGACGGCCGGGAAGACGCCGACCACGCCGTTGAACTCTCCCTCCCAGAAGCCGTCGTCCTCGTGCGTCTCTCTGCTCAGGATGCGGATGATGGCGCCTTCGGGAAACGACAGCTCGTCCTCCGTCTGACCCGCGTAGTCGTACAAGGCCTTCGCAAACGACACTGAGACCAGGAGAGAGGAGTCAGAAACAAAGTCAGATGTGAAATACTGGGAATTCAACTGTGTGCAAATTAGGGTTTCAAAGGGGCGTAAAGTTTCCGGTAAATTTCCGGAAACTTTCCTTGGGAAGTTAAGCTCGGGAATTTGGGGAATTTGGAAAAAAAAACTACGCAAATTAGACGCTGAGCAATAAAATATTGAGAGTTTCAACCCTCCACTGTGCATTCTTCCATCACATGCAGATAACTCCCAGCATCCTTCACTCTACAGCAGGGCTATTGAGGCCTGCTGTAGAGTGAAGGACTAGTCAGGTAAGTTTCAATGATATTACTGGGAAAATATATGAGCATGCTGATTGAGGATTGTTCATCTGTTCATCTAGCCTATTTCCATTCATTTATCCATCAATTATAAAATATGTTTACAGACGATTCCAATTGTTTGTCTAACTATTTATATCTCTGGCATTGCATTAGTGTTTTTTTACAAACTTTTTTCTCATCTTATTCTACAGAACAATGCCACGTGCACTCTCTCATGTGTGGAGACATTTCACCCCATCCAATGTAGAAGGAAAGGCTGTGTACATGTGCAAATACTCTACAAAGACCTATGTTAAGAATGACACAACGATGCAGAAGCATATAGTCAAGTGCCCAAAGTTTCCTCAGGGCTCAAATCAGCCTATAACAAAACAAAATGTTCATATTTATGTCTGTATATGACAAGGTGAATACAGTTAGTATAAATTACCCACAACATTTCCAGTTAATTCCCGCTAATTCCCGTAAATTCCCGTATATTCCCCTATATTCCGTTAATTCCCATGGAAAGTTTCCAAATTTAATATTCCTGGAATTTTGCAACCCTAGTGCAAATTACATCACATCTTTGATTTTTAACAGAAAGTGAGTAAATACAAATCCTGCAGGAAAATGAGCTCATCTTCTTCTTTTCAATCATAAATCAACAACATATTGAAGTTGCCCAGAGGAGCCGGAACCTTTCTACAGTCACTCACCGCTGGAGTCTCCGTTGACGGAGCCGGTCGGCAGCTCGGTTTCCGGTTCGGTGGAGTTGCTGGAGGAGTGGGATCTGGCGTCCAGCGCAGCCAGGGACTGCAGCATGCTCAGCAGGCTGTTGGAGGAAGGAAGCTGCAGGTATTTCTCTGGGACGTAGCCGACCTGTCCGCTGCGGTTTCTGGCCTGGAGACAAAGAGGAAAAGAGTTATCATGATGAAATCCACAATTAACCAACCTCGTGGAATTTGTGGCGATGATTCGTACTTTGACCCAGTCCTCCATGTCGCCGTCATCAATGACCTCCAGGATCTCCTGCTCTTCAATGGTCAGTTCATCCGGCTGAGACGACTGGAAACAAACATCAGTATGTAAATATGATGAAAAGCAGTAACTGATTTGTCCAGTTGAGGGCGACAAAGACAAGAAGTAAACCACACACTGACCACACACAACAACAAAAGGACAGTGAGAGTGAAGCAAAACAATATATTTGATGCTGGAAGGTTAAATTATAAGATTAAACGCATTAAATCACTAAAACTCAATACAAATCTCTGAAAAGTTGATTTAAAAACAAGTTATCAGAGGATGTGTCACACTGAAAGTTTATGAGAGAAGAACTAACACGTGTACATGTTATAATTATTATTATATTTACTATTATTGTATATACTGTTGCTGCCATTATTACTATATACTGCTATTATATTGGTATAATTACTATCATATATAAATATATATTATGTTATATTATATACTATATATACTGTACTGTTTTTATATACTGTCTAACAATAACATTACCATCATATCATCAGTACTATTACCATCATCTTGCCACTGCACCTTATCTACCTATTTATCTTGTGTTTCTGTTTTTATTCTTTCTACCTCAATATTTTTTATTTTATTCTATTGTATTTTATTGTATTCAAATATACCGGCTGCTATGACGACTTAATTTCCATTCGGGGATGAATAAAGTAATCAATCAATCAATCAATCAATCAATCAATCAATCAATCAATCTATCTATCTATCTATCTATCTATCTATCTATCTATCTATCTATCTATCTATCTATCTATCTATCTATCTATCTATCTATCTATCTATCTATCTATCTATCTAATAATCATTTTCATACGGGATCATTCTGCTGATTCCTTGATTAATCGATGAATGAGAAAGCATCAGTCTGAAGTCCACTGGTACCTTGTAGGAGTAGAGCACTTTGCAGGTGAGAGGATAGTTTTTCAAGGTGCTGGACGGACTGGAGCTGCTGTCGTCCAACACTTCACTGTTGTCCTCCATCTCCTCCTCGTCCTCGGGCTCCAGGTCTCCCGTCCCCTGCAGAGACAAGACAGACGTGACCTCATCTGACCCAATGACATCGGAGGGAGTGGATAATACCACGAGTCAAACAGATTGTATGAGACAGATCAGCGGTTGTGTGGGTCTTACGGAGAGTGCAGGGTCGTGGGTGTTGAGGTTGTTCCAGCGTTCGTTCTCCAGCTCCTCCATCACCTGGTTCATGGCGCTCTTCAGCCACGTTTCCACGGTGACGCCCGCCTCTCGCAGCAGGTCCAGACGAGCCTCCGCCTTCACCTTCACCGTCTGCACAACACACAATGATCAGATAAACATGATGAGACTAAACGTCACTGAGAAACAGGAGATACGACAAACTCATCAGCTCGAGTATCAGCTTCAGTGTTTGACTTTTCACAGTTTGGGTTGATTCAGTTTGTTTCAGCTGGTGTGAACGCTGGCAAACCCAATTGGTCTTATTATAACTGGTCATAAAATTCAGCTTCAGATTCAGTTGAGTTGTTTGGTCCATTCCAGCCCAAATTAATGTAATAAAAAACTGACAAATAAACCTAAATATCTGCAGATTATTCTTTTTCATTAATTCAACTAGTCCACACAGCTTTTCTCTCTTGACCCTCACGTTTCATTTCAGCTTTTTCACCAGTAGGTGGAGCCCTGGGGCAAACTTCAGCTATAAGATAGCGATTGAGTAATCAGACGTCTTCATAACACACATGTCTGCACACAAACAAACACACAAACAAACACACACACACACACTACCTCTGCCCTCCGAAGACTCTGTCTGGCCACCTCCATCTTCGTTTCCATGTCACTGTTGTTCTGCTCCGACGGCTCCTGCGTCCCATATTCCTCCAGAGCCTGAGAACAAATCCCAGCGTGAAGAAACAACAACAACACAGTGACAACAGTTGACAATTAAAGACCACCATCCAAAAATCTAGTAGGAAAAAAAATGCCTCTGGAAGGAAACCGTCCAAACACAAAAGCCTCTGAAGGAGTGTGACTCATTTCCTTGTTTCTGGAAACACGAGGGTTTGATCCTGGTGAATTGAAAACATGTTTCTAATTTTGACGTTGTGCTAAAGATTAACTTTAAAAAACTGTGTTGTAGTTTCCCGTCACGGAGGAAGATTGTATGTCACGTGGTTTTGATGATGAACTCTTGAGCCACGTTCAATAGCTTCATTGTCTTCTGCTTCACACACTTTCGAAATGATTTTTATGATCTGCAGGTTTATTATCATCACACTGAGCGACCTCGCTGCTTTACGGTAAAAGGACAATTTCCAGTTCCGTGACAAAAGACACCGGTCAGTCATTAACACGTAGTTAAACTGGAAGATTACAGTTTACAGTAATATTACAAGACACAGCATTATGACTCAGACACATTACTACATTTCAATTTCTATATTTTAGGGGTTAAAAAAAGGACACATTGGTCTTAGGTTTTGATATTATAAATATATTTCTTAATTGATTTAATGGGATTTATTAATAAAATGTTGTTTCCACCGTCACCGTTTATGTCGCCACAACTTCCCTTCTGTTCCTTGTGCGTTGTTTCAAGGGAATTAGGAGGAACTGCTTCCTTGTAGAATCAAGGTCAACACAGCTGGTTCTTTTCTTTACAGCTTTGCACTAAGTGATTTGTTATTTGCCGGAAACAGACAAACACTTTGTTGCCTGGAGGCGTCAGATTTCGGGACCGGGAGCACGAACAGCTTTACTCTAACAAAGTTTAGATTAAAGATACTTCAGGCTGCTTTCCTGAATTCCTCGTTTTATCCACTTCTTCTTTTCCAAATCGACTAACAAAAGTCTATGTATGCTTGTATCTAGTAGCATTAATTCTCTTTCAATCATTGCTCTAACCGAAGCATTTGTAATCTTGTAAAATAGGAACTATCAGATAATTGACCTTTGGCAGACTCTGACTCATGTATTCTAATTCCCCTTTTAAATACGCCAATGAATACAAATTAAACAAAGGCAGCCTGCTGTCATTAAGTGAGAGTGTGATCTTGGTCTCACCCGCTGTGTGTGGATGATGCTCTTGTACTCTCGGGCCACACGGCTCGCCCACTTCCTCGCCTCCTTGTCCAGGCCGTGCTCCTCCGACGTGCCGCTCTCTTTCTTCAGCTGCATCACCTTCGAACACAGACAGAGAAACAAACAAGTCAGTGAAAGGAGATCAGACACAGGAGGTCACAAATAGACCATAACAATACTTCACCAAGATACAACAACAACTTCAGAAGGGTAAAAGGAAGAGTGTTGAGCCAAAGAAAGAAAAGAACAAGGTGGTTTTTCACAGTAAAAATACTTTGTGATGTAAATGACCTCACACAGAAACAACTCCTCCTGTCTGAGGCAATTATAACTCAAATTAAATATTGCTTAATGCATTTGTATTCAGTGCCGTGACCCACCAGAGCACCTTTAAAAAGGCCCTTGTGTTTTCCTAAATGCCACCAGTGTGAGTTATATTTACCATTGCTGTTACGCCGAGGCAGCAACTTCCTCTTTTCATATTTCACGGGCCAAGTTTGAAAAGCGCGTTGTAAAGAAAGACACTCACAGGACTGGAGCCTGAATGGAGTGTTTGTCTCACCGAAAACATTTGACATAAAATAATCTTTCACCTTTATGAAACCCTGAAGTCCAATAATATAAAGGCATCATCATAATGTGAGCGGGAGGGAGAAAAATCTCTTTACACCGAGAAACATTGAGAAACCTCACATCTCCAAATGGATTTAATTTTTCAGCAGGAAAAAATGCTTCATGTAGAAAAGTACAAATCTTTAACGCTGCACGATTGATTTTTGGTTCTTTCAGGGCACGACTGACATGTGGAGTCCGGCTCCTGGTCACCTGGTAAACCTAAGGCCAATGTTTACTGTCTTTTAGCTCAGTGTTTGGTCTCTACCAGCTGTCGAGGGAGATATCCATCTATTCCGATGCTAAACCCCCCAGTGTTCACCTCCTTCTCTCTGCCTGAGTCTGTCTGCTGCTTGGTGCAGGTCAGGTGGTGAGCAGAGGGGTTTGGACATTTCTCAACAACAACAGCTGCGGTTGAAAAAAGAACCAAAACAAGCAGGACAACAAAACTCAGTGTGAAGCTCCACAGAGCAGGAAGTTGCTCCTGATTCAAGCTAATCACTACAAATGATCTTTGCTTTAAGATTAAATCACATCATCACTATTTAAGTGAAGATGTTACCACATGAAAACAGCAGCGTGTCTGTGTGTGTTTGTGTGTGTGTGGTTGTGTGTGTGTGGGTGCATGGAGGGAAAAGGTTGGGGTGGGGAGGTCAGTGCACTCTGATGAGGCCCACTCACAATGCCTCCTTTTCACAGATGGGCCGTTCACAGGGCCCGGCCCACCTCCTGCCCCTCCCTCCCAGTTCAGCTCTATTCCTTACCGGATCCCTCTGTCTGGTGTGAGAGGTATGGAGGGGAGGGAGGGAGGGAGGAGAGGGAGGGAGAGAGGGAGGGAGGGAGGGAGTGACGGAGGGGGAGAGGCAGGCTAGGCTCTCCACCGCTAATGTTTTCTTTAGGAACAGGCTGCTGCTTGTTTGACTTCCAATGAAAACAACGCCAGCGTTTGCAGTTTGAACAAATTGTCCAGTGTTGTCCAGCGAAGCGGAGGAACCAGCGCGGAGGAGAAGAGGATCCGTGGAGTCGGTGCAACTGGAAAAGACGTGTGTGTGTGACACCGACTGCATCACGTTACATGTGTGTGCAGCAGCAGTCAATAAACCACCGGCCGATATGCACACGAGGGCGTCTCAATAAAACGTCTTTAGACTTAAGTTTGTGAGGATATTTAACATTAGATTTATAGAGGGCAAAATATACAAAAAAATGACCAGTGGGTGAAGAATAGTTTAAAATAGATTTTATACTTCATGAGAAGGCCATACAGGTTTTGGTGAACAGGTGTAAAAGTGCAGAGCAGGACAGATTGCACTTAAATCAAGCCCACGACTGCATGATGCAAATGTCACAAACAAAACCCAACTTTTATAACCCGTAGGTATTTAGGGAAGGCAGCTGTTAGGGGCAGATTGATACGACCACAGCAGGAGACTGAGGCTAAATTAAAAATAAGACCCACAATGGGGCTTCTTTAGCACCGGGCCTGTTGATTCCGGTACTGGTGAGAAATTTCTCATTCGGTAAATTCCAGGTTTAAGACACAGACCCTTGAATCTTTCTGAGCCTGAGTTGAGCACAAAGTATTTTACTACTCTGGAAATAAAACAATTTCCACTGTGTCACGACCATCGAGATTTGAATAGTGGATTTACGTCACTCCTACCTGGAGTGATGCATCTGGATGGATGACATTTCACTGAGGATTCTTTTATGAGTCGACTCATGGAAATGACCGGGGGGGGGGGGGGGGCTGCACTTCGTCATGTAATGCTGACATCAGCCTGAACAAGGTTTGACTAAACAAACAGCAGTTTACTATGACTGTTATCGACTCTTCCAGATAACGATTCAAATAGAACCACATAGATTTGTTTAGAACTGGTCAAAGTTCACGTCCTGTTGTGAATGAGATCACTGCTAAAAAAAAAAAAAAGCCTGAGAGCTGAAACACAGCAAATGTATTTCTACACAAAACCTCCTGTGTATATTCATCGGGTTTTCAGGAAAGACTTAATTACAAGAATCACGTGCGAGTCAGAGGACGAGATCAGTGTGTAGTCTGTGTACTTAACGCTTTCTAAGAACAATTTCAAAGGAAAACCTCATTATATTTTACATTTGTCCATTGATAATTGGCGTTAAACAAAGTAAAACATCAGTAAAAGACAATAACTAATTAAAAACAGGGTTTTGGGGTCAGTTCATACAATTTCTGTGGATGCAGATGTATTTATTGTGAATAACAAAAATAAATGTTTAGAACTTACCGTATCTGTGTCGCTGGGCTGGTACAAGAAGTCCGGAGCCTTTTGAAACATCGGGTTCTTCTCTGCAAACAGCTGCTGGTGAAACTCCTGAACAACCTGCGGAAAAAGATAAGGAACATACTTGAGTTTTATTTCAAATCACTCTAATGATGTTGTACTTCCGTCAGGTGACTTATCCACATTTTGTCTTACTTTTAATTATCTTGAAACCTGTAGTAACTCCTGATCTGTAAGTTTATTATTATCTCTGTTATATTGAAACATGTCAGTAGAATGTAGAAGTGACCGTGTGTTCACAGGTTCTTCAGATAAAGAGGAACAAAGGATAAATATTCATAATAAACTTCCTTCATGAAAAAAACAAACAGCAGAACAACCTCACTTAGACTTATCAGTTCTGTTATCAGTTCTGTTATTAGTTCTCTTATCAGTTCTGTTATTAGTTCTGTTATCAGTTCCTCGTTTAGTGTCTTTACAGTCTTTATCTTTATTCATGTGTATCTCATCCAACAGTAACATTCTATTGTTTCCTATCAGAGACATTATTATACTTTTCTCACGACATCAGTTTGATGTTTTGTCAGTTTGTTTGCATTCTGTTCAGAATCTCTCCAGATACATGACGAAGATGAACTGGTTACTGCATCAGTCATAACTGAAATATTCATATATCAGGGTTTCCCAGGGAAAATAAGAAGAACTCAAACTGGTGTGGTGTCACTGGACTTTACTTCCACTTTATCAAAGTGAACCAAGAGGTCACAGAGGTCAATACTGACACACAGAGAACTACACAGAGCAACAAAGTTCTCTGGAAGTGACAAGTGCATGATAACACCAATCGAATTAAAGCAAAACATTATCCCTATCATCAGAGAGTTTTTATTCACTGCCTGGAAAACACACGAGAGCTGTTACGTTCCCATTGGACCAGTGGAACCAGAGGAGGAGAGTGTATTGGGATTTACAGTAGATGTGTGGTCAGGTGAGAAAGATTCTGAAACTGATTGAACACGACGAATTAAAAGGATTGAACATTTTCACGGTGGGAACTAATCAACATGTCACATTACACAGAGCACACGTCAGGTCACTTTCAGAGGGTTTGTGTTGACACAGGAAGCACATGGGCTGAAATGTGAACTCGGCCGAAAACCACTGCTTCCTTCTCTCTCTCTCTCTCTCTCTCTCTCTCTCTCTCTCTCTCTCTCTGTTGAGATGACCTGAACAGAACAGAGCGACAGAGGCCGGCGGCTCGAGAGCTTGTAACTGAGGAGCGCCGAGTAACTCAAACCAATTCAATTAATTAGCAGTGGGTGAGGCAGAGGAGTCCAGCTCCTCTGATGTTTACACTGACACTGAGTGATACCACTGATCCAGGATCTATATATGGAACAATATCAGCCTCAATAAGCCTGATCAAATGATGATTCTTAACCGTTTTGTCCTCCTGCACTTTCACCACATCAGGCTCCAACAGTCCCAACATTCAGTTGCATAAGTGAGTAAAAACTTGAGTGTGTAAATGCAAAAAAAAATATTTGATTGCAGCGTTACAACAACCGGATGAATAAAAGGCCAGGATTTGCTAAGCTCTGCTGCACAACCCGTCTTTCACCACTTACACCAAGAAGCTACTGCCTACACACTAGGGACGGGAATCGGCAGGGACCTCCCGATACGATACTATCACAATACTTATGTGGTGATACGATATGTATTGCGATTCTGATAGTATTGCGATTCGATATTACGATTTCCTGGGATTTCTTTTGGTTATTCTTTTTTTTTTTTAAATACTGGACCATGGAAAAATGTTGAATCATTCCTTCAAATACAACACAGTCAAATGCAAAATTTGTTTGCAAGTAGGCGATACAAAGCTAGTGCTTGGGTATGTTTAGATTCTTGTGCAAAAACAAGAGCTGGTCAACATGCTCTGGGGCGATTTGGGAGGCAAGAATCGCAATTTGTAACTGAATCGATTTTTTCCCCCATCCCTACTACACACAATATCCAATCTTGGGAACTGAAGAAATGTTCGAGCCCTTCACATTAAGCAGCTGTTGAGCAGTGGAATTTAAGGACTTACCCCATTTGAGCTGCTCAAGATCTGGTTGAAGGTGTTGTGCACCGCCTGGTAGGTCTCCAGCTCCGTCTGAGACAGTGACACCAGGTAATCTTTGACCTGCTCATAAATTCTGCCGTCTAACACCTGCAGACAGAGATATGTTTAAGGTTCAGAAGTGTGCGTCTTTGTCCCAGCCTCCAGCAGCCGACTCTGAGAGCAGCTCCTCACCTTGATGCAGTCCGTGAGGTCGGTGTCGTAGTAGCGCTGCTGGTGAACGTTAGCGGCTGCTAGCGTGAGAAGGTAGTCGTTCCTGGCGTGGGTGGCTTTGGAGTTGCACTCGCTCCTCTTGGCTTTGAGCTGGAACACAAACGTTCACACTGTTGGCTGAGTGCAGCAGCAGAATGTGCAGCAGACTGACTGTGGATGTAAAGATCTCGTACCTTCACGCTCGCTCTCTGCAGACTGGACCTGGACTGGAAAAGACTTAACTTTGACCTGAACAGAAGAGGAGACAAAGGACCATGACTCACATTCCTCGATCTCAGTGAACAGTGTAATTTCTCTTTTCAGCTGGAGTTTTGCATATGAGCAGTAAATGGAGGAAAGACTGTTCATGTTATAATGTAATCAGGTCGACAGAAGGTGGAGAGGGAGAATAAATGAAGAAGCTTTAAGAGGCAACAAAAAGCAGCAGGTTTACATGGGATTCAATTTAAGTTCACAGCTGAATTCCTTCTTTCTGTTCAAGTTTTGGTGACGTTTCCTATTTAACTCCCATTTAACTTAATCTTAATATTATAAATATAACAGGCTGCACGTGGGGACAACAGGGAGGAAACCCTCGTTCTGACCAGAAACTATTTTGATGATTTATTGTTTTATTGACTCGTGTGTGAGAAATTGTTGTTTTTTCTTGCTGCAACTAAATAGTGAAATGAATATAAGTCATCAAAATTGCTTTTGCTAAGTTAAATGGAAGAGTTATTTAAAAAGAATGAACAATATCGAACATGCAGATTTAAGGTTAATCCTGGTCTCAGATTCCTCCGGGAGACAGACGATTTCTCAGTCGTGTATCTGTAGGTTACTGAGTTAGTTGTATGTTTATACATGTGAAGGACAAAGACTTTCCACAGGGACGGTATCGGAGCAGCCGGATGAAAGGGGAGATCAGCACCTCGAGTGATACCTTCTCGCTTCTAAAATAACTCCATCCTAAGATACAGTCAAACTGACACCGACAGAAAAAGGCGTCTGGACGTCGACAGACATTAAGTCGGTTTCCACTGCTGAACCTGGGACTGTTTGTTAAACTCATACACTTTAGTTCAGTGAAGGGAAAGCGCTGCTCTCTCAGTCTATCACATCTACAGCTAAAATATGAAGGACAAGTTTCCAAATGCAAATAGTTCAGAGTAGTCTGATTACTGACCTGCTGCTTTTAAACACAGACTTTCATCAATTAGGTCACATAAGTGTGATGAGGATGCTTTTATGGACATGTCAGCACTTACAGATTGCAGCACACAACCAGGATAGGTATGAAAACTGTTCTATGGACATAAATGAGAAATATGATATCTTTCCAGAGATTCTTTCCTATTTCCTTTTTTGTAAATATGAATTTCCTGCAAAGATAAACAGCCTAAAGTCTGTGATAAAGGAAAAACCTCGTCAGTGGACAGATCATACCTCCAGGGAATCGAGGCGTCATTCCCGACATTTGCATAATGCCGCTGGTCTGACACGCCCCCTAACAAAGCCAGGCTGACAGTTCCTACACACGCTGGAAGGGGTTAACCTTTTCAAGTAATAACAGCGTTTCAATCGACAGACATTAAAAAGTTTCAGACGCTCACACCTTGAAGTTCACATTTGTACCCGTGTGTGTATGTGTATGTGTGTGTGTGTGTGTGTGTGTGTGTGTGTGTGTGTGTGTGTGTGAACATAACAAGCCCGGCCACTCCACTGAGTAGTATTTGTAGTCTTAGAAGAGAAGTGCCAAACCAGCTACTAAACCTTTCCAGGAGAGAAAACATCAGCGAACTGGGCCCGGGCTCCATAATAAACTTTCCTGACGGGTAGAAAAATGTCTGCAATGCGGTGAGTGGAGGTGCCAGCGGTGCACGGTGTGCCAGGACCGAGTGTTGAGAACGAGAGGGAGAAGAGAAAACTCTCTCAAACCGGCGGCTACACTCCGGCTGCTGTTTGACTAACGACCATATTCACGATCAATTAGTCCCCATGACCTCACGTGTCACTGAGTGTTACCTCACGTCTGGGTTTGAACGTCACCACAGAATGATGCTTGAACTCTTTTGATATTTCCCAAGTAGGAATTATGTATTCTGCTTCCATAATATTCACATTTGCTGCTTATAATATATTAAACTGAATATTTTTGCATTATTATTTGTGCTTTAAGGATTTTTCTTGTCCATGTTTCACTATTTTCTGATGTTTACAAACCAAACAATCAGTTCATCAAGAAAAAATAATCCAAAAAGTTAATTGATCATTCTTATAATTGTGAATTTAAACCATACCTAGCATTACTTCTCAATGCAGTATATGGGGTTCATACACATTTTGACCAATGGATTTCCATGACTTTTCCATGACTTTTCAATAACTTTAAACCAAATTTCCATGACCGAACATTTTGTGAAATCTCAGTGTATACGCAAAAAAGTGACAAAATGTAGTATTCAAACTAACAATGAGAATTCCAAGGCATGCAGTATACCTTAAATGACACAAACCCAAGTATGCCTGCTTACATTTTGAGAGTATTTCTTTAAAAGCATATGAATTATTTAAAACTCAGCGTAAAGAACGACATGAAAATATGAATATAACAAATTTCCATGACTTTTCCAAAATTTTGGGAGATTCTTTTTTTCCATGACTTTTCAAGGCCTTAAAATTCCATGACTTTTCCAGGTTTTCCATGACCGTGCGAACCCTGAGTATATATATAAAAACCCTTTTAATCTGAACTTCTTGTTTCACACGCAGCCGTCGAGACAAAACTGAAATTATTTGCTTGCACATTTTGAGTCGTCTGGGTCGTACTTGGCGTCCAGCTCTGCCTTCTCTCTCACAGCCTGTGCCATCGTCTCATTCTCCTGGTATTTCTTCCTGCTCTTCGTCAGCTCCTTCACGGAATCCTGCAGCTCGGCTTGGACCACCGTCAGCTGCTCGATGCACTGAGGAGGGAAAGTTGGAGACACGGGGAACAACAAAATAAGGGAAAGAGATGTATGCAAATTTAAAAATTCCTAAAATGCAAATATGCAAAACGCCTCTTGATCGTATCGGCAGCACGTAGGGTGCACGCCATGTCACGTGTTGTACAGGAGCCATGATGGCATCTCCTGAAATGTGAGGGTGAACAAGAGCAGCTTTGTGGGCTGAAGGCAGCGGAACGTGTCCGGCAGAAACCAGAGAGCGGCTCTGGGTGGTGGAGGTGGCCCCAGAGCTCGTGACCAGGGAACAGGCTTCACCTCCAGACAGTGTTCAGATTCACACACAGTCGGCTGATCATTAATGATGAGGACAACGACTTCTGCCCTCAACTGACATGGCATTTATTGCTGTTTATCAGTAATGCACACACGATGGTTCCACTGGAAGTGACACTGAGCAGAGGACAAAGAACATGAACATCTGTAGAGTATAATGATCCGTATGACCTTCCTCAGAACGTGTAATGCCACGTTCCAGTTGCTCCGTTACAACTCCGGTTGACGTCCAACATCAACAGGACATGTTTAGGTGCATTAATTTAGAATTTGTGCGTCATGCATCATTAATGCACATTTACAGCTCATTCCGACGTGTTAGCAGTTAAGGTTATTTTTTAAAAGTCCTGTTGACCCTGAGGAGTGAGCGTCAGAGTCAGACTTTTGTTGTTAACCTGCATTTATGTGGATTGTGTCAGATAATGTCAGGATCATAAAATAAGGATTTTATCAGTGCTTGAGATTGGCAGCTGATACACAGGAAATATACCAACTGCAATCAAATCACTGTGTTACGCAAGTGCAGCTTCCCGGCCAGGCTCATAACTTGGTATTATCATATAACTCAATAAATGAAATGTATCTCAAGTACAGAAATGTTGGTAAAGATGCTGTCATCATTCTACAGCTTGTCCACTTGAGTGTACTGACACGTTTGTGGTTGGGTTTTCTGGACACTAAGCACAGAAACTAACTTTGTCCCAGTCGAACGCTGGGCTCAGATCTGGGACATCTGTCCTCCACTAAGCATCAGATGCCAGCTGCAAATGTTTTCAAGGGGAACTGAATCATAATTTCCAAAACAATGTCAGAATTAAGTTTCAGAAACTGTCTTGTGAACGTTAGATTCAAACCAACTTCTCTCTGAATGACGTCGGTGGAGCTGTGTGCGTGTTTGTGTGAATAAAAAGGAAACAAGCGAGTGAAACCTGAGCCGAGTCCTAAGCTCGACCTTCATTACCTTCCTCAGCTGCTGCTCCTTCTGCAGTCGGGCCGTCTTGGCCGGATCGGCAACCTGGACTTTGTAGTTGTCACAGGTGCTGATCCTGGACTGGGTGACCTGCACTGTGCCCTCCAGATAGGCCCTCCACACACAATACATGTTCCTAAACACATACACAAAAACATACAGGTTCTTTCAAACAGCTTTAACTTTTATTTCTAAGAATTATGACACAGACATTTCATTTCCTATTTTTACCTGAACAACAGTGCAAAAACCTCAAGATAAAATAGATGTAAGAGTCTTCTTTCTTTCTTTCTTCCCTAAAATAAATATTCGATTTGACGGAGATGTCATGTACCCCCGAGAAAATATCAAAATGTACAGAGTTCCAACTGTTCTGTTTGTTGACGTTACCTGTGGTCATCTGGTTCCCCGGTCAGACTGTCGGGCCATTCCCTCTTCAGATACTGATTTGCCAGTTTCTGCAGCGCCTGGAAGAGAAGAGGAAACAGACCTAAGCGGTGACGACCTTTCACCTTTGACACCAACACACATTTCCTGTGTCTCATCTTCACAAAGGGACGCGCTGAAGAAGACTGTGACCCCTCGTGACCTTGTCACATAAACCACCGGGGCAGCAGGACCATGGAGACAGAAGCACGAGGAGACGCATTTTGTTCTTTTCTCGACACACAGGGTAGAAATAACAAGGTTCCTGATCCAACACAACAAACTTATCTAAAACCCACACATTAAAAAGTGTTTCTTTCTCCAGTCAATTGGCCTCTCAGTGCGATTCAATGCTGCCCGGCCTCGTTCACCTGTCAGCCACAGTTTACTTTAGAGGCTTCGCTCACTCGCTGAGCTTTATGCTGATGTCGGCTCTTTTTTGGAAGAAAAATGTACTTCACTTCTACCACATTCACCCTGGGAGATATATTAGGTTGCTCCGCCTCTGCCAGCAGTGAGGTTAACCTTTGAGGAATTGAAATAGACAGACAGAGCAAATAGCAGGAGAACAGAAAAAGGATGATACGTCTGGTGTTTCTGACTGAATGTTAGGTATGTGACAGAAACGCACTTATGGTGGACGTATTTTTAGTAATGTCCAGGTGATGCAAATGGGAGTGGCTTGCAAGTTTGACTGATATAAATAAAGATGTTGCTATAGGTTACAAGACTTTGTTTACCAGAAACAACCACCTGGCTCGATTTAAAGGAGAATTTTCAGTTTTTCTTTCCTCTTACATAGTTTTTATGTGAATGTAAAAGTTCTGCAAAGTTAAAAAGTCAGAGGTAGCTCCTCTCCGCCACAGAAAGCACTGAGGCTGCTGGGAGAGAGAGAGAGAGAGAGAGAGGAGCGAGAAGAGCGAGGGAAACCACCATGTGGAAATATCACCACCGGGTTATAAACTTGTGACAACACTGGTGTTACAGATTAAACCGGACATTTAACCATAAGTGACGTGTGTTGGCTCCGTGTCGGTGCAGTGTTCACAGTGAGGGCTGCCTCTCTCTCCTGCTGAACTTGAAGTTGTGTACCATGTGTTGAGTTTGCATCTTCTCATCGTGTCTGCCTGGGTTTTGTCGCCCCAGTAGCCCCAGCTTCCTCCCACAGTCCTAGGATTAGGGCTGGGCAAGTTAACTCGTTTTAATCGAGTTAACTCAAGTGATGAGTTAACTCGATTGTTTATCCGCCAATTATTTTCTTTTTTCCTGTTCTGCAGCAGTCAGCAACAGACTTTCACAAAATAAAAGCCTGACCTTCACAATAAAACAATAAATAATCAAACCTGAGTTAATGCGAGATAAAATAATTAATCGAGTTAACTCATCACTTGAGTTAACTCGATTGAAACGAGTTAACTTGCCCAGCCCTACCTAGGATATATGCAGATTGGGGGTTTGGGTTATTTGGAGATTCTGATAAGAAGCAGTAACCACGCGGGTGCAGCCGTGTACGTTAACTGCATCGGGCTTTGGTCGGGTTCAGTACGTTCTTTAAGTCCACTTCAGAGAGATTAAAATATGTAGGAAAAGTTTTGGTTCACTTGATATGGATGTGGTAGTTCGATATACCCCAAAAAGGAGCCGTGAAGGAAATTAGTCCATCTATCCGTCCTCTGTCCACAGTGAAAAGACAACCCTGTTCTGCTGAACTCGTTGGTCGTGGTGATCTTGGTGCCAGAGCTTCAAAGCTGCTACAAACCGGCCATTGTGGCGCTTGGAGAGAGAGAGGGGGGGGGGGAAATCGCCAAACTGAGCTAGCATAGCGGACGCGCCTGAATAGTGAGAAGGGGACAAGGGGAGGTGGAGGGAGGGATGCGAGGACGGCAGAGGAAGAGCGGCACAGAGGAGGACATTTTATCACACTTGTGTGATTTGAATAGCAATCGGCTAATGGCTGAAGCAGCTTGCAGGTGTAAGAGACCCAGAAAAAGGCGGGTGAAGAGATGTTCAAAAAAAAAAGGAAGAGGAGGGGGGGGTCGTAACGAGAGGGAACGAAGTGTTCCAGAGACACTCTGACCCACTTTGATTCAACCATTGGCAGCTGTTGGATCCCAGTACTGCCCCAGTACAGGGGTGGCTGGTCCGGCTCTCTGTTGAAAGGGTCACAGTCCGGAGCCCGAAGGAATATGATTCTAATAAGGTTTCTATGACTAATTAAGCTGGTGGCGAGGAGACTCGTCTGGCTTCTACCTGCCTACATCCAAAGGTTTATCCCTCTTCCACTAATCTGATATGTAACTGAGTAACTCCTCTATGAGTTAGTTACTTCTATCAGTCACACTCGTTAGCAGCAGCTCTCCTCTTATGGATCTGAGCTCAGCAACTTGGTTTAGAAACCTTGTGGGGTCCCAAGGATCTGTTTTAAATCAGTATTTGGCTAAAGTTACCTGTAAGAACTATTAATGCTCATTATACAAACATTAGTTTTACAGTCTTGGAATATTTTACAAAGTGAATGTCCACAACTTGAATTTAAATGCAAATTTAGAATTTATTTAAGAGTAAATACTGATTTACAAGGGCAATGCAAACAGCAGGAATAAATTCTGATTAGTAATGTGATTAGAGAGTTGGCTCTTGGGTCTTTGTAACGGTTCCCTGGTCCCGGAGCACAGGAGATCCACAGAGGAGCCGAGGCAGCGGGTGACTAATTGATCCCGTAACTCGCAGCCAGCACAACTCAGACACACACAGCACCATTCAAACTAACGAGGCATGTAGTTAATACAATTTTCTTCCATTTCAGTGAAGCAACCAACAACTATTTTGATTATTCATTAATCAAATGATCATTTTCTCATTAATCAACTGTCACAAATTGAGAAAACGGCCCCTTTGCACCCCGGAGAGCCACCAGAACACATTCATTCAACTTCAAAAGTCTTCTCTTCCTTGTCTGCCTATAAACCAGCTGATAACGATACAGCTGCCGGACACATGTTAACAATTTGAAATAGACAATGTAGCCAATCAGGAATTAGTCTACGAGGGAGTGTGCCGCAAAAAAAAGGAACCCAGACATCGGCTCGACGGATGGAAATAATTACAGATGCATTATTCTTCTGGATCAATCAGTTAAGTTTTGTACGTCTGCCTCTCTGTTCTTCTGAGACAATCTTTCATGCAAGGTGACACGACTACATGAATCCGGACGAGAATCATTAATAATGTACAAATCGGTATCAGAGATTTTCAACAGCAAGAGTCAGACGGTGTTTATGCTTCGTTTTGTACTAATGAGTGAAAAGCTTTATGATCCATCAAGACTTTGACAGGCTCCAGTAAATTGAAGATGTGTGATTGACCTCCTGTGTGTTTCATTAAAAAAAGACCAGCAATGAAACATCTAACAACTCCAGAAATCTGTCTTATCCGTCTGTGGTTCCTGACAAGTGTTTATTTTATCGGCTTCACACTTGGCATTTGTGCTGTTCATTCAATTTTAATACACTTTTAAATAAACAGTATATCTGGACAATCAGTCCTCTCCTGCTGCTGATTCACCGGTGCACCTCCACTGATCAGCTCTCGCCCCCGGCTCTACACTTCAGTCTCTGTCTGATCGTCCTGTTTGCCAAAGCAGCCGTAACACTACCGCAAACCTCAAGTTGTGGTTTTGTTTTTCTTTCATAACTTCCTGAGCATCATTTCATCTTGTCTGATTCTCCTGCTTCCTCCGCCTGCACCGCTCCACCGGCAACTCTGGCTCAACTTTCCAAACATTCACCGGACCAAATATTTAGTAAAACTGTTTTTTTAACTTCAACTTCAACTTTAAGGCTATAGGTCCACGTATGTTGAACTCTCAGGGTTCATACACATTTTGACCAATGGATTTCCATGACTTTTCCATGACTTTTCAACAACTTTAAACCAAATTTCCATGACCAAACATTTTGTGAAATCTCGGTGTTTACATGCAAAAGTGACAAAATGTAGTATTTAAGCTAACAATGAGAATTTCAAAGCATACAGTATACCTTAAATTACTCAAACGAATGAGACAATAGTTTGATTGAGGTCTTTGTCTGTTGAAACCCATGGCATGTACTTTTCCATTTGTAGCCAAGCATGGTTAAATCTACACTTCCCTGGCATAGTGCATTATTCCGCCTGATTCCCCACCGAACTTTTCAATCAGTACGAGTATGACATTTCACAACATTAAATAACTAATTAAATCAAAAGTATAGGAAAAATTAACACTTGGACAGACTTCTACAATGACAGAAACCATCTTCCAGGGAAAATAACGAGATGGCAAATCAAAACTCTCAATAAACTGTACTTTTGGTCCCGATGCGGACATCCACATGGATTTCAAACCAGCTTCCAGGAACCAAAACAGACCAGACTCGTGTCAAATTGAAAACATAGCTATGAATAACTGTTGTTCGTGTTTGAATAACAAAGCCCGAATGCACATGTGCAAGCAGACGTGAGGTGGCTCGTTGGATAACGACAGACGTGCCCCCTCTCCTCACACCGGAGGTGGACATTCCACACGCGGCTGCAAAACCTGAACAGAGCCCAGGAGGAGCCGAGGACTTTCAGACGAGCGCTTGACGTCTCCAGGAAGCTGCGGGTACGAACAACACCGCGAGGAGGAAGCAAGCCGGCGGACCACTCTCTCTCTGTTGTGGGGTTTGCCTCTTTAGCTGGTTCCCACTCGGGAGTTATCTGGCCACAAGAGAACTAAGAGTTTTCTTTAGGCCCACATCCTGAACCCCCCCTCGGTCATATGGTGTCTTTGGACAATATCGTAAAAAGAACAACTGTATTTTTAGAAACGCAAATGACAAGGCAGCGCAGTGATGTTGTTAACAAGCGTCACTCGCACTGTGAGAAAAGACCAGCGAGTTCAGAGTCACTTACCTGGGCGTAGTCTCTCTCTACAGCTGCCCTCTTTTGGCTGAAAGTCCTGAGGAAAAGGAAAAAAGAGAACGTGAGCAATATGAACCTCAAATGACAATATATCTATATTAGGACAAAACATTATAAATAGACAAGATTGCAGATTTATCATGGTGGTTAAGAGACTTTTCTTTTTTTGCCCAAACCTACAAGTTATCCAAATCTTTATTTTCCAATTTTCTACCATATTTCTTGTGATACACTGCTGATCCTTCACGCTTGTATATGTTTAATGGTTGATTTCCTTTTTTTATTTATTTTATGGTTTCCTTTGTGCAATTAGCAAAACATGAGGAAACATGATGAAACTTTAGTATCTCAGAAACTATGCAGGCTACAAGAAAGAGACCTGGTGATGGTTTCTCCGTACTGAAGTGCTTCATAACTCAAAGATGGTAATAACCCTCATCGATTAAGCAAAATAAAAAAAGACTTTGGAATTGTTTGCTCAATGAGTCAGAAACATAAACTGCAAATAAAGACGGACGACACATCTCCACTTCCTCCCCACTATCTAGAAATGAAGCTATAAATTATTGTATATATTTATATTCTAGCAATCCCTCTCATTTGCCCTTTACTGTGATGATTAACATGGATAATTCTAATAATGCAGTTTTTAGCCGAGGACCAGATCATTGAGGCTCATCTTGTTAGTTTTACCGAGGCAGCAGCAGCTGAGGGATTTGCTTTCACTGCCTGGTCCATGACGGATTCTCCTCTGAAAGCTTGTGAGTTTATAAAGAAGCCCTTCTTGATCCTAACAGGCTGACAAAAATGCAGCTGGGAGAGTTTTAAAATAGCTGCAAATGTTTGGCTGCTTTCATAAATACATATAGAGAACGTGCTGAGAAATGTGAGGCATGTCGGAACATATTGTCTTTATGATGGTGTTTAACCGTCGCAGGCCTGATTTACAGTAGCAGCGACTAGTTGCTTGTTAAATTTACACAAAAGCCTAAGAAAAGAAAAGAGGTCATTGCCCTGGGAAACAACCAAATCATCATTAAGTCATTAAACATGTTGAGACTCGACTGCGATGCTCCACCCTGACTCGAAACAATCTGGCCTACTTCCTGGGAGCTTCCCTTTCTTCCTTCACTCCCTTCCTTTCCTCCACATTTCCAAAGGGTTCCTCTTTCACCAGCCCCCCCGCCCCGCTCCGGCTTCCTGTCATTTTCCCCAAATGGAGATTTCGCTGACGACCAGATGCCATTTCCAGTTTGCTGAATCATTTCTCGATCGGGGGGGGAGTGACCCTGGCGGATAGTGACCGGGCACGTGGAACATGGCGTCTGCCGAGCCTCCCACGACGAGTGATCTCAGGGCCGTCAGAACATCTGGCAGCTCGACGTGACCTGAACTTCCAGCTGTTTGGAGGTTCAGAGCTGCCACCAACCACAAACAGGAAGTGGGGAGCCAGAGGGCCGTCCACTCAACACAACACTAAGGCTGAATACACAGACACAACTTTTGGCTTTTCAACCTGTAAAATGCATCCCAACACAGTGTCTCAAGTAGGGTTGCAAAGGGGCAGAAAGTTTCCGGTAAATTTCCGGAAACTTTCCACGGGAATATTAAGCTCGGGAATTTTGAAAAAAATAAAATTATGCAAATTAAACGCTGAGCAATAAAAACATCATTCAAAACTCTATTTTAAAGATGTATTGAATGCAGCACACACTACACCTTGAATTTCAACCCTCCACTGAGCATTCTTCCATCACATGCACAGATAACTCCCAGCATGCTTCACTCTACAGCAGGGCTATTGAGGCCTGCTGTAGTGTGCAGGACTAGTCAGGTAAGTTTCCATGATATTACTGGGAAAATATATGAGCATGCTGATTGAGGATTGTTCATCTGTTCATCTAGCCTATTTCCATTCATTTATCCATCAATTGTAAAATATTTTCACAGACTATTCCAATTGTTTGGCTAACTATTTATATCTCTGGCATTGCATTAGTGTTTTTTTACAAACTTTTTTCTCATCTTATTCTACAGAACAATGCCACGTGCACTCTCTCATGTGTGGAGACATTTCACCCCATCCAATGTAGAAGGAAAGGCTGTGTACATTTGCAAATACTGTGCAAAGACCTATGTTAAGAATGACACAACGATGCAGAAGCATATAGTCAAGTGCCCAAAGTTTCCTCAGGGCTCAAATCAGCCTATGACACAACAAAATGTTTATATTTATGTCTGTATATGACAAGGTAAATACAGTTAGTATAAATTATCCACAAAATTTCCAGTTTATACCCGTTAATTCCCATGGAAAGTTTCCAACT
This sequence comes from Limanda limanda, assembly GCF_963576545.1. Classification (NCBI taxonomy): domain Eukaryota; kingdom Metazoa; phylum Chordata; class Actinopteri; order Pleuronectiformes; family Pleuronectidae; genus Limanda; species Limanda limanda. The sequence goes on along the minus strand of NC_083649.1, from coordinate 4,846,718 downwards.
TTGAATATTCCCGGAATTTTGCAACCCTAGTCTCAAGGGCCACCAGCTACTTTGCCTGACCCTCCGATTAAAAGACTTTCAGCAGCTATTCGCCTTTTTTTAGATTGTGGAACATCCCGTCTCAACGACTTGGATACGAGACTGAGAAGAAATATTTATTCACCCGTGTAAAAAAAACTAAATCAAAAGGAGAGATAGTGCAGAGTAAATCAAGTCAAGTATGTGGGAAAGCAAACTTCCTCTAATGGTAGGCGGATAACACTAACTGTCTGGCTTTAATTGAGTGTATGCATAAACAAGTCTAACCCTTTAATCAACTGCCGTAAGATGCTTTAACATTAAAAGGTCTAAATTTAATACGACAGAAGAGCACAGACAACTGGGACACATGATGAGGGGCTCAAAATCAATCAAAGAAAATTATCAACTACTAAACAAAACTATTCTGACTTCTGAAGAGCGATTTTCAGGAGCCTTTCCTGCAAGCACGAGTTTGACGTGAAACTGGAAGTATAAAAAAACGTCAGGATGAAAAATAGGAGCCGTACGAATAGAAGACGCTGACGAAGACGTCCAGTCCGAAAGACAATGAGATTCCAGAGCTTTTAAGATAAGAGTTGGCGCCGGTGTCGACCAAAACCATCGACTGTATTTTATGATGGACGAACTGACTGCTCGCTAAATATGAAACTAAAGCATCTCAACAGACGCCTAGTGGCTGGCTGTGATACAATATAGGTCCTAAACCCTGCCTCCTCCGTGTTATTAGACGGGACGCGGGCCATACTAGAGGTCAAAGTACACATCAAATACATTTTTCCCAAAAGGTTTTCTTCAAGTGTTCATGTTTCTGATAAACGTGGTATTAATGGTTTATTTGATTGTATGGAAATGGGGTGGAAGCTGAGACTGACTTGTGATTGGTCGAGTGTGTGAATCGACGGGACCTCGCTACTCAGGCTGCAGACTCCAAATGAGTAAGACTGCAGCTTTCACATTTGAGATATTACAGCTTCATTTCTGGACAGTAGGAGGAAGTGGAGACATCTGTATCTACAGTCTGTGACTAAAACACAGTTCCGCACTGGAGTTTATACGTCATGTCGCCTGCATGTTCCTGAAAAGGGCAAACGTTCACGTCTGAGAACAGCTGGTTGGAAAAGCAACCTTGAATTGATATTCTGCTTTTTACTGGAAGTGGTTTAATTTCATGTTTCACTCACATAAAGTGCTTCACTTGCGAGAACACCAGTCTAAAAAATGGTATAATCTTGTTAATACAATAATCTTCAATCCACTTGGTGAACTTGTGCTACAGCTCGACCTGTGCTTGCTCACCTCAGGTCTTCCAGGAGGTCACATTCTGCCTGATGTTTGATCTGTAATCTGCTCATCTGCTCGGCATGAGTGTGTTTCAGCTCCTGGGTGACCCGGACCTGAAGGAGAAGAAGAAGGAGAACATGAATTAATGCAATCACTTTTGAGAGTTGCGCATCTTTTCTTTTGGCTGACACACAGAGAACGAGGAGATTTCTCCCATTTTAAGCCGTTTGACAACCTATTCCCCACAGGTAGAGCGATGCCTCCGGGGGCCAGTGTTGATTCAGCTGAGCTCACAACTGGTGTTGGTGAAAACGAGCTGAGCTCATTATCACACAGCAGCTCTGGCCAGGTGAGAATCAGCCTCTGTGGGTTTCTAATTGGCCGTTAGATAAATTATGAAGTGCAGTGACCAGGTCTCGTTACTGACGACCGGCAGTGTTTTCTTTCCTTATTTCAATCAAATTAAAGTTAAGTCACATCAGCTGAAATTAGGCTAAAACATTCATTGCACACTATTTTCAGATATTAAGAAAATAAAAGTGCTTGTTTCACCTCCTCAGATGTGAGGATTAGATGCTTTTCTTTGACGACATGATAGTTAAACTAATTAGGGCCGATTGTCATAATTGATCAATCTACCATTTATTTTCTTCACTCATAAATTAACTGTTTCAATTAAAATATGACCGTATTAATATCCCACATCCCAGCGTCATGCCAAAAGTCTTGTTTTAAGTTAAGTGTCGTGTATGAGAAAGAAAAGACATCAAATCTGATGCAATAAGTTAAAAATCTAAATCCATTTTCAGAGGCTACTTTTGTTATATTTACATTGTTAAGCAAGATTTTGAAACCCAAAAGAAAGGAATACTATTTAGGCAAAACATTAGTTATAGGCTTCCATGCATGTCAGTGCAATGATGCGGCTAAATGATGAGCTTGATGGCAGAGAAGAATAAGATATATGAGGCTTTGACTGCACAGATTATACTTACACAGCTTTTTGTTAACAACAATAAACATATAGAAGATTTAACCTCCTGTAACATTCCCACTCTTTGCTCTTTCGATCACATGAGGAGCCGTCACAGCAGCTGCTGTCGGACGTCAACCTCGGGTGACAGCTGATATCTTTAAAGCTCTGAGCAGTCTGGCTACATGTGTTTGTCAGAAAGAATTTTGTCTTATTAAAATTAAAACATACGTACATTTTCAGTGAATAAATGATTAGAAACTATATAGATGATTGAATTATCTTTGAATTGAGTTTTATCTTTGTAATAAAACCAAATATTTACTTGTTCCAAACTTTGATTTGTAGGTTTCTGACTTTAAGATAAATTGGACAATTTCTCAAACTCCTCTTGGGTTTCAGGAAATGATTTTCTGATGTTTTCCAGAACAAACAACTGATGAATTCCAGGAAATAAAAAACATCCGACTGATGATGAAACTCAGATGATAAAATGACTGAGAGTTTAGTACAAAAAAACACAAGATTGCGACACATCTGCTTTAAAACTACTTTACATCTGATATGCTGGGGGTTCAGGTATATTAATTGGCTGAAGCTTGTTATTACCAAGTTATTACTCTCCACAGCAAGAGAGAGAGACCTAATAGTGAACTCTTCAAAATATTGTACACGTGGTAAAGAACCACATTAAGCTATAACATGATAATAAACAATTAATCAATGGGTTTGAAGCCACATGGGAAACTTCACTCATCCTTTCGTGTAAACAGCTCATGAAGGAGATATATATTCCATCTTTAATTATAAATCCATAAGTATTAGTGATTATTAGCTGAAGCATTATCTCTGTACAGCTGAGCTTCCACCTCCCTGACTATCTAATTGGCAGATGAGTTATGAAGTTTAATAATCAGGTCTCATTACTGACAGTGCTGTCACCAGGGACACATTTTCCACATCCTCATTATATTTACGACCCCAGACAATCACAACTAAAAAAATGGAGATGTAAATATTTACCACAGTGAGTTCCAGAGTTCACTTCCAGATTTTTTTAAAAGGTCAAATCCATAAAGTACACAAACAGGTAAATGTCAAATTATTCCACGGGACATAAACTGTGTAAAGACGCCTGCAGCTGGATCTGGAATCACATCTTCAAACTGTTTCTGCTTCAACTTCACGAGGAAGCGTTGATTCAATTATAGAATACTTTTAATAAGTAGATTTGAAGTATTTCTACTCCACAAAATCCAAATGTCCCAGAGCTACAACATTAAGGACAACACACAGAAAAACCTTCCAGTCCATAAATGCCTAACTTAATTATAGAATACTTTTAATACAACAAAGTAGATTTGAAGTATTTCTACTCCACAAAATCCAAATGTCCCAAAACGACAACATTAAGGACAACACACAGAAAAACCTTGCAGTCCATAAATGCCTAACTTAATTATAGAATACTTTTAATACAACAAACTAGATTTGAAGTATTTCTACTCCACACAGCCCAAATGTCCCAAAACTACAACATTAAGGACAACACACAGAAAAACCTTCCAGTCCATAAATGCCTAACTTAATTATAGAATACTTTTAATAAAACAAAGCATATTTGACGTATTTCTACTCCACAAAATCCAAATGTCCCAGAGCTACAACATTAAGGACAACACACAGAAAATCCATAAATGCCTAACATATCTTATTTGATTGTAATCAACATCAAACCCTTGGCAGAACGTCCTGGAGACTTTCTGTGCTGCAGAGCCATGTTATTGAAATATGATCCCACAGCAGCATTTTTTTCACACAGGACCAAACTCTGCCTCAGATTTGTGCTTCTGCGTTTGTTTCTGTTCCAAATCAAAACACGTCAAACTCTTTATTCCAACTATAGAATGTTCAATCTGCCTTTTCAAACTTTTTGGTACTTTTTTCCTCTTAATTGTACGAGGAAAAACGAACCTAGTCCAGAAATCTGCGGGTTTACAGTAACCGCAGCGGGAATCCAGCTTTCCTGACAGATAATGTGACTTATTTGATGTTTGTGACATAAATGTGACGTAAATCTAAAAATCGGCCACGTTAAAAACGCAAACTTTGATTGATTTGCGTGAAATCGTAACTTTTTAAACTTCCACAGTCGGAGCGCGGAGGGTAGCAGGAGCAGTGATATTTACCCGGACTCCAGTGCAGCTTCTCGGGGTGTTTGTCCCCCGATGCACCGCAACACTTCGGGGGAAATTAGTTTTGCAAAAACTTTGGATAACTTGGAGAATAGTTGTGCACTTTTTCAAACGCAGGTTCCCGTTAAAACGCGTGTATTTTGCCTGAAGTTTGGCAGGAGGAGAGTCGCTGGTGGGGGGGTACCAGGGGCTTGCACCGTTAACCGGAGCTTTTTCTCCCCCAAGAAAGACTCAGGCACATGGGGGAGTTTTCCCCAACAGGCTCCGGAGGAACCACCGGGAGCGAGTGGGAACCTCCCGGGGGAAACTCTGGATGTTTCCACCGGGGTATAAGACACCTCCAGCGGGGTCGTGGGAGCCAGCGGAGCCGCAACAAAGCGAGCACTTCCAGCCGTTAAACATGCAGCAGTTGGCCGTTAGCTCGCCAGGCTACAGCGGGAGAACCACTCACCTTCCTCGGCGGGGGCTGCATCCTCGCTGGGTCCTGGACATAAAACACCCACCCGGAGGACGAGAGGTTTATCCCGGGGAGGAAGAGGGAGAAAAGTTTGCGTGGCGGTCCCGGAGGAGGAAGCGGTTCGGGGGTTCGGGTTCGGATCAAGCGGCCATGGAGAGTCCGGAGAAGAGCGAGTTCAGTCCCGGTGAAAACATTGTGGCCCCGGGGAACAGAAAACACAGTGTGAAGCCCGGCACGGCACGGCAGCACACATCCGGTCACCAGAGTAAGAGCTGGGAGGCACTCAGGGACTTACTTCCGTAAACAATATTCACAATAAAAGCTCAGTATTGACAAAGTAAAAAAGGAAAAATTAAGTGTTTTACCATGAAATGCTTAATAAAAAGTAGACTATACTACTACTACAATTACGACTAGCAGTACTTCTAATACAACGTATACAATTAATCCAACTAAAAATAACAACAACCCTAATCATAATAGTGATAATAGTCATTCATGTTAATAATATGCCTAATTCTACTTTACGTCGTAGTAGTGTATGAGTCATCACTCTAAAAATGAAAATGCTAATAATAATAAATCACATTAGTGCTTCTTCTATCACTACTTCTAATTATAATGATACTACTACTAATAATAACACACATCGGTCACCAGAGTAAGAGCTGGGAGGCATTCAGGGACTCACTTCCGTAAACAATATTCACAATAAAAGCTGAGTATTGACAAAGTAAAATAGGAAAAATAAAGGTTTTTAGAAGAATACAAGTTTTACACTTAAATGCTTATTAAAAAAGTAGACTATACTACTACTACAATAACTACTAGCACTACTTCTAATACAAATTATACTAATACTACAACTAAAAATAACAACAACACTTATCATAATAAAGTCATTCATATTAATACTATGACTAATTCTACTAGTTGTAGTAGTGTATGAGTCATCAGTCTAAAAATGAGAATGCTAATAATAATAAATCACATTATTACTTATTCTATCACTACATCTAATTATAATGATAATGATACTACTAATAATAATAATAACAATAGCAACAACAACAATAATCATCATAAAGTCATTCATATTAATACTATGACTAATTCTACTAGTCGCAATATTGTATCAGTCCATCAGTCTAAAAATTTGAATCACAATGATAAACAAAATCACATTGGTACTACTACTAGAACTACTTCTAATGATAATGATAATACTAATAACAATAATAATAAAAATAGTAACAATAACAATAATAATAAAGTTTCTATGGTGAGGATGTAAAATCTCACATGAGAACTCAGATCACTTTTTATTAAGAAATCTTTCTATTTCTTTACCTCTGGGTCATGCAGTTTCTTTCTTTTCATAAATCCTAAATACTTATCTGTGTTGCAGGTCGTAAAATATGGTTAAAATCAAACTCTCCAGCCACTAAACATTACATATGAAATCTCGCTACACAAATAAAGATCCGGTCAAACTAGAACTAGAAGTACAAATTAGCATCACACTTCTGTTTTTTTACCACTTAGGGTCATAAAAAAGAAACTACTTCTATCAACTATAATAAGGTATGATAAAGACAAAGTTCATCAATGATTAGATAAAGTTATTGCTGTAATTTAATCCTTGTCATTCTGAAAGCTGCAACTGTTTGGGTTCTTCCTCATCTCTGATTGGCCCTGAGTCACATAACGAGGCCAACACCTCCAATTGGAACCAGGTCCAAGTTAGCAGGAGTATTCCCACGTTTCCCAGAAACCTTTCCAAAATAAAATACATTTGCACGAAGACATGATATTGTTTTTCATGGTGAGAAACTTCAGCATAATTTGATTTGTCTCTTGCTCCGGTTCAGTTTATTCCTCTTAGCCATATGCTAAACTGCCACTACATAAAGAATATACAATGTTTTGTATAGTACTTGTAAAAAGAAATGGCAAGTCTTGGTGATATTTTTATCCAGTTTTGTTTTGTTTATTGTCAAATATTATGATTAACCTATTTATTTAGACGTATTCCCATCATTGTCCCTGATTTAGCTCACCAGTCATTATCAGTGTGGAGGCACATTTACAATGTCTGCATGTATTATGCATCAGAAAATAAGTACAATATGAAGTATTCAATTTTTCACTTGTTGACAGTTTTGATTACCCATTGCGGAGTTTACCAGATATGACCTTACAGTCTCACAAAGGGAAATAAACATGGTTTCATATAAAGTTCCCTTTACTTAATTTCACATTAATAAAATCTCTCTTGTCCAAATGTAAACATCTTCTCACTCAAACATGCTCTTTCTATAATCTACAAATGTTTATTTACATGTTGAGAATCCAAGTGTCCAAGTGAACAAAACATGACCACGAAATATTACAGCCCAAGCATTTAGCCATGTTTATCTTCCTACACTTTAGTTTTTTTCCATTTGTATTTTCTATATTTCACTAAAGTATTATCATTCTTACACTCAAATGTTTCTTACTATTTACTTACTGATGCCTCTTTTTGACTCTTGCTGCTGTCATATTGAGAATTTCCCAATTGTGGGACTAATGATTTATTATCTTATCTTATCATATCTTTACATGAATTTAAAGCAAATATTTCCAGGTGTCTATCTGTTGATCAGACAAAATACGAAGTCAACACCTTGAAGTTGGATATTTTTCACCTGATTTGATATTTAATTGACATGTATATACAGTCATGAACTTATAAAGACAATATTTAGATTTATTAAAACATATTATATGTTAGATGCAACCTTATGAACATGTATTTATCATAAATACAGCTTCTCTGTTCTCTGTTTAAAATCATAAATTCACACATCTAAACATTACAGTGGGGGGAGTCATATGGAAACCTGTGCTTTTATTTTGAAGGGCAGCAGGATATTGCCGGTGTATTTCGTGGTTCTGTCAGTTTCTACAGAATCCTCATTGACCTCAGAGTCAGGTTTCACATGTGACATTTCCACAGAGTGAAATGCAGCTTCGTGTCGTGGGTTCGATCCCGGTTCTGTGGTCTGCACCGTTCTCCGCTGCCGTCCTGCCAACACACTGCACCTAGCCGTTAGCTCGCTAGTTAGCACGCAGGCTAGTTAGCCCACAGCAGCCATGCAAGCGTGTCGGAGGCTACATGCTAACGTGCGGTGGTGGACCGCCCGTGGACTGCTCTCCTCCGGCCCGGGGACAGAGCACCACCACCCGGGGCTGAGGGGGGGCAACGTGCCTCGTCAGAGCCTGAGCACCGGAGCTTCTCTGCGGAAAGACTTCTACAAAGGTGCGGGGACATGGAGCGGAAAGTCCGGCTACTCAACACACTCATAATAAACAAGTTCACACTCAGAAACCCCCAAATTATACAATAATTTGTTTCTACACACATGAATTTAACTTTTATGCCACAAGTGAAAATATGTAAGAACTAGTTATGAATCTTTCTTGAATTCGGCATTGATATAATCTTCAAATACTTTATATTTATTTGTACTTTATTCAGTTTAATTACAAAATATTACATCAGATCCTGGGTCTGTTTAACACTTATGTTGCCTATTAAACTAAATAAAAAAAGTGTTTAAGGATCATATCTAAGCCGAATTGTAGACAGGATCATAACAGTTTCTGAGATAGTTTCACTTGTGACATACAAGTGGAAAATATGTGTTTAAAACAAATCATTGACTAATTTGAGGATTTCTGAATGTGAAGTTGTGTATTATTGTCTATTCTTTAATAAATAAATGAAGACATGCACCGAATGGAAGAACAGAAGCTACAGATTATAGAATTGTGTTGGGTTGTAACGTGTGAGTCAATATCTTCAATAAAAAGATGGATGAATGTTAAATCTGGACTTTTCCTCCCCAGACCTGGAGGAGCAGCTGGCGGCCGTGAGGAAGAAGGCTGCAGAGGCTCTTCCAGGCAGCAGCTGGACCCCCTTCGAGCTGAACCCCAACCTCCCCCCCGAGAGGGCCGACATCGTGATCGTGGGCGGCGGTGTGGTGGGCTGGTCCATCGCCTACTGGCTGAAGCAGAAGGAGCGGGTCCGGGGAGAGGTGAAGGTGGTGGTGGTGGAGAAGGACCCGACGGTGAGGAGCCAAACACCTGCTGCTACATCTCATCCACAATACAAGACAAGTCATATTACAGACTTGTCATTTGATCCACTGACTCTAAACTCATACTTAACTGTATTATGATCCAGTCATAGAACATCTGCTGCATATATATATTTATTCATACACTACAGTATGTATTCATCTGCTACTACCTGTTCCTGTACATCTGTATATTCTTCATTCACCTTAACTCTTCATAATCTATGTCTGTGTTACGATCACTTTATTAATTCAGTATTTATCCACGTTCTTACACAATCAGTTTTAACAGACGTTATCCTGTTCATCGCCCTTTACATTAATATACACACACTTAAAGTTTCCTTTCTTGTTTTTAGAGAAAAATAGAGTTGTTTTGAATTGAATCGAGTTTGACATTACATAAAGTCTATTGGAAGACAATAACATTTCTCCATTAAACTTTCCATATAGAAGAAGAGAAGCACAAAAGTCTGCTGTGTCATATTTGTCTATGGTCATTGTACAACTCAGCGTTGGTTTGGAGTCAGAGGGTAATAACATAATTTGGCAATTTTTTGGGAGTCAGTGGATGAATGATATGGAAGCTATTTAATAATATTAAATGAATAATATTCATATAAAGTATCAGAAACACTAAATCCATTAGAAAAAGATGAGTTCTATTTGTCTACGTTGGCAATAAAGCTATCAAAACACTGCATTTATCTCCTATTAAGTTCCTAAGTGAAATCCGTAAGCCCTGGAGTGAATGTCGGACATGTCATTTGATCCACTGACTCTAATCTGATACTTAACTGTATTATTATCTAGTCTCTTTACATCTGCTGCATATATATTCTATATCTATATATATATATCTATATATATATATCTGCTGCTACCTGGTCCTGTACATATATTCTTATATAACTGTACATAATCTATGTCTGTGTTACGATCACTTTAATCATTCAGTATTTATTCACGCCCTTTACATTCATATACACACACTTTAAGTTTCCTTTCTTGTTTTGAGAGACAAATATAGTTGTTTTGAATTAAATGTAGTTTGAATTGTGTAACATGGCATAAAGTTTTTCCAGTAAAATGTTCATATCGAATAAAAGACGCACAGAAATGTTCTAGAAAGAGCTGTCATATTTGTCTGAGGTCATAATAAAACCCAGTATTGGTTTAGAGTCAGCGGGTAACATTCATATTCATATAAAATAGAGGATAAACTAAAATCTAATATAAAAGAGTGTGTCCTGTTTGTCGAGGGTAATAACACAGTCAGTGGGGCAATGATATGGAAGCTATTAATAATATTCATATAAAGTATCAGAAACACTAAATCCATTAAAAAGAGATGAGTTCTATTTGTTTGCGTTTGCAATGATGCTATCAAAACACTGCATTTATCTCCTGTTGAGCTCCTAAGTGAAACTCCTGAGCTCTGGAGTGGATGTGGGTCTCAGTGACAGTGAGTGTGATACTCAGCAGATCTTCTCATCGACCACCTCCTCCTGTTTCTCCTCCTGTTTCTCCTCCTGTTTCTCCTTCTGTTTCTCCTCCTGTTTCTCCTCCTGTTTCTCTCCAGTACTCCCAGGCCTCCACAGTGCTCTCTGCTGGGGGGATCCGGCAGCAGTTCTCCCTGCCGGAGAACATCCACCTGTCCCTGGCCTCCGCAGACTTCATGAGGAACGTCAATGTAGGTCACAAGACGAGCATTTGTGTTAATTTATTTCATTCAAGTTATATATATTTGTAATTGTGTCCTCTTTTTATTCATAGTTATTTCCTATATTTTATTATTTACACTTAAATGGGTCAGTCACTATTAGAAATAGTGTAGAATGGCAGGTATGCTGTTTAGCTTGGAGCAGAACCCTCTTAGGCTTAGTTCACCTAAGGTTGTTGCCTTATAATTAATGGACACATGTGTATGAAATGTTGAACAATTCCTTTAATAACCGTTCTGTCTTTGCCGTACCACCCGGAGGACGAGCGTTATTTATAGGACCACCTCTGCTGCAGCTCTCAGGAGAACTCACTGTATCTGTGTATCAGCTGGAGGCTGCATGATGCATCACTGCTCCGCTGGTTAAATCTGTTTCATCCCGTCTCCTCCCTGGTTCCCCTCAGGAGCACCTGGGCGTGATGAACGAAGACCCCGTGGACCTGCAGTTCAATCACTCCGGGTACCTCTTCCTGGCCAGTGAGAAGGTGGCTCACATCATGGAGCAGAACTACAGCACCCAGAGGTAGAGAAAACCCAGAGAAATCAGGTTCATCTTGTGGGAAACTGCGAATAGAGAAACATTTCTATTCAGAAAATTCATGCGTGAGGTTTTCAGTTGAGGAGCCGAGGTGTCGGCACCGGGTCGTTAATCCAATAATCTGATCCCAGGTATGCCGGAGCCAAAGTTTCACTTCTCTCTCCCACACAACTAAAGGAGAAGTTTCCATGGATAAACTCAGACGGGGTGGCACTCGCTTCATATGGTGAGTGCAAATCAAACTATAACACGATCTAAGAACTAGTTATGAATCTCTCTTGAATTCGGCATTGATATAATCTTCAAAAACTTATATTTATTTATACTTTATTTAGTTTAATTACAAAATATTACATCAGATCCTAATACTGTTTTAACACTTGTTGTCGCCTATTAAACTAAATAAAATGAGTGTTTAAGGATCATATCTAAGCCGAATTGTAGAGAGGATCATAACAGTTTCTGAGATAGTTTCACTTGTGACATACAAGTTAAAAATATGTCTGTAGAAACAAATCATTTAATAATTTTGGGATTTCTGCATGCAAAGTTGTGTATTAGTGTCTATTCTTTAATGCATGAATGAAAACATGCACCGAATGGAATAACAGCAGCTACAGATTATAGAAATGTGTCGGGTGAGTCAACATATTCAATGCAAAGTTGGATGAATGTTAAATTCTAATTAATAAAAACTCTACTTTTCCGCCCCATTATGAGAAGTAGTTTTCTTATTCTTTGTGAATTCAAGAAGGTTTCGATGAATGCATGAGCTTCTTCTGTCACAACCCCAGTAAATACGCCTGATACGTGGATGTATCAACTCATCCAGCGGCTCTAACAATCACTTCCACTCGCCCTTCCTTCCAGGGCTGGAGAACGAGGGCTGGTTCGACCCCTGGACTCTGCTGAGCGCCTTCAGGAAGAAGGCCATCTCCATGGGAGTCATCCAGTGCTGTGGAGAAGTGACAGGTGGGTTTAGTTTAGAAAGTTGAGTTCCTCCAGTTTGTCATTATCACAGTTATCTCAAAGATGCAGAGAGCCAACGTGTTAAACAATAACTGATTTTAACACAAACTCCTTCAGTCTCACGCCCGTCTGTGTTTACTGTGAGTTTATATTTTAACTTCATCCGTCTCCTCCACAGATTTTAAATATACAGTAAACGTGGCGACGACTCCCGAGGGTGAAAACGTGGCTTTGAAGAGAATAAAATCAGTGAAAGTAAGTCAAACTGTGAGAATTTATATTCCAGAGTTATTGAACAACTTTAGTTTTTATGTTTATTTAACATTTAGTTTGATCACTGACAGTTTTCACAAGTCTCAGGTTAATATATAACAGCACAGTCAGGTTGTTCTATATAAATACTGGAACATGCTGTCACTCTCGTGTTGATTGACAGGTCTATTTAGCATTTATCAATAATTATTTTAGATATATCACCTAAAATACGAACTTTTAATCTGTGCAGGATCTGACACCTTCTATCCTTAGGGCCCCAGTTATTAATTAATATTCTATGTATTGGTTAAAAATGTAATAATAGTCTCTAAAAATACAGATAATAAAAAACATTGATATTAGCAAAAAAGATATAGGACAAACAAACTACAGTGTAATAAAAACCACACAATAACATTTGATGTAGCAGAAAGATTCTCTCTTCTTTTATATAAACCTGTAATTTATTTTTTGATCTTAGTTCACAAGCTCACGAATATTTTTTAATATCTGTAAATCAATAGGTTGACTTTTTAATTAATAGATCATCTTATAAATTGTGAGAAAATATTGACAAATCCTTAATACCTGAGTTCTCAGAATTTAAATGTTCAAACTGTTCTTTTGGTGGTAAACTAACAGTTCCAAAACTAAAAAAAAAAAATATTTAAGTGCAAGTTTTGGCCGATAAATGATTTTGATAATTGATGAGTTACAGATTATTATAATTGTTTGTGGATTTATTTGTCTGTCAATCGATTACTTTGATATAGTATGGTGTATATAATCTGCTTTATTTCAGATTCCTCCCAACTCTTAAAGATGAGGCACATTTGATCATCTTTATATCTGATAAAAAAAAAATGGAATATGAACCCTTTTAATTTGCATGTTAACATCTAATAATAAATAACAAAGCACCATCCCACTGACTGACGGCTGTGTGCTTGTGTCGAGCAGGTGCAGATGCCGAACAGCCTGGAGTACCAGCCGGTGGAATGTGCCATTGTGGTGAATGCGGCAGGAGCCTATTCTTCTAAACTGGCACAGATGATGGGAATTGGCTCCGGCCCTAAAGGCACCATGGCTGGAACTCCTCTGCCCGTCGAGCCTCGGAAAAGGTTGGTCGTCGACTTAATGGTTATATATTTTCCCTTTTAAATAACGAGTGGTGCTGTCAAGATGTCTGGTTTCCTTTGGCTGCTGGAGTCTGGCGCGGCACAGCTCATTAGTATTCTGGCAGTTTCATCTGCACTGTGCGCTCCAGTAAATTGGAAAACTGTCCAACTTTATAGCGCTGACTGTCAGCTTTAATATCTAGGGTGTTTACTTCCACATTTGATGAACTGCATAGAAATAATCCGAACCTCTAAGCCCCTCAAACACAACACTAAGTCGGCACTTCAACCTCGGAGTCACCGTTTCTTACAACTCTGCTGGAGAAGAGGGAAAGTGATGAAGAGCGCTTCACTGCCCCAAATCATTAAGGTCGAATTTTAATGTCCTTCTCTCCATACACAGGATTCACTGGGTTCACCAAGTTAAAATGTAATTTAAAACTTGTGTCATGTTCCGACCAAAGTAGGAAATTGAACGAAACCAGCTGTGAACCAGGAGTTCTTCACCCGGGGGCTTCACTACTGGTCTATAATTATTAATTTACACTTTTTTTGTAGCAGTACCATTATTATTATCATTATTAATATCTAATTATTGGATAATTTTAGTTTATAGATGTAAAAAATGCTTTTAATTCCTTTTTTGAGCAAATTAAAAACTCTGTGCTTTCTGAGAAATTGAATAACCTCCATATACCGTGAAAACTAAAACTACTCAGCCCGACTATGACCTAGGACATTACCCTTGGTCGAAGTATGAGTTCTTCCCATCTAGTTATAAATAATAACCTCGTTGTCACACACATTTCGACTTGTGCACTTGGCCCGAAAACCAGCTTCAGCTTCTCTTTAAAAACCTTCAGTAAATCCTCCTCCCGCTGCGCCACGGAGTCAGAGGACGGATCCAAATAGTCTCCTGCTGAGACATGAGTAGAACCTCAGGGGAAGCGTTTAAACTCGGACCGTTTTCACGCCAAAGACTCCACCACGAAATTTGAATTAACTGAACGTCAGCTTGAAACACATTATACGTCGCTCTGAGGGAATCTGACTTCATGCTGAAGCCTGGGGATTCTTCCAGGTTCGTGTATGTGTTCCACTGCCCTGACGGTCCAGGTCTGGACACCCCCTTCCTGGTGGATTACTCTGGAGTCTACTTCAGGAGAGAGGGGCTCGGAGGGAACTACATCGCCGGTGCGTCACCAGATGAGGTTCGTTGCAGCTCAAGGTTGTTCCTCCTCGACTTGTTCCACACATACCAAAGAACCTGTTTGATGGAATATCTAATTGTCTTGATGATTTGTTTTCCCTTCAGGCAGAGGAGCCTGATATCAATAATCTAGACGTGGATCACAGTTTCTTTGAGGACACGATTTGGCCGCCGTTGGCTCATCGGGTTCCTGCTTTTGAGAAGCTCAAGGTAGAAGCTGCGTTTGAATTGAGAGACCCCTAGTGGCCGAAGTTACAAATTGTAACATATACCAAAAAAATATGTTTTCATCTCTTGTTATAATAACTTATTTGTTTCACTTTATATATTCGATTTATTTAGATGTGCTACCAATACTTACTTCTCCAATATCATGACTTACTGCAGAATTTTCTTTCCCAGACTTTATTTCTGGTACTTACGGCCCCTCCCCTCTTGTTCCCGACCCCAGGTGACCAGCGCGTGGGCCGGCTTCTACGACTACAACACCTTCGACCAGAACGGCATCATCGGTATCCACCCTCTGGTCAACAACATGTACTTCGCCACGGGCTTCAGCGGCCACGGCCTGCAGCACTCGCCGGCCGTGGGTCGGGCCGTGGCCGAGCTGATCCTGGACGGAGGTTTTAAAACGATAGACCTGAGTGGATTCAACTTCAGCCGGATCGTGAACCAGGAGCCGATGCTGGAAAGGAACATCGTGTAGAGGATGTGGGAAAATCCTGTTCGCTCTGCGGCTGGCGACAAATGATCACAGCCTTGGTTTTATTTTCATAGCTGTGAGATTTTCCTGTCAGTAATGATAACTTTGCTCAAAATTAATCACTGAAGTCTGGGTTTATCGTTCTCAGCTGATCAATACTGTTCCGGAAACTGTCCAATAGCAACTGCTTTTAGTGTTCTAGTGTTCAGATTCACATTCATCTCATTTTAATTGCTTGTTTAACCTGACTTGTGGCTCAGTGTTCACAGATCTCAGCCATGACTTCAAATTGCAGGATGTTTTGTTATCGATTGTCTTTCCAAGAACGACATGATGACTATAATGTTCCTATAATCAATCATGTTACATTTGAGACTAGAGGCCTTTTTCTTTTTAAGTTCTTCGGTCGTCCTCTTGGGGGTAACAAACTTTCCAGCTTGAATGATATATGTGTATGTGATATATATATATGTATATTGTATCTCTATATAATACAATCGTGTACAAAAGCTTCACAATACTCAGTTTTTGTTAAACCTCATTAATGTACAGTAAATTTATATTATATTCCAAGGTATTTTTGTTACATTCAGGTACATTGTATAGTGTACATACTGTATACAGTCAAATCATATTTTACCAATTGGTAATAGATTGTTTATTAGGGTTTATTTGTTTTCATCCCATCTTGACATTTCAGTGTAAAAATTGGCCTCATTTCTGAATATATTCCACGATCACTGACTTACTTTTCCATATCCAGTCAAAATCATTGGAATATTTTACTGATTTGAATTTATTTTATTTCATTTTGGGTCTGAATAATTGGATTCTGATCCTTTGAGATTCAGGCTTGATGGATGATCCTCTGTGGCCTAAATGTTCAGTTTTGAAAAGGTTTAGAATTAAATCGAATAATGTGTTTTGAATAGTGGATGCTTCAATTTGCTATTTCATTTTATCTGTGAAAACAAAAGCTTTAAATCACCCAGATTTAAGGAAGCTAAAATAAGATGTGACTATTTTATTTTTCTACATGTGGTTGGGTCGTCAACTTGACAATGTTAAAATAAAGAATATGTTATTTGTAACTTGTGTGATGGTTTGTGGACATTTTAAAGAGTCGGTGCACATACATTCACATAGATCATTTAAAACTAGGGCTACGTTGTAGCACTAACGGGCCCGAGCACACAGGCGATTTCAAACCTGTTGCGGTCGGTGAAGTGAGAGTGATCAATGACCAAGCGCTCGTCTCTGCGTTGGAAAGGATGAATGCTTCACTTCCTGTAGCCAGCAGATGGCGCTGTGATTTTAAGTCATGATTTCTTTGTAGATGTCATCAGGTCCCGACTCTTGTCTTACATGTCTAGTTTGGAGTCAATTGGACCAAATATGTCTGAGATACAGAAGCTCGTGTTTTGATGGCGTGTCATCAAACTTTGACGGCACACCACGATCACATGGTATGACTAAAAGTTGAAATTTAAATAACTTTAAATCTCCTTCTTGTTCTGATTATACTCATCTTCATTTTAAGTTGATCTGATGAAAGCCCTACGACAAGTCTGCCAAAGTAAAAATGCGGAATATGGCCAAAATGGCCACTAAATCCAAAATGGCGGGCTTCATGTTGCGTTTTTCATAATGCTCCTTGTGGCTTTTTTGTATGAAAAGTCATGATACACTTGTGTCCTGATTTTGGTGAAGATCGGTTATGTGGAAACCTAGGGGCTGGGTTCTACGTGGCGCTGTTGAGGCATTCTTTTAAAGATTTTTGAGCCAATTCACTACGCTCAGAAGAATCCTTACAATTTCAATAGGGCCTCACCTGTCAGTGCCTGTCAGTGCTCGGGCCCCAATAAAGATTCTCTCTGTTCATAAAGAAAATAACATCACGGAGCTGAACAAGCCTCTATCGTCATGACAACACATCTTCAGTAGCAGCTCATCTTTTCACGTGTCGAGTACCAAAATAAATCAAATCCACAGAGAAACTTCTGTTAGTTTAAAGAGGCCTTTACCTCCGTGTGTGGAGCAGAGTCAATCTAATCTCAACGTTTTGGAGTTCACATAATGAGCAGCTGGACTGGGCTTTTTCTGACACAAGATATAATTTGATCGGTTTCTTTTTTCAGAAAAGTAAAGGATCAGTTCCAGGAGGAGGTGAGAGAGGAGGTGAGAGAGGAGGGGAGAGAAGAGGTCAGAGAGGAGGTGAGAGAGGAGGTTAGAGAGGAGGGGAGAGAGGAGGTCAGAGAGGAGGTCAGACAGGAGGTGAGAAAGGAGGGGAGAGAGGAGGTGAGAGAAAAGGTCAGAGAGGAGTTGAGAGAGGAGGTGAGAGAGAAGGTGAGAAAGAAGGGGAGAGAGGAGGTGAGACAGGAGAGGAGGTGAGAGAGGAGGTGAGAGAGGAGGGGAGAGAGGAGGTCAGAGAGGAGGGGAGAGAGGAGGTGAGAGAGGAGGGGAGAGAGGAGGTGAGAGGAGGTGAGAGAGGAGGTGAGAGAGGAGGGGAGACAGGAGAGGAGGTGAGAGAGGAGGTGAGAGAGGAGGGGAGAGAGGAGCTGAGGGAGAGGAGGTAATAGGAGGTGATAGGAGGTGAGGGAGAGGAGAGAGAGAGGAGGTGAGAGAGGAGGTGAGAGGGGAGGTGAGAGGAGGTGAGAGGAGGTGAGAGAGGAGGGAAAGAGGAGGTGAGGGAGAAGGTGAGGGAGAGGAGGTGAGAGAGGAGGTGAGAGAGGAGGTGAGAGGGGAGTGGAGAGGAGGTGAGAGAGGAGCTGAGGGAGAGGAGGTGAGAGGAGGTGAGAGAGGAGCTGAGGGAGAGGAGGTGAGAGGAGGTGAGAGGAGGTGAGAGGAGGTGAGAGAGGAGGGAAAGAGGAGGTGAGGGAGGAGGTGAGGGAGGAGGTGAGGGAGGAGGTGAGAGAGGAGGTGAGAGGGGAGGTGAGAGGAGGTGAGAGGAGGTGAGAGAGGAGGGAAAGAGGAGGTGAGGAAGGAGGTGAGGGAGAGGAGGTGAGAGAGGAGTTGAGAGAGGAGGTGAGAGGGGAGTGGAGAGGAGGTGAGAGAGGAGCTGAGGGAGAGGAGGTGAGAGGAGGTGAGAGAGGAGCTGAGGGAGAGGAGGTGAGAGAGGAGGTGAGAGAGGAGGTGAGAGGGGAGTGGAGAGGAGTTGAGAGAGGAGCTGAGGGAGAGGAGGTGAGAGGAGGTGAGAGAGGAGGGAAAGAGGAGGTGAGGGAGGAGGTGAGGGAGAGGAGGTGAGAGAGGAGGTGAGAGAGGAGGTGAGAGGGGAGGTGAGAGGAGGTGAGAGAGGAGGGAAAGGAGGAAAAGAGGAGGTAAACAACAAACTTTGATCAACAACCGTGGAGACAAAAGAAGTTAAAGATTTAAACACAGAATCTAAATCACTGCTTTTAATGACTCGAGTCTATTTGAGTTTACAGAACTCAGCTCTGGATCCATAATCAACCCAAATTCCAGCATAGAGAGGCTGAGTGAATGTGGTCTGGACTCTGTGGAGGAGAGTCATGGTGTCAGAGACGCTGTAGAAGGACAGAACACCTGCACTGTGATCCAGGTACACTCCTACTCTGGAGGACACAAGACCTGACACTGGAGTCTCAATGTTGTTGTAACAAAACTCATAACTGTTTTCATCACAATCTAATGACCAAGATTTATCATTGTATCCAAATCCACATTCATCTGAGTCCTCTGATCTGCTGATATTCTTGTATGCGACTGCTACACCAACTCCCTCCCCCTCCTCCACCTCCACCTCCCAGTAACAACGTCCAGTCAGACTCTCTCTACTCAGGACCTGACGCCAACCAGTGAATCTGTCTGGGTGATCAGAATAACACTGATCTTCACTCATACATGTTACTTTTCTGTTTCCCTCAGATAATAACAGATATCTGTATGCTGTGTTTGGATCCAGTGTGATTTCCTGTGAATATTTTAAGAAGTCAGCTCTGGTCCTTGGCTCTGGTTCTCGCAGTAAAACATCCACTTGAGACACAATCTGTAAAATCTCTGTCTCTGTCTCACTCAGAATGTCCTGTAGTCGACCTCTGACCTGTGACACAGCTGCTGTCACGTCCTCAAAGTCCCTCAGAGGACGGATCCTGAAGCTGGATGAGTGTGTAGATTCACTGAGTGGTGACAGTGAGGTGTAGTTGTGTAGAAGCTGGTTGTGATCCTCTGTGTCTGAGAGCTGCTTCAGTTCATGGTCTTTCCTCTTCAGCTCAGTGATCTCCTGCTCCAGTCTCTCCTGAAGCTCTCTGACTCGACTCACTTCAGATTCCTGCTGGGATCTGATCTGCTGCTCCACATCAGAGCTTCTTTTCTCCAGCAGACGGATCATCTCAGTGAAGATCTCCTCACTGTCCTCCACTGCTTTATCAGCAGAGCCATTGACGGCCTCCTCCTCCTGTTGAAGCAGCTTCACGTCTTTCTCTGTGTCCTGGACTCTCTGCTGGATTGTTTGTCTCCTCAGCCCGAGCTCTCTCTGCCTCTCAGTCCTTTCTGCTGCAACTGACACTGTGTTGTGGTCTTTATGTTCCTCCACAGAGCAGAGATAACAGATACACTGCTGATCAGTGCGGCAGAACATCTCCATCACCTCGTCGTGACGAGAGCAGATGTTCTCCTGGAGCTTCTCCGAGGGCTCCACCAGCTTGTGCTTCTTCAATGCAGCTGACTGAAGATGAGGCTGGAGGTGTTTTTCACAATAAGAGGCCAAACAATTCAAACAGGACTTGAGAGCTTTCAGTTTTCTCCCAGTGCAGACATCACAGGCCACATCTTCAGGTCCAGCATAGCAGTGATCAGCAGGAGCATCTTGGAGTCCAGTCTTCTTCAGCTCCTCCAGTGAATCAGCTAACATGGTGCTTGTCTCCAGGACAGGCCTCGGTGTGAAGGTCTGTCTACACTGAGGACAGCTGTAGCTTCCTCTCTCCTCCTCTTTGTCCCAGTGGGTGTTAATACAGGTCTTACAGTAGCTGTGTCCACAGACAGTAGCCACCGGATCCTTCAGTAGATCCACACAGATCCAACAGGTGAATCTTTCTTTGTCCAGTTGATTTTCTTGCTGCGCCATTTCAGCTGCTGCCAGAGATTGTAGAACAGATTCACTTCCTCTGAACAGAAACAGATCTCTGCTCCTCCCTCTCTCGTTCACTTCCTCTTTTCCCCACGTTTTAACACACTTTTGAAAAGAGCAACAGTCTACCTCTCCTCAGCAGTGTTGTCACACTGTTCAAAGGCAGCTGCCTCTAGTGTTGCTACAAATAATAATAATAACAAGACATAAAGATTCCTTTGAATTATGACCACTGTCACTGCAGGAGTGGAGTTGTTTGTTTACGGCTCAGCATCAAAGGATTCTTCGTCCATGTATGCCCGCGTTACAGAACATCGTGTTTTAATGGCCTGTAATCAAACTTTGACGCCACGCCACGGTCACACTGTGTGATGAAAAATCGATCTTTGGATAACTTTTAATCTCCGTCTTGTTGTGATGACACTCATCTCAATTTCAAGTTGATTTGATGAAAACTCTACGACAAGAACATCAAAGTAAAAATGTGGAATATGGCCAAAATGGCCACTAAATCCAAAATGGCGGGCTTCCTGTTGCGTTTTTCATAATGCACTGATAGACTTTTTTGTGCATCTGGTCATGATACACAACGGTCCTCATTTTCGTGTGGATCGGTGAATGCTAAATGAGGGGCTTTCCGTAGGTGGCGCTGTTGAGGTATTTTGCAACGCCCATTTCAAATTACTCCAGAATACGTCAATTTTCACCACTTTCTAATTTACTGCAAACTTAAGAAACATTTTTGAGCATGGGAAAGCTCTCAAAAAGCCCATTCACTACGCTCAGAATAATCCTTACAATTTCAATAGGGCCTCCCTGCTCGGGCCCTAATAATTCTACAGATGTGCAACAACAATATTCTAGTTGTTCAGGAACCTTCCAGCAGATGGAGCCATTTCTGTGCTGATCTCCTTTAAATCAAGGAACCGGCACAGAGCATCACAACCTTTAACACATGGATGTAATAAAAGATGTGATGATACTAAGTCAGGAACAATTACTAACTGGAAAATATCTGATTCTAAACTCGTGATAATTTAAAGATGCACCAACAAGTAGCTTTTCAAATTGGAAAATGAGACTCACACGTGGATGAAAATGACCTTTAGATGATTCAATAATTGGGAGAAATAAACATGTGACCTACCGCTGTCGCCATGGTTTGTTATTTACAGAATACAAATCCAGAATCCTGAGTTCAGTGGTGTGAATCCTTCAGTGGTACGTGCAGTACACAGCAAGTATGTGAACAATTACACTCACGTCACATCTGGTACTTTATGCACAGGCTGATTTAACAGTGAGTTTATCTCAATAGTCACAGAGAAGAGAAGAATGACAAACTCGAATATGTGTTCATAATTTAGACTTTTCTATAATCTTTGCTTTTTTTATCAAATGTTTTTGACCTTTGAAAACTTGTATGAGTGACGTTTGGAGGAGAAAATCATAAACGTTCTTTGTTGCTAAAAGAAAAAGTCAGAGAAAGAGATTTTACGCTGATAAGAAACAGATTTTATCACTAAACCTCGATGCACATGGATTTAAAGGTCCAACGTCTATCTATCTATCTATATATCCATCTATCTATCTATCTATCTATCTATCTATCTATCTATCTATCTATCTATCTATCTATCTATCTATCTATCTATCTATCTATCTATCTATCTATCTATCTATTTATCTATCTATCTATCTATCTATCTATCTATCTATCTATCTATCTATCTATCTATCTATCTATCTATCTATCTATCTATCTATCTATCTATCTATCTATCTATCTATCTATCTATCTATCTATCTATCTATCTATCTATCTATCTATCTAGCTATCTATTCATCTATGTATCTATCTATCTATCCATCTATCCATCTATCTATCTATCCATCCATCTATCTATCTATCTATCTATCTATCTATCTATCTATCTATCTATCTATCTATCTATCTATCTATCTATCTATCTATCTATCTATCTATCTATCTATCTATCTATATATTTATCTATCTATCTATCTATCTATCTATCTATCTATCTATCTATCTATCTATCTATCTATCTATCTATCTATCTATCTATCTATCTATCTATCTATCTATCTATCTATCTATCTATCTATCTAGCTATCTATTCATCTATGTATCTATCTATCTATCCATCTATCCATCTATGTATCTATCCATCCATCTATCTATCTATCTATCTATCTATCTATCTATCTATCTATCTATCTATCTATCTATCTATCTATCTATCTATCTATCTATCTATCTATCTATCTATCTATCTATCTATCTATCTATCTATCTATCTATCTATCTATCTATCTATCTATCTATCTATCTATCCTCCAGTCTGCAGAATACAGTGTACATTTGATTTGATATTATTTTTGTGTACGTTGCACCTGAGACGACTGTTAAACTTCCACCAGTTTCTCTCAGACTGAAGCAGCTGAGCCTCTGCCGTTGCGTCACTTCAGCACAAACACATTCTGCATCTTGAATCATCCAATTTTCCCGTCACTTACACATCAGTGGCATCTGCATCCATCGCTGGAGGCATCCTCTCCACGCCAGGCCCATTTCATATCATAACAGATCAGGGAAACATGCTCCTCGTGCAGCCGGCAGAATATGGCAAAGACACTATCTGGTCCCTGCAGCTCTTCATTTTAATGCAAATGTGAGGCAGCCTTCCAGTTTGGACAAGGAGGGGGGGGGGGGGGGATGCAATTGAGGGATTTCTTTGTGAGGCCCGATGCAAATCCCAAATGTTCTCAGGGTTGAAAACAAAAACAGCATGGGTGCTCCACCACCGGCCACGGTAGCCCCCTTCAATGGATTCACCTTCCGCCTCACAAAAGCTCCGGAGGCTTTTCTCCCCAAACTCTGCTTCCACAACATTTTCACCATGACTCCATCGTGGTGAATCCACTGGTTTCAGTGGAGTAATGCAGGGTGTCTCTCTGCCAGTCAGACACAACCCACGTCCCCCTGGCAGCTCTGTGGCTGGTCCCCGTGTCTGGATGGAGGCCGTGTACATGGTGGCATGTGGCTGGGATTAGGAAATTTCACTGTGGATTAAAATCTTTCCAACGCCTCAACGGCCACTTGCTGAAAAGAAAGGAGAAGTTCCAGCAGAGCTGCAGTGAGCAGTGTGGGTCCATGGTCTCAGTTCCCAGGTACGTTCAAACCAAACTTCTCAAATGAGGCTGTACAACTTGTCTCTTGTTTCACTCAGAGTGAGTTTATGAAGTATTTGTGATATCTGTGCATTTAGTCTCATTTCAAAACAGGACTTTCTTTACTGAAGTATTTACAGCTGCTTAGAGGAACGTTGCTTTAACATGTTGACTAATTAAGAGAATTCCTCACTGTGGTCTACAGCTGATTGTGAAATGGAACTTTTGTGTATCAGAAATACAAAGAAACCAGGAATGTGTTGGCAACGGCATTTCTGAAAAACATTATTTAAGCTTAATCACAGGGGGAAAAAACAGCAGAGGCACAAAGAGACTTCGACAACATTGAATAAAGATATAAAGATATAAACAGGCTAAACAAGGACATAACAAGGATTTTAATTAGTAATTTTATTAAGTAACTTCAACTATTGTGGGATCAGACACTTTGAACAGTGTGGAGAGTTATTAGCTAATTTAAAAAAACGCTTTATCAGTAAGATTATTCTTAAACTTTATCCAAGAATCTTTATTTCAGTTTTGAAGTTTCTCAAATTTCTTGAATATGAATCTGGAACACACATTATAACTCAATTACGATTATATATCTTTCCCTTCACTGTTCTGTACTAAACAAACACACAGTGCTTCTGTTGTAATGACTGGAAAAAAGGGGGAAATTAGATTTACCGTCACGTGTTCTGTGCTCTGCTCATTTTCATGCTCTGGATTCTTCATTCTTCATTATTCATCACATGTGAACCCATGTCACTGATTAATCGCTCCAGCGTTCAAACGCCCGGAGCTGCGACGTGTTCCTGGAAAAATACAAACAACTGAACCGTCACATTTTCATGCTAAACTCCAGGGTTATGTAATCAAATGTTCCGACAGTGTTTCCAACAGAGTCTGTTTACGATTGGGCCTAAAGCTGCTGCGTAGTTTTCTGTTTGTTAATAAATTATGTATAAAGAACAAAACCTAGACAGTATTAGAGCGTCCATCAATTCTCTCAACGTCCCAGCTCTGTCTGTGACATTCAGCCCCGGGAGGATTCCACTCAACTCTTTAGAAAACAGGTCACAACAATAACACTTTTTATTTCATGTCACTTTTCCACACACCCAAGGACACCTTACAATATATCATAAATAAATACATGAGAAATTAAAGTGAAATCAAGGTTAAAATCTGATTATGAGGCAAAATGCAGTTTTAAAAATGTTGCTCAGACGGGAATATGGATCATTTATCTGGGACTATTATGTTGAGGAAAACACATTCCGCGTAAATGTGGAAAGTGGAAGTGACTCATTCGTGTGTTTTTGGAGATAATGAAGTTTCATGAGCTGGATTTTATTATCGTCGGTTTTAATCTGTAAAGCTAATCCTTAAAGGTACAGGGACGCAAATCCATCCAAAAACAACACAAACAAATTCCTGGGGCTCAACTGTTCGGCCACTTTAATCGAATAATACTGAAACGATGTGAAACGTGTTAATCCTGTTTTATTTGTATTCCCACAATGAAGAACTTTCCTTCTCCGACCCGAAACCTTACAAATGTAAGAAGTCGTATTTTGTACAGATTGTGAATCCTCCCATGAGCCAAATTGTTAAAACTTGGTCGCCTGTTCAATGCTCTGAACTAACTCCTGCGTTTGCTCGCTGCAGCTCCAGGATGTTGCGGCTGCTCCACGGACACCGAAGTTGCAAATCCCGCCTGGTCACCAAAGACGGGCGCTGCAACATTGAGTTTGGCAACATCGAGTACAGCAACCACTTTGCGTACCTGGTGGACTTCTGGACCACCTTCGTGGAGATCCGCTGGCGCTTCGTCTTCCTCCTGTTCGTGGCCTCCTTCACGGGGAGCTGGTTCCTCTTCAGCCTGCTGTGGTACTGGATCGCACAGAGCAACGGGGACCTGACCGGACAGAACAGCACTGACGGGCACGTGCGGTGCATAGACAACGTGAACGGCCTCACGACGGCGTTCCTCTACTCCCTGGAGACCCAAACCACCATAGGGTACGGTGGCAGGGCGCTGACGGGTCACTGTGCCGGCGCGGTGGCTCTGATTGTCGCCCAGTCTCTAATCGGAGTCTTCATCAACTGCTTCATGTGCGGCGTCGTCTTGGCCAAGATCTCGTCGCCCAAGAAAAGGGCGAAGACGGTGACCTTCAGCAAAACAGCCGTCATCTGCCTGAAGAAAGGAAGTCTGTGCCTCCTGATCCGAGTGGCCAACCTGAGGAAGACCTTGTTAATCGGCAGCCAGATCTACGGCAAGCTGCTGCGGACCACGACCACGCCGGACGGAGAGACCATCATTCTGGACCAGGTGGACATCGACTTCATGGTCGACGCTGGCAAGGACAACTTGTTCTTCGTTTGCCCTCTGACCCTCTACCACGTGATCAACGTGTCGAGTCCCTTCTACGAGCTCTCGGCCGACACCCTCCCCCAGCAGGACTTCGAGCTGGTGGTCTTCCTGGACGGCACGGCCGAGTCCACCAGCTCCTCCTGCCAAGTCCGGACCTCCTACATCCCGCAGGAGATCCAGTGGGGCTACAGCTTCCTGCCCATCATCTCCCGCACCAAGACCGGAAAGTACCACGTGGATTTCTCAAACTTTTCCAAGAGCGTCCGGGTGACCACGCCGCACTGCGTCCACTGCTTCGAGAGCGACGTGGACCAGAGGAACCACAACAGCCACGGAGAGCAGAAGGGCGGCATCGACAACCTGGGCTTTCAGGTGATCGACCTCAACGACTTTGTGGACATCACGAAGATGTAAAAAGAAGCGGAGAAGTATCTGGAGATGTGGGAAAGTGTCT
Organism: Limanda limanda; assembly: GCF_963576545.1. Lineage (NCBI taxonomy): Eukaryota > Metazoa > Chordata > Actinopteri > Pleuronectiformes > Pleuronectidae > Limanda > Limanda limanda. The sequence goes on along the minus strand of NC_083649.1, from coordinate 4,820,018 downwards.
GTCACTTCCCTATTTGGCAGATTTTCACAGTTAGTCAAACGGCGTGCGGAGGAAACGATTCTACGAGGAATCTCAAATCACTGTCGACTCTTTTTTGCCTCGAACGGCATAAAAAACATTCAAGGCTGTTTAACCGTCTGGAATGTAAAAAGAAATTCAGACGTGAGCGAGAGCTAAGCTGCTCATTTCAATCAAAGCATCTGTGGGACTTGTGACTGTGTGAAGGAAACGTGTGGAAGCTGGAGCCTGAAGTTCTGATGTGTAGAAAATGAAGGGGGGGGGGGGGGGGAATACTGGATGGCACAGTGGGTACTACTCGAGAAGATTAGGGGCCTGAGCCTTTTATAATGAAAATCTGCTCACTACAGAGGCTGAGTGAGGACAAAGGAAGTGAGGACTTTAGAGTTCCCTCATTTCTCCTCCTGATTCGTTAACGTGCTGTTTTTCTGTTTTTATTTCTTGTCCTGACGACTCGTGTGCCTTGATAATTAGGAAACTGTGAATGTAGCTGCTGCACATGCCATGATTTGAATTGTGACCAGTCTACAGCTCGTAGATCACGTTGTGTAAAACCCGAAACCTCTCAGGGAAACTAACGTCTGTAGTCGGTGAGGTGGGAATCTGAAACGCAAAATAAACGACGAGGATCGAGAAGCATTAAAAAAATGTCTTTTGAGAGTTTTATTCTGAACGATTGAGAACAGAATGTGACAGCGAGCGGCACAGACTGAACTGTGCTGCAGATATTTATCAAATCACAGTGGGTGGATGTGAAGCAGAAGAGTCAAGGCTGTGACTCGTTGGAAAATGAGAAGTTGCAGCTTAACAACCATCAGCACGTCTCACATTCAGGGCTGAATACGGACCAATCAGAGCAGAGCGTGGGCGGCGGTGGCTGAGGGGGAGAGCGGAGTGTCCTTGGGCAAGACACTGAACACCGACTTACGCCGTGTTCTATTAAACTACAGAGTTTCCGACCCTGTTGTCGTAGAGGAAAGGGGGTGATGAACAAACCTCACTACCCCCGACTTTGAAATCCAAGATGGCCCCTCTGCAAATCAACAGTAGTCAACAGTGTAGTATTTATTGTTTATCAGCCCTTCTGTCATTAAATGTGTTGTTCACCTCGGGTTGTTCGGGTGTGAAGTCATTCTGAGCTCCGAGGTGTAATTGAATGCAGCATTAAAGACACAGGAGCTAAAACCAAGTGTTTCAGACAGAGGCTGAAAAGAGGAGCAGCAGCAATGGAGCAGCTGTGTGAGAGAAGTCATGTGTTTTCTGAACTTTAGAGCTTTAAAACCTGTTTAAATAACAACACTAATTCAATTCATGAACCTGAATGTGTCTCCTCTCCTCTCCGGCCACTAGAGAGCATCGGAGCGCTGCTGTGATTTAGTGGAATTAGCCTGAAAATTTGATAATGAACAATTAATTCAGTGTTTTTTTTCCCCAAATTGTCCCAGTTCTGCCAGCAGCAGCTTCCATGTAATCACTCATGTGAGAAAAGGTGCCAGTGCCCCCCCAGTGCCCCCCCAGTGCCCCCCAGTTTACTGACTGCCAGCAACACAACCGGACCTGGTTCCTCAGCAGCTGTGTGTGTCTGTGTGTTGTGGATGCAGGTTGTTCCTTTAAGGCTCCAGCACTTTTAGATCTATTCTGAAATGGCTGTCATCCCATTAGGATTTACAGAGGCGAGTTAACTGGGCTTCATCTGCATAACAATGACGAGAAATGTTGAGGGGGATCGGCTCAGAGAGTCAGAGCAGCTGAGGAGGGGAAATAAAAAATGAAGATGAAGATGAGAGGACTGAGCGAAGGGTACAGCAGCGTTTTTTTAATCTGAAGACGCCAGAGGCTGGTTTCACTGATCACAATCACACTCTATCCCCCCCGAGATGGAGGCGATAAACACACAGGCCCGATTCTCCGGCTCTGAGCCTCCGCACAATGACTCTGAAATAAAATAATGGATTCTACATTAAAGGGCCGAGCTCTCAGCTGTAATTTGAGTCGGTTTATGTCGATGTGGAAAAAGAAGAGTGGGAGATATATTGGTAACGGAGCTGGTGGAAGCAGCGGGAAGACGCAGTGAGGGAACTTAGATGGTTCCCTCAAGAGGACGAGGTTTAAAAACAGATGCACGAGGAGGCAGAAACATGAAGGAACACGAGGAGACGATCTGATGAAGAGCTGCTGGAGACGGGCGGTTTAAGAGTGAGTGGGTGGGAAAGAAGAGGAAGGAGAGCAGGTTCACATGAGGACGTCTGGAGGATGAACGGAGGGATGGAGGGATCCAGAGGAGCCAATGAGAGGAAGAGGAAAACGTGAATTATAGTTTGAATTAAACAAAATTCTATATTTCTTGCAGACTTGTAGATATTAGAGACTCTTCCAGTCGAGGACGTTCCACCTCTTCACCCTGAGAAGCTCTTACAGCTCATGTTTGTTCAGGGTCATTTTCCTGCTGAATGATGAACTGTGATTTAATATGAACACTTGGAATATTCCAGTAAACCTTTGCATTCCTCCTCATGCTTCCATCAACACTGAACAACAGTAAATAGCAGGTTGCCCTTTGAGAACCACTGACATTTGCATCTTGCTGTGTCTCCTCCGAGGTTCTGGTTGAGAAGTTCACTTTATATTTTTGTGCATAGGAACATGCAACTTGCTGAGATGTCACAATCTCAGACAAGCAGCCATGAACTCTGAAGTAAAGTAAAACTTATCTAGTTCAAAAAAAGAAGAAAAGAAGTTAACCGTATGTGATAGTTTGCAAATATAAAATGCAACTGAACAGTAATATCTGAAAAGTCATGAAGAATCTAGTCCATTTTAATCCTTAATTTACATCATATACCCAAATACATTTTTTAACTTAAATGATTAGTTTGGTTCCACTCGCATTTCGACTTAGTGGGACACATGTTTTTTATATTAAAGTTGAATATATAATTCTTGTTCCTGAAACCACATTTACTCTCTCTGTTTGATTTCAGCTGGTGACAAACCGGACGAGTTCGATCGGACAAATGTATTTTATTGACGACTTCTGGATCCATACATGCATCATATGGAAATTATCTCACATGTAAACGTGTTGTTTAAGGTCACTTCAGTGTCGAGTTTCATCCAATAACACGTCAACATGATTTTCATGAGCTCAGCGAAATATGAGAACTTTCCCGGCAGAAAGTGAATTAAACTGTGTGTAAATAACTGTTAACTGCAGCCATTTGTATTCAGCTTGTGGAATCACAGACCATCAAATGTGATTTCAAGAGAATTTAAAAGCAAGTCAACACTCAAACATTATTCATGAGGGACATATTTTTTTCAGTAGCATCAGGTGATGAATTAAAACACTAGACGACATCTGCTTGTGTTTAATTACAGTGAAGCGACGCTGCTAATAGCTGTTAAATGATTAATAATTAATAAGTGGCGCTAATGGAGCCACCTTTCATTAAGGGGAGAGTTTTTTCTTCTTCATCTCAGCAGATGGGACATGTCAAATCCTTTCTGCTCAAAGATGGTTTCTGTCACTTCAGTTTCATCAACCTTTGGGTCTCAAGCCCACGTCTCCAACCTCGAGACCCCCAAAACTCAGCAGGATCATCCTCTGGGGACCTTGAACTTCCTGGAGAAAAGTTTCCATCCAATACTTCCTGATATATTTCCCCCTGTCAGACCAGTTGCCACCCGCCGAGTCAACACCAGTATCATGGCTGAAGAGATGAAGCTTTAAAGTCGCAGGTTGGATTGAAGCGAGCGGAGCAGCTGTGTTTACTTTGTTCCGACCTCGCACTCAAACTCCAGATGTGACGAGAGATTCTGACATTTTAACATCCTGTCGTTTCGGAGACAGAAGAAGAAAATGTTGCACAACCTCCTCCACGGCATTGTTCCTAAATGATGTCTCCAGTGAACCCACACACACACACACACACACACACTCACACACACACACTGTATATCAAATGTTCAGATGGCGTCTCAGTGGAGCAGCTGGTCAGACGCCAGCAGAGATGTTCATCAGATTCGTGGTTTAGCCGCGTCTCCACCGCCCACAGACGCAGAGTATGGCCTAATGTACTCCATATAAATATTTTAGCATCATTTTCCCTCAGCTGCGACCGACAGACCGACTTGAAGAACCTCCCCCGGGAGACGCCCGCCTGCACGATGCTCTTCAAACACACACAAACATTTATTTAATCAAAACATCATTTTTTTCCTCCTGAACGATGACGACTCACAAAGCTGAAATCAAATCGGAAACCTTCGTTTTTATTGCACTTCACAGATAACGGAGGAGGTGTGTGACCAGTCAGGATTCCCCCCCCCCACCAGCTGGACCACTTATATACGAAGCAGTGACCTTCCAGTCTCCCACCTGCTGCCAGTCAGATAAAGACTTTTATTCTTTTCCCTATGGAACAGTTATTACCTCTGTAAATCTCCACCGATGCAGCATTCGGCCTCGAGCTTTTATAGATTCCCTCGGGAGAAGAAGTGGATAACGAGCAGGTTTACTAGAGATGACTGCGACTTATTTAAATGTCGAGTGTTGTCAAGTTCTCGGCTCAACCACAGGGACTTTGAGGAATCAGAACCTCTGAGGTTTAATCAGAGTTTGTCTACGTGCAGGTTCCACATCAGGTTCTCTTAGTTTCTCTCTCGGGCTTCGACAGAAGACTGTGTCTGGAGCTGCACTTTAACAGGAGGAGGAGGAGGAGGAGGAGGAAACGTGGACCACCACCTCCACCAGCCTGGCCTCCATGTTTTCAGACTACACAACACGTCACCATGTCCTGGTTTCACTCTCCTGTTTGTCTGGAGTTCGGAGAGTTGAGTCGTGACTGAACTTCAGCTGTGCCAGAGCCTGAAGACGACTCATTAACAATTTCTGTCATGCCAGAAATTAATCCAAGTGTGTGACGGCCGGTCGGCAGCATGTGATCACACTCCTCCCTGCACTCTGCACAACAAACACACAACCTAACATTCTGTAGAATTCCCCTTTAACTCTCTCTCGACCCCTCAAATCCCCCCCCGTGACCACGTCTGGTTTCCCAACCCTCATGTTGAACACATTTGTTTTGTGCTACTTAGCAGTGACATTAATTTAATATATATTTAAGATGTTTCCTGCCTCGGTTCATTTGACTTCTCCTGTGTATTTCTAACCTACTTAACTCATTGTGACGCACAACACAACTAATGAATACAACATTATCTCCAGTGTTGTTCACCGTGTGTTTGTGTAGCAGCGCTGCAGTTTCAGTGGAAGGTGGAGAAATCTAATGATAAGCTTCATTGCAGTTGAAGAATTTGTAGAGAAGCTCGTTTAGTTCACTGATTGTGAGTCAGAGCAGCCGTCACAGCACATTACAGTCACGTAATCATCATGTAACCCACATATAACAGCACTGATGTGTAGAGCATACATACATTAACATTTTCTCTCTATAGACGTCCTGCTAGAGACGGAACAGACTCCGGAGGCCACTCTGTCCTTTAACATGAATTAATAATAGTTGCTTTATGCATAAGAAGCATTTTAATCATCAGTCTGTCACATGGAAATCCTCCAGTTTCAGGAATCAACTATTTCTTTGTCGTTATCCCACAAAACAATGAATTTACGAAGCTCCTGCAGTTTAAATAACCATCATTTTTAATTTGAAAAGACAGTCAAACGGGAGAAAACCAGCCACTGATCACATGATCAAAAAGAACAATGCTTTCAAATGTTTTCTTTAGAGATTTCTTCACAAATTGACATTTTATTCTGAAAGGTTTTGACGTCCACGTGGGTCCAGTCCCATGTTGTGTCGTTGTAGCTCGACACTCGAGCTCATGCGGCTCCGCACACATGAACAGAAATGAGTTGGATATTATTAGCTCGTGTTCAGTCGCTGCTGATCGGCTGTGACACGTTCAGAGTCACCTGGTACGAGCGCCTGCAGCCACGGCTCCTTCATGTCAGATGTTCATGTTCGGCTCAACGACTGGACTGTATTTAAAGATGTTTATTATAAAAGGCAACATTCATTTATCTATTTTATAACTGTTTATTTCTGTTGTGTTTTTGAGAAGGCTGCTGGTTTCAGTCCCTGATATAGAAAGAGAGACAATAGAAGAGACTGAACGAACAAAAGCAGAGTCGCAGAAACAAGCACTTTACAGTCGGAGGATATTTCAAACTAGTGTCCGATCATCACATGAATCATCAGGTCTGAACTAAATGAATTCTGCTTCAGGAGAATTCAGACAGCTCTGTAAAAAGAAAACTTTACAGGTCCTGTGTTGTAGTTAAATTCCTGGAAACTTTCTCTGGTATTTGGCTGTAAATCCAAATTCTTTAATTCAAATTAGAAAATGACTCTCAGCCAAAATCAGGATAAACTGTGTGGATGATGGAAGAGTAAGAACTGAAGCAGTTCATCATAACCTTTTTACTAAAAACTCAACCCAATGAATATTAACTGTAGCAAAAACTGTTTCTCCATTTCCACCTTGTAAATAAACTAATTTATAAAGTTTACAGACGAACACCAGGTAACTTGTGTGTAAAGTTTCCAGCGAATAAGCTGTATAAAGCAGGATCAGTCAAATAAACTGAAAAATGACAGGGTTTCAAACTTTTTGTTATTATTTTATTACACCGGTCAAATCTCAATGCAACAATGGAATGTTGAAGTTTGTCACTGTTCTGATGGTTAAGACTCTGACATGAACCTGTGAGTGTGTGTGTGTGTGGGGGGGGGGGTCTGTGCGACACCTTCATTTAACTAAAGAAGCCGTTGCACTGCACTTTGATTTCTCCCCTGAAGACCCTGAGTGGACACAGAACTGCATGATGAGTCGGAGCCGGTGCCCAGTTACATCCAAACTTCAGAAGCTGCAGCCGTTAGCTTAGCTTAGCATAAAGACCGAATAAATGGTAAATGGTTTTGTATTTATATAGCTCTTTAGAAGTAGGTAGCGTGTCTCTGTCTGAAGGAAACAACTTCACCTCCAGCCTGGTTTACACTCAAGACTTTCACTGATCAACATCATGAACATCTGGACTATTCCATTAGGAAAAGACACGTGGAAACTTCTTACCTGACTATATTCAGATTAAAGCTTAAACAATAGATCAGGTCATTTTTACACAATTTCTGAAATTACATAAGACCAAATGATTGATTTTAGCTGCAGACTCCTGGAAGTTAAACCACAACATGCCTTTACAAACTTTGTTGTACAGAATAAAAACATAAAGACATCATGTGTTAATAACTGAGCTTTCCAGGGCCTGATGTGTAGTTTTCGTTACCGTCAGACAGAGCTAGGCTAATGCTTTACCCCCCCATCTGTCTTTATGCTAAACCAATTCCTTTAAGGGACCTGCAAGAAAGCCTCAAGGATTCCGTTGAATTAAAAGTGTGCCCGTTAAAAAAAAGAAGGTGAGGCGTCCTTCACTGATTTAACAACAGACCATAAACAAAACCCTGTGGTTGGAGGCATGAAATAAAAAAACAATAAAAACTGAACTCAAGAAGAAGAGAAAACTTTTATCCAGACCGAAGAAAGAAAAACAAACAAATCAAAAAGCCTCCGCTGGGTTTTTAAAAGTTACAAAACTTGTTTTTTTGGCACATTTTGCGTCTTGTTCAAACAGGAAGTTTGTTTCCCTTTTGTCTTTAAAGAAGTTTTAGCCTTTGTTTTTTATCAGTTGTACTTTCATCACCAGTCTAACTGCTGAGATCTGATATTGTTATTCATATTCTCACCTCGTGGTTCCATAAGACGCAGAGCTGAAGAAACAACATCCACAGATCTCAGCAGTCGACTTTCTGAGCGATATCTGATAGAAACTCTGACCCAAACTTTTAAATATCACCCAAAAATAAAAAATAAAAAGGGAAGAACGCTTTAAAGAAAAATCCTCAGAGCTTTGACATCAGCTCATCAAGATATTTCCCGACGAGAAAAATGACAGATGTTAAAATCAGAGCAATCTCTCTTTACAGTAGAAATATGAAAGTATTTTTTGTATTTATGTAACTGGGCACTGGCCTGTAAAAGGCATTTTCATGTACTTTGTCGAGATGTAGTAAGCATGCACTTATATGAGTTATTAATGAGCTAAATGTGTGTTTGAGAGGAAACCCATTACAACTACAATCCAAAGCTTTTCCCTTTAAACGCTGCAGGACGGATAAAAGAGAGAGAGAGAGGAAGACGTTCGGCTGTGGAGGTTTTTCTCATAGAGATTAAATTCCACCTCACTCTGCATCTCAGTTTTGGGGGCAGAAATAATAAAAAAAATAATAATAATAAAAAAAGGAAACCACAAACACCGGCTGCTTCTGTGGAGGAGACGCAGCTCTTCATTTAGCTCGGTAAACAAGGATCTTTGAAGTCAGCCATTTAAAATAGGATTTACATGAATAAATAAAACGGCTCACGGATGTGTGAGCGGCAACACTGTTCGCTGAAATCGCACAAGAAGGCAGAGGGCTCTGGGTAATCTCCTGTGACGGTGACACACACACAGACACACACAGACACACACAGACGACACAGGAAACACTACTGACAGGTTGCAGTCTGGGACTCATTAATAAATACGTCCTGCTCTGCTCCAACAGAACGTCTTTGTTTCACCTTCGATCTGAAAACCCATTGTTCTTCACCCACAGGATCCGAGTGTGAAGCTTTTCTTCTCGTTCGACACAAAACAAACACGTTATCGATGCCATTGTTCACTTTGATCTCATCCAACAACCAGAGTTTGGTTTTCCTGTCGATGTGCTTCACAACCATGTGCTTCCCATCCTCCAGTTTGAAGTATAAAAATATGATAAAATTTAAAATAACACTAGGGGGACGGATAGCATTTTTTTATTGAATTCAAATCCACAGTCTGGTTTTTGAATTTTTTTGGAATAACTTATCTCGGGTAAAGAGTAAAAAAGAAAACTATGACTCAAAGATCTTTTATGTTGGCAGAGGAGCAGCAGCAGCTTATTATCGGACACTTAATTAACTTCATCAGCTCCCGTTTGTGTTTGAAATGTGATTTTAACAATTTATTTCTGCTTAATTTTGATTTTGTGTCATTGCCTTCAGGATGTTCATCTGACATCTCACAGTTATTGCTGCTTTTCCTCTTAATGTAACAGTCGTTACTTCAACACCGAGTGATGTCACACAATAAAAAAATACTAGTTTGCACCGTCAGCGCTAAAATCTCCCCAAAATGATGATGTTTGATAAATGATAAACTGGTTCATGGTCTCCCATCGTCCCTGTGACTGTACGCTTTCTGTTGCTCTTCACTACAGGAGAAGGACAATGAGAGATTTAAGGTTTGATGTGAGATTTGTTGGCGTTTCACCGGATCCAGAATGGGACCCGGTATTAAAACCCGATGCTGAGTCCTTCCCGCCCGGGTTCCTCTGATGGAGACGTCATGGATGAAGAACAGAGACGGACTTCCTGCCTCTGCTTCAGTCTTTGCTTTACGTGATTATGACAGCCATTGATTCCTCTCAAACAGGCTTCTTTCCATCTTCCTCCTCTTCTTCCTCTTCCTCCTTCCCCCCCCGCCCTCCTCCAGCTTTACCGGAACGGCGGCTCGGGCTGTTGGGGGTTGGGCCTGTAAAGCTGCTGCACTCTCACCGGCCTCCCGTTGGCCGGCCAGCCCCCCGATAGCTGTCCGATGACCCTGAGGTTGACCGGCTGCCCGTGTCCTGGCAGCGGCGTGCTGGGGCCGAGGATGTGGGTCTGTCCCAGCTGGGGCTCGGGCGTCGGGGGGGTGCTACTCTGATAGCAGGGGGCCGAGGCCGGGGGGGAAACCGGGTAGTGAGGCAGGAGGATGGCCGGCGTGAGGCCGTAGCGCACCTGGAACAGTCTCAAAGGTCCTTGCGCTACGAAGCCGTTGGGCCGCTGCGGCTCCGGGGGCGTGTCCTGGTCCCTCTTCACCTCCGGGACCCGGCTCTCCTCCGCCGTCTTGGTTTTGCCCGGCTGGCGTTTGGCCTGAGCGACCTCCTGCAGCTTCTCCGCCTGCGCCCGGCGGACGTGATAGGTCTTCCTGGAGCACTGGAAGGAGTCCAGGAAGTCGTCCAGGTTGACGTTCCCCTCCATGAACTTCTCCAGCAGCTCCTGTGAAGCAGAAGAGACAAAAACAAACCGGCATCAGCAGACGAAGGACAACACACAAAGGGAGGTCCGACCGCTCAAACAAACTCCTGCAAGGATAAAGAGGATTTAATCAGCTCCGGGATGTTTACCCATGAACTTTGGCACAGTTTGCCGGCTACAATATCTCACTGTAAGAACATTTTACACAGTCAACAGAGATCCGAGCGCAGCAACTGTTACATTTGGCAAAGCTTGAAAGCCGAGCGATCATTTCTCTGTGTGCGTTCCCAGGATGTGAGGAGTCGGAGCCTCAGCTGCTTCGGGACTGAAGTGAATCTCCCGCATCAACCACAGTTATTGTTTTTCTAAGTCAAAAGTGATTCAGTTTAACACCGATCTGGGACGGAAGGCGGATATTTAGTTTGGCCGTTATATCACATTCTGTCCTGAAGGAATCGTCGATCGCTGTAATGGCCGCTCACAGATTTTTCTGTCCGTGGACTAATCGATTGTTTCAGCTCTGAATGTGTTCGGTATGTATGTAACCTAATTTCACCCTCTGACCTACTTTCCTCTGTGCATCTCCACTTAGTGAACGTACAGCAGCGTGCACAGGCTGATGTGAACCAACAGGAACCAACATCTGCTCGTGGAAGAAGATCACGTTAATTCAAACGTTAACTGTCTTCATACTAAATCTGTTTTACGCTCGTTTTGTGATATTCATACTATCTACTAAGAGTTATCACACTTTTCCTGCACATTACATAATTTTTCAAACTGAGCTTTGTTACTTATCTTGTTAAAACCTTCTTCAATTAAGTTTATTTTAGGAACAGATGAAAGTGTTAATTATCTATTATCTGTTTTAGATTTGGACTAACATGCATTTAGTGTTTTTATGTTTCATTTCAGTGTTTTGGCGTTGACTACCCCTGATGCCAAATTCGTTTCATTGGTCATTTGTAAAACAGGAACAAATTCAATTGTTTGGACAGTTGATATTTTATGATATTCTAGCTTCAAGTAACCTGGACACACAACAGAAGTCTCATCAAACAAATGGACTTTTCCTTGATTTAAAAAACAACGTTATTCATACTATCTGTTTTACACTCGTTTTGTGATATTCATAGTAGCGTCTAACAGTTATCACACTGTTCCTGGACATTACATAATTTTTCAAACTGAGCTTTGTTACTTATCTTGTTAAAACCTTCTTCAATTAGGTTTATTTTAGGTACAGATGAAAAACGAGTTAATTATCTATTATCTGTTTTAGATTTGGACTAACGTGCATTTAGTGTTTTTATGTTTCATTTCAGTGTTTTGGCGTTGACTCCCCCTGATGCCAAATTTGTTTCATTGGTCATTTGTAAAACAGGAACCAATTCAATTGTTTGGACAGTTGATATTTTATGATATTCTAGCTTCAAGTAAACTGGACACACAACAGAAGTCTCATCAAACAAATGGACTTTTCCTTGATTTAAAAAACAACGTTATTCATACTATCTGTTTTACACTCGTTTTGTGATATTCATAGTAGCGTCTAACAGTTATCACACTGTTCCTGGACATTACATAATTTTTCAAACTGAGCTTTGTTACTTATCTTGTTAAAACCTTCTTTAATTAGGTTTATTTGAGGTACAGATGAGAAACGAGTTAATTATCTATTATCTGTTTTAGATTTGGACTAACATGCATTTAGTGTTTTTATGTTTCATTTCAGTGTTTTGGCGTTGACTACCCCTGATTGCCAAATTGCCCCTCGGCGATAATAAAGATATTCCATCAGATCAATTAATCTCATAAATCACTTAAGTGTTTGGTCATTGATCAATTAAAATCACCATTTTCCCATAATCCAAAGTGACGTGGTCCGATTTATATTTTTCTGCCGATCGCCTCATCGATTGTTTTCAGCTGTAATTGTGTTTTTCATGTTCACAGTTAACTGATTTATCTCAGTGACCTGGTTTATTCTGATCTTCAGTGTGATGACCTGTGAATTAGGTACAGAAATTTGTTTCATTGATCATTTGTAAAACAGGATGATTCCTAATACAATTGTTTGGACGGTTGATATTTGACGATCTTCTCAGAACTATAGCTTCAAGCAACCTGGACACACAACAGAAGTTTCATCAAACAAATGGACTTTTCCTGGATTTAAAAAACAACGTTGGTGTTATTCTGTTTTTCAGTCCGTGAGGAAAACACCAAACTTGTGAGTCTGCCTCTAATCACGTCCTCCGTCTGTGGCTCTCAAGCCTCCAGCACATTGATTCTAATTAAAGATATAAATCTTTATAAACACCTCACAAATGTTCACTTTATAAAAAGACTGCACAGCTGTAGTTTTAGCACAATTCACTCACACAGTAAAGAGAAGGTGCTGCTGTTTGGAGCAGTTAATTAAAACACATTCTTCGCTCTGGTTACTAGAAGGTTTTACTCAAAATAAACCACAGGTAACGTCGCCCAGAGGCGGGTTTTAAAAGTTTCTATTAAAAAAAAGAGTTTAAACGCCCTGAGGAATAATATATATGAGGATTTAGGTGCAGAGGAAACACTTCAATCAATTCAAAGTTGCTCTTGTTTTATTCATTAATGTAATAAACACACATTTCCCTTTAGAATCTGAGACGTTAACGTTACAGCTGCTGTTTGCTGAAGTGTAAAACTCTCTCTCTCTCTCGGCCTCGCTCACTGTCCTTCCATTAATTGTCACTCGCCCTCTGGTCAACCGTAGCGTGTGATTGGTGGACTTTCTGGTTTATTGCCTCCCTCCCCCCCCCCTACCACTGTGTCTTCACCCACTGTGACACGAGAGCTTCTCCATCTGGCAAGGACGGCGTTCAGTAACCTCAGGTCGCAGTGAATCTCCTGACCTCACTGTCGAGAGCACGACAGCTGCTGCAGGCAAACGTTCTTCACGGTCACGTGCGGTAAACAAACTGATTTCTGCAGCGTCATGTTCTTACTTTGCAGTAAGTGAATGGAATAAAAATTAAAAAGCTGCAGCCGGATCTCGACAATAAACCTCCTGCTTCTGCTTTCATCAGGACATTAAACCACATCTGGATTCTTACCTCACGTCTGATGAAAGTTTGAACAGGAAGTGAGTTTTTAACTTTGATTATTGGCTTTAGAACAGTAAACCTCTGTTGATTATTTTCACGAGGTTATTAACTTACTGTCCCTGTCGGTGTGTCTGCAGAACAGAACAGGGACGGTTACTTCTTTGAGCAAATAAGATTATACAAAATAAAGTGTACGATGAATTTCTCCATCTATAAAAACAGACGGGGTGCACCATCTGGTTCTGATATTTGCTTTGATTCATGGATTAAATTACTTTAAAACTTCGCCCGGAGGCTGAATTTATGTAGATTAGTGCAGAGAGAGTCTTCAATAGTTTATGTCAACACAATGTATTATTAAAACCCTTTTTCTCTCCACAGTTTACTAAAGAAATCTGATCAGCGACGCATCATTTAAACTGCGATTTCCTTTTAATAAGAGGAATCCAGAGCTGCAGCAGGATTTCTTCTTCACCAGCCGTTAGATACAGTGAAGCCGTCAGTGTGAGTCCGACAAAGACAACAACACAAGTCACCTCCACGGCTGTAACACTAAATCTGCAGCCCCTTCAGAAAACAAGGCTGTGAACTACAGTTAAATCCTGAAGCAGTTCATTGAGCGTGTCCTCGATTCAGACACATGGAGTAAAGCTCATGTGAGGCTGCAGGGGGACGTGAGGGATTTACACAAGCAGGTTAAAGTTTGTTTCCTCCATCAGAGATCTCTGTTCAAGTTGCTACCTGACGAGGAAATTCTCCCAACCAGGACGCTTGTTTGACTTAAGGCAACAGAAGATGATGTTGACTTAAGTCGTCGAAGGCTTAGAACACACTATTTTCTCCAGAGTCACGCCAAGTGGCTGCATCCGAGCTCTGAGATGTTTTGGAGACTGGAGGACTGGACTACTTTATTCTATTTTATTTTATTTTATTCTATTTCTTATATATTGTTGTTTTTTATATTGTTGTTTTGTGTTCAGTGCACCAATGACACCAAGGGAATTTCCTGCATGTGCAAACATACCTGGCAAATAAAAGAATTCTGATTCTGATTCTGGACGTCAGTGCTGATGAGGAGCTAGACGTATTCCACACTGAAGCAATAAAAACCCTCTGAGGGTTTAATCTGGAATGTGTGAGATCGGAGGAGAGAACAAGGCGGCTGAAGAGAGACGTCTTTGTCTTTGTGTTCAACGTACAGCTTCATCATTCTGTCGTAAAATCCAAAATATGTGACGAGACAGATCTGTGAACGCCTCCATCTTCTTAAAGAGTTTGTTTAACCCACTGATTCAAGTATCAAACACCAAGCGTCTATCAAATATTTACTGACGTGTCCGTGTTGAGGCAGTTTGGCCTGTGCTGGGGGCGGTCCCTAATCAATCAGCTGACAGCCGCTAACGACCGAGGGAGGAGGTATTGATCGGAGAGGTTGTGGGGGTGGGGTGTTAGAGAGCAGATCAATCCCAGTCTGGAGCTGCAGCTCGGGCGCCGGGGGTGGATTTCATCCGCACGCCGCCCTGATCAAGGTCGAAGGAAGACGGAGGATTTACACTGGATCTGTGGATCCTTTCTGTAGCTTGTGAGCAACGAGCAGAGAAACACGATCGTTCTGCTCAGACATGAACATCGTTTTACTCCAACATGGACGATCGTTAGCTTTTACTTCAATGTTTTATGTTTCTACGGAGCAAAAAACATATATAATACACACAAGGTAATATATTCCAGTGTTTAATGTTAATTATCTGGACTGTGGACGTTCAATTTGTTCCATAATGAACCAAAACACTTCTGAGGTTTTTGCAACTAATATTCCTCTTTAAATTAATTTATTCTCCTTTAACTTAAAAGAACATAACCCCGGCTGTGTGTCTGTGATTGACGGCTGAGCCACGACAGCGTGTCAACACACCTGTGCTGCAAACTGATGCACCTGCAGGCACGGTTTTTAAAAACTGTTTCAAAAGTTATAATCCCTTAGATGTTTAGAATATCAAACGGAATCTTTTGATGCTATTTATAGCAGATTTCTGTTCAAAGCCACTAAACAGTATTTACACTGATTAGTTAACTCTCTGTGGAGTAGTTTGCTTTGTCGGTGGCTCAGTCTGTTATAAAACTAAATCTGTAGAGGAACTGGAAAGTCAAAAGACTGAAGCTTATACTGGACATGTGTTGTGCTGCTTCTCAATGAACCACATCTGCATAAATACAAGGAAACGTGCACAAGATCCATCTATAATCCACCTGAAGTCCGAAAGGATCAATGTCAATAAAGATTGTGTTATTTTTGACCAAATGTGTCTAAAGCATTTACAGAATGAGGTCCAGTGATTCATCTGCATCATAAGACAGAAGTGTAAGAAACACAGTAGATTCCTCTCCACTGTGTGTGTCTGTGTGTGTCTGTTTCTGTGTGTGTGTCTGTGTGTGTGTGTGTGTGTGTGTGTGTAAACACTCATGTCAGTACATGCATGCCCATCCGATGTAGAAGGAAAGGCTGTGTACATTTGCAAATACTGTGCAAAGACCTATGTTACGAATGACACAACGATGCAGAAGCATATAGTCAAGTGCCCAAAGTTTCCTCAGGGCTCAAATCAGTCTATGACAAAACAAAATGTTTATATTTATGTCTGTATATGACAAGGTAAATACAGTTAGTATATATTACCCACAACATTTCCAGTTTATTCCCGTTTATTCCCGTTAATTCCCGTATATTCCCGTGGAAAGTTTCCAACTTTCTATATTCCCGGAATTTTGCAACCCTAGTTGTGCTCTCACTGAACCACATCTGCATTTATACAAGGAAACGTGCACAAGATCCATCTATAATCCACCTGAAGTTCGAAATGATTAATGTCATATAAAGATTGTTATGTTATTTTTGACCAAATGTGTCTGCAGGTCTAGTGATTCATCTTCATCATGAGACAGAAGTGGAAGAAACACAGTAGATTCCAGTGTGTGTGTGTGTGTGTCTGTGTGTGTGTGTGTGTGTGTGTGTGTGTGTGTGTGTGTGTCTGTGTAAACACTCATGTCAGTACATGCATGTCGGAGAATCGTTCAGGCAGACGTCAGCAAATCTCTGTTGATAGAAGCAGAGCTCCGGTCTCTTCACGGTCGGGTGGTTCTGAGGTTTAGTTTTGATTTGGCTCCGATGTGGATGAATATCTCAGATAAGCTGCTCACGTGAGAACATGATGTGTTTGGGCCGGGTGATAATCGCTTTGGAATACTGTGCCTGTAAGTGACGCTTTTCCTTCAGGCTGCATTTTTCATTTTGCATCATTTAAATTCAACCTGCACCGTATTGAGTCAGATTATCAGTGATGTTAATGTCTGGATCAGTTTCTGGTGCCTCATCACTGGTTCTTGCCTCTCATAACATGGAGCTATATTTCCTCCGTGTTGTCTGATGGATATTTAACAGCATGAAAAGATGAAATATTTCATAAAATACCTTTGAATTCCTCATTATAGCCTTGGATTTATCTCGAGGTCACTTGTCTCTACATTGGGAGCCAGTGATCTACAGTTTATGTTAATTTCCATTTAAAACATGAACGCTTTTGTTCAGTTTTCCATCGGTCTGAAAAATAGACTCACTCATGTGTCATTATTGATACCCGAACATTTAAGATGTGTCTTGAGCATTTACTGGCAAAGTGACACTAACTGATCTGAAGCTGCTTCATCCCCACGAAGAATCTAAATTTACTCTGGAGAATGATTTCAGACTAAATATGTTGGTTTTTTGTTCTTAAATCCTTAAAGCTGCAACGTCAGAGAGCAGAATGAACACAACAGATATTGAACGGTCACTAACGCGGCTGCTGAGATGGATATTCCTCTCAGATGCTGGTCGACTGCTCAGATGTGTATGTATGTTCCTCATGTCTCCAGGGATCAGATTGCACAGAAGTGGGCGGGCTGCCAGCGAGACTCCAGGCTTTTCAGGAATCGACTACAACGCCGCGGCCAGCGAGATGGAGGAACTGTTCCTTTCCCTCCTCAGCGAGAACAAAAGAACGGAGCCGGTTTGGTCGTGGTTACCTCTGATTGCTCCTCTGCTTGTGCCACCTCCTCCTGCAGGAGGTTCTGCATCGTCTGCAGGCTCTGCTTCTGGACGTGAGCTCCTGCAACGACAAAGGAAACATCAGTGATGCATGCGGAGGGAGAGGAGGTATGACTTCACTGGAGCTGAAGAAAGAAAAAAACTACCCAGTAACCAAGAAACCGCAGCAGAGAAAATTATTTTCCAGATCACAAAGAGCCTTTCAGAGTATGTGCTGACGAGGAGATGGTGGTGGACACTTTCTGGCCAGAAAGAGAGGGAAACTGGGACTGGAGATATTTGACTTTGAGTTATTCTGGGGAGCTGGTCTCAGTTCTGGTGACCACGAAGCTGACTTCCATATCAGTCTCTCATATCTCCTCCTGTTACTTTCTCCAGCACACACCCACAAGAACCATCAAACTTAAACCAACACTTAATCATGGATAAATGATATAATTAAGCTCATTAGCGCTTTTCTTTGGCTTCGTGCTTTGCCCCGAGGCGCCCGGGAGGTTACTGTTCACGCACACATTGTGTATTTGAATTATTTATGGCCGTGTCAATACCAGAGAAAGATGAAAGCGGCAGCTCGCAGAACAAAGAAGGAAGTGAACCAGTCGAATCTGCCACAGGACGTTTCAAAACCAGTTCATATCAACGTTACATCAGGACTGAGGGGGAATCATTCTGTCATCGGGACACGTTGGGTCAGCAGACTGAGCCCAGACGCTGAGGAGAACTGAACGCTCCCATTCCCATATTGTGTATTTTTGTGGACTCCCCACACACACACATACACACATTTCTATCCCATAGGAGACAATTGACTGTTCATATAGTGGTGTACATCAAACAGGAGCTGCTAAAAGCTCTTTAACTTTTAGCGGTGCATATATAAATGTGGGCTTAATAGAGATAAAAGCCCACAGTTTCCTTTCAGAGTTCAACACTGCACACGTCTGTAGTTGAAAGTGTAAAATCATTATTATTTAAATCAATTTAATTCCAGAATATTTATTCTTGCAAGTACAATGTCCTTAATTAGCTTTGTTAAATAATTAACGAAGGCTGAATTAATGACGGATGAAACTATGAAAATTGGACCCGCGATGTTAATAAGAATGAAATGATCCTTTTAAAAGGCTTTTAATTCAATTTAAAGTCGTTTCAACCTTGTGCAAAAAAAATAAACTGTACGCGTTTGCAAACAGGAAGTAACACAAACGCCACGTGTGACCAACTGCCACACACACACACAAACACACACAAGATGAATATGTATGCAGCTCCCACGCAGCGTGTGTTCACCTCCCGGCGCCGGCGCTCGGCCATCATTGTGAACAGGCTTGACCCAGCTGACTGGGAGGTGTGTCCTGTCCCTGCAAGAGACGCTGTGACAGCCCCCCCCCACGAGTCAGACTGGGTTCACTGGGAACTGAGGGGCAAACAGAGGTCACAGCATTGACTCGAATAACGCTCCGGCCCCGGGGGAAATCCTCAGAGAGAGAGAGGGACAAAGCGTGCAGGCGGCTCCAGTTCAAGATGTTCTCTCTGAATGTTCCCTGCTGGTCACCGAGGTACGATAACGCAGTTTGGAAATCAAATAATTCACCCAGATCTTTAGAGGAGATACGTGTGTTATAAAAAAGGTTCATACACATTTTGACCAATGGATTTCCATGACTTTTCAATAACTTTAAACCAAATTTCCATGACCGAACATTTTGTGAAATCCCGGTGTATACACGAAAAAGTGACAAAATGTAGTATTCAAACTAACAATGAGAATTCCAAGGCATACAGTAAACCTTAAATGACACAAACCCAAGTATGCCTGCCTATATTTTGAGCGTATTTCTTTAAAAGCATCTGAATTATTTAAAACTCAGCGTAAATGAACTAGGGATGGGCATTCGATTAAATTGTCTTAATCGACCGTCTATTAATTATGCCCTAAAATGAACGACATGAAAATATGAATATAACAAATTTCCATGACTTTTCCAAAACTTTTGGAAGATTATTTTTTTCCATGACTTTTCCAGGCCTGGAAAAACACATTTTAAAATTCCATGAATTTTCCAGGTTTTCCATGACCGTACTAACCCTGTATAAAAAAGATCAAGGTTTCCGAGCTGGAAAACATAACGACGACCAGATTCCTTGAAGCTTTCTGACCTCAACATTAATAATCCATCTTCCTGGTGCTCTGTGTGAACCTGGACTCAGCTGTAGTGAGAAGAAAGCATTAGTATTAAGGAGTGGCCTTCCTCATGACCCCCTCACTGCAGCTGCTGGGAGATGGGGGTGTAATGTGAGGTGACAGCCAGGCAAACAAACACGCATGGAGAAGCTGTATGTGCCCTACATTTGAGGAGGTGGAGAGCGACGTGTGTGTGGGGGGGGGGGGGAAGAGGAAGAGGACCTGGAGGCCAGCGCTGAGCAGCGGAGCGCTAACGACTGCATGGTGCTGAGCCGCGGAGTCACACATTCTGTCTGCGAGCAGATATGAGACGATGAGGAGTCGAGAGTTCTCTCTCTCGGCTGCGTTTCTCTCAGGCAGGTTCACATGTTTTAAAAGGTTGATCAGAAACCGTCTGAGACCTCGAGACACGCTCACAAAAAAAGAAAAGACACATCACAGCCTCTGCAAAGTTTTACTGGGGAAGTTTAACCCTGTGCATGATGCTGGGAGGTTTATGTGAATGCACTAACGATACGGATACTTAATATAGATCGATTCTGATTCTGATTCTGGACGATAAGTGAGCTCGTGCTCTTTCCAGCTTTTCTACAAAACAGTGGATGGTTTACAATGATGAAAATAATGAGGTGCAGTTCAAACATTCACCTCCACCAAGGAGGTTGAAATGTTAAATGTAGTTTTACAAGGGAGCCGTTGGGACTCGGCAGAGTTACACCTCATTAACGAGAATGAGATGGGGTTTCGATAATTCTTCACCTGTCAAATATATTTTGGAATTGGACTTCTCTTATTTCAGTCATGCACTGCAACACAGTTCCGGACTGGACCCCTAAAACATTCACCTCCACTGAGGAGGTCGTGATTTCATCCCTGTCCCTTTGATTGTTTGTTTGTAAGCAAGATGCAGAAACAACAGAATGGATAACCATGAAACTTGATGGACTGGACACCGGCCAAGACAGAACCCATTCAGTTCTGGTGCAGATCTGGACAAAGGGACATTTTTAAATTCACTTTCTTTAACATTGACACAGTGGGAATAATTTTTAGAGGAAAATCTGGCATATTGAGAAGACTAATATATACGAGTGTGTGAAATCTGGTGCAGAATCAGATCCAAATAAAACTCTGGACCTAGAGGATTTAAATGTAGTTTTACAAGGGATCCGTTGGGACTCGGTAGAGTTACACCTCATTAACCAGAACGAGACAGGGTTAGATATTTATTCACCTGTAAAATATATTTAGAAATTTGACTTATCTCAGTCATGCACTGCAACACAGCTCCGGACTGGACCCCTAAAAACATTCACCTCCACTGAGGAGGTTGTGATTTCACCCCTGTCCCTTTGTTTGTGTGTTTGTAAGCAAGAAGCAGAAACAACAGAATGGATAACCATGAAACTTGATGGACAGAACCCATTCAGTTTTGGTGCAGATCTGGACAAAGGGACATTTTTAAAATCATGTTATGTCAAATTATGCAAATAATGAGGTGCAGTATCAAAGATTCACTTCCACCAAGGAGGTTGTGAATTCATCCCTGGACATGGGCCAGCACAATTTTGGTGCAGATCTGGATAAAGGGGCGTTTTTTAAATCACTTTATTTAACGTAATGCCACAGAGGGGAATAATTCACGGCAGAAAAATCTGGCATATTTACGAGACTAATATCTACCAGTGTGTGAAATCTGATGCAGAATCAGATCCAAATAAAATTCTGGACCTAGAGGATTTGAATGTAGTTTTACAAGGGAGCCGTTGGGACTCGGTAGAGTTAAACCTCATTAACGAGAACGAGACGGGGTTCGATATTTCTTCACCTGTAAAATATATTTAGAAATTTGACTTATTTCAGTCATGCACTGCAACACAGCTCCGGACTGGACCCCTAACTGTAGAACAAAGATCTTTCAAAAACAACCAGTAAATACGCCAGGTCATTAAAAGGCTGAAGACGCTGTCCCCCACAACAGAATGACCAGATCCACCTTGAGGGCCACTGATGCCCCGGAAGCCCCCCGCTTTCCCCCCCGCCTGTGGAGGTGTCCGGTCCGCTCAGGTTTAGAGTCAGAGCGAGTCCCTCTGCCGTGACCTCAGACAATGTGAAGTCAAAGCCTCCTTCCTCTTGCAGGACTCGCGCTGTGGGAAACACTGATCGATGTGACAGCCGCTGTGAACGCTCGGTGGGCTGAGCACCGGCCCCCCCAGCCAACAGCTGATGTCCACACGTTAATGGGCCGAGGCTGCAGGAGTCCTCTAGAAACCTCTGGAGGAACAAACCAGGAGAACTTCGCTTCTGTTCCGAGACGGCAGGTTGGCAGGAAGAGGCTGACATGAGAGCTTTGGTTGTAATCTGGCGTTTGGCCATGTGCACGGCTAATACCGCATCAGATAAATAAAAATAAATACAGC
The DNA here is from genome assembly GCF_963576545.1 of Limanda limanda. NCBI lineage: Eukaryota > Metazoa > Chordata > Actinopteri > Pleuronectiformes > Pleuronectidae > Limanda > Limanda limanda. The sequence continues at coordinate 4,798,100 of NC_083649.1, read as the reverse complement.
AGGAAGCAGGGGTCAGTTTCAGGTTATGGCAGGATTCAGAAGATGAGTCAGATTACTGTCGTTTTGCAGAAGAGACAAACAGCCTCTCACTCCACACAGTGACAGGGCAGCTGTGCAGACTGGTATGAAGCAGGCAGCGCTTTTTAATTGTTTCCCTGAAGGCATCGTCGTTCCTCACGAGTATTTCTGGCGCATCTCACATGTATCATCACGAATTGAGAGATGAAGTCATAAATCAACTCAAAAATAGAATGAAGCTGAGGCCAAACACACAAACACACACACACACACACCCACTCACAAATAACACAACTCTGAATACATCTGATTTCTTTCATAGATCCTTGAATTCATTCCCTTGGGAATTGATGGAAACGCCAGAAAACTTTGTCTCACAATGTTAAAGAAGGAATTCATGGATCCGCTCTTTTGTACGGATTCATGCCAACATTGTATGGGTCTTTTCTTGGTTTCGTGAAAATCAATCCAGGGTTTTTTGCGTAACCTTACTCACTAACCAGCCAACAAACAAACAAATGAACAGGGGTGAAAAGATAACCTCTATGTGGAGGTTATTAATTAAAGATTCACAAAGAGACGATGAAAAGGTAGATTTTAAGCAGCTTTTTACACAAATGTATCGTTGGAAAAAATATTAACTTCGTATGACAACAAGACTTCCTCTTTACAGCAACATTTAAAGGTCATGGACAATATACAAATGAATAATCTGGTACATTATTCATAACTCAATTGATATTCCTATTGCAATTTGTCTTGCTCACCAAAGGTCAGTTGTATATATGTATGTCTGATATGGTTTTTCAAAATCTGTTTCAATTGCTTCATTAAAAATTCCTAAAATCAGATTTACATGTTTTATAACCATGAAAAAACATGGACGACTCCACACTAGTTCTTCACACACTCATGCTTGTACGTCCATGTTTTAAACAGAGATTCAAACCTGCGTGGAAACATCATCATCATCCTTCAAACCGATTCCTGAGGGAAACATCTGCTTCTGCTGCTAACTGCTTCCACTGGATCCACCAGCTGTCAGAAGAGCAGGTAGTGGACTGTGTGTGTTTTTACTACACACAGTTTGTAAAGATGATTAACATGACAGCTTCCCAAGAGCTGAGCCAAATCTTCCTGATCTCTCCCTGGTGGCTGGAGGCAGAATACTTCATAACCCTCTCCTTAAACAAAAAAGCCAAAGTACCAGGGGTGGGAATTGGCAAAAATGTGACGATTCAATAGTATTGCGATACTGCAAGTATTGCGATTTGATTCTGCGATATATTGCGATTCATGTCCCCCATATTATTCAAAGGCATTACAAAAAATGAGGAAAATAAGACTGCTCAACTCACTTCAAATGTCACATTTAATTCTGTGAACAACATTGTCTTCTACACATTAACTGAAGTGCAAAAACTTTGTCCTTGAACATTCAGGACACAGGACCTTTGTAATTATGTTCTGAATAGGAGACCTCTCACATGAACACTGAGCTCCCAGCACATAACTTACAATTATTTAAATACAAAACAGTAACATAAAGCAGACATAATAGAGTAACATAAACCTGAGTTCAATCATATAAATAAGAGTAACCTAGAGCTTCAATCAAATTGAGAAAAATAAACAAATGTGTACTACTAGAGTCCAGTCCAGTTGGCTGCAAGGTCATGACCCAAAATGTTAAATTCATTTGGGAATATTGGTATTTTTGTTCAGAAAAAGGAGTTGGTCAACATGCTCAGATGTTAAAGTTCCTCTGGGCTGTTACTATATCTCCTGCAGTGGAGAACACGGGCGCAAAATATCGCGATACTGAACAGAATTGATTTTTTTCCCCCACCACTACAAAGTACACATCCAATTATTTCCTCTTAAAGTCGGTTTCCGATGTTTTAGGAAATTCTTATCAAACTAATGCATGTTCGAGTGTTCATCGTGTTAACTGATGCCATAAAAAAAGGGGTTAAAATTTTTTATTCCATGATCGGCCGAGCACATGTACCTCAGCTCCACATGATGTTCTGTGCAGTCACAGAGTCACATTCTCCCTCTTTATTTACGGTCTCTGTTTTTCCAGCTCTCTCCCTGTTCACAGCTTCCTGTTGTGGCTCAATACGACAAAAACGAGATCGGTGAAATCCGTCGATCCGCGGCCCGGACGGCTAAACAAACGAGTTAACCTGCAGCTAACTTCCTCCCGGGTCATCGGGTGCTAGACATCAATGAGTCCGACTGATCGAGCGCCAGCTGGAAACACAAACACGGAGACGCTATCACTCGATAATAATGAATAAAAAAAAAAATGATATAAAAGCTGCTATCTCCACCGCACCGGATAGTTGTGAGAAATCAAGTGAATAAATGCACTTTAACATGCTGGGCAAGCAATCTGCTGCTGATTACACACAAATAGGTCATGGTATTACAGATGGGGCCTTGCAGGGCACGGAAGGATCCCAGGCTTGAAAATTAGCCAGCGACTCAGCAGTGAGATACACCCCTGCAGCACCCCACCCCCCCCGCCTCTTGTTTGCCGTCGCTGCCACGATTCTGGAGCACGGGAAAAAAAAACCCTGAGAGGCTTTGTGCTGAATCCAACTCGAGTGCGATAACGGCTTCGCGGCTCCTCCTGAAGCGCCGCGAGCCGAGGGTAACACTTTGCTCGTTTTAACTTCGTGCCACGCTGTCGTGCTCCTGTACCGAGACGGGGAAAAACAACACAACTGACATGAAACTGACAATAGAAGCTGTTTCTTCCACCATCTGCTCCTTCGTTTCACTGTGGTGAGTCCCACCGATCAAACACGATGATCAGCTTCCATGACATCTTATTTTCCTTTGACTTTCCTGCTGCTCTGGAGGTTGATGCTCTTTCCTCAGCTTGTTCTGTCATGGACGAGGCTGCTCATGGGATTAACGCTGGCTCCGAGACAGACGACTAATGCCAGGAGCAGTGAGTGGAAGACCTCGTTGGAAAAAAGCTGTTTATTAAATCTATTTCAAGGATTTTTTTTCCCCCCTGTCCTCTTCCCATTTGGAAAAGAACCGGTCCCCCATGTGTCTTAATCCGTGTCACTCCTAACTCTATCGGTGGTCAGGGGGAGGGCACGCTATCCCAGATTTCTCTGCAGTGGAGTTGCTTGTACAAACCAGAAGGAGCATGAACAGTTCAATGACAAACCAGAGCTTCTCTCCTGCAAACTAACCTCGGGATGCAACAATCAGATCCAGGGTATCAGACCTGACTGAGCCTCATTAAATGAGACTTCCTGGGGACGGGTGCCAGCAGCTGGACTGGAGTTTCCAGAAAACAGGCAATGACATTGGTTTGATCTCCAATGACACACTGGGTTTGGTGTTATAATCTGAGCTGGGACAGCGGAAGTGTCAATGCATCTTCACAGCAAACACCAGAGGAACAGGAACAGTTAGAATCCAGTGAACTGATCTTCTCCCATTGTTGATACTGGCTTCTCCCTGTGGGATTAATAAATTAATAAAACTGCATCTCCATCCTTTCAGCTTCAGACCAAACTCCAACACTCTCTCTCTCTCTCTCCACAGGCTTAAAACAAACGTCTTCAGAAAACAGCTTCACACTCCTCGGGCTCGCAATAAATTCAATCTCGTTTCTTTAAAAAAAAAAAAAAAACGTGACTAAGAGAATTAGCCATGCTCGCGGCTCTGTGAAGACGAGCAGCGGAGCTTTCAATGACGATGCTAACACGCTGATGTCGAGCGTGCAATGTACCCTTATTGTTTAGAGTGTACGATTATTTCAAAGCAAGAAAATGTGCTAATTGGAACTGAAGATAGTACAAGGGAAGCTTGTGGGGATGTTGTTAAGTTGTTGACTCCAAATAAACAAATTTCAACGTCCAAGTGGAGTTATGGGGAAACTCAGAGGATCATGAAAGTTGGTAGGATAAGTTTCCCTGGCAACATCTACACCTGTACTAGATTTCATGTCAATCGATCCAACGGTTTGTGAGATATTTAAATCTGGAACTAAGTGGTGGACCAACACTGTTATCCATAGAGTTACGCCACCATGGCTAAAAACAAACAACCCTCAACAGCTGTTTGAACTTTTACTTTGTATTCTGGGCAGGTTGCACCTCTAATTTTAGTTTATATTGGGCTCATGTTCCTCTTGAGTTTCATGTTATTGACTGTACATGGTTCATTAATACAAAGCAAGGTTGCACCTTCACTTGTGTTCAAGACTAGAACATCTGTTTCGTCTTTTGTCTATAATTTAAATGATGAAAAGAACAAATTGAAGATTGGAATCAAGTGGTTTGGTATCATATTAATTTTCCTGAGGTGTAGGGGTATGTTTGATTCGATGTAGCTCCCGCCCAGGGTCCATTTAGCTTGAGTGCCCAAACCCTCCCGTGCACAGCTGAGCTGAAACGTGTCTGTAGCATTCACATCGTCTCTGCAGCAGTCGATGGAAACTCTCACCCTGTGGTTTGACGGCTTCGCCCAAGTGAGAGAATCACACTCAGCATCTTTCACACAACTTCTGTTACTCTGAATCCCTAAAATATGTATCAGACACTGAGCTCCCTCTTTTTAACACCTCATAAATGTCTAAATCTCCAGTTTGTATCACGCGCTGGAACTTGAGGGAACGTTCAGACCTTTCACACCCTCACAACCATCAGGTGTCATGGTGACATCGAGCTGAAGGGCGGGATCCTGTTACTCAAGTCTCAATATGGAAAGTCCCAAATAAACTGAAGGCACTTTGTTCTCTCGCAACAGAGGAGATGGACAGAAAGGAACCCAGAGGAAGTGAACATAAAAGCCTTCGCTCTCGTACGATGACGGCAAACAAAACCCCCAAATCCCTGTTTGATGGCCGCACCCAACATCACAAATAAAAGCATGGAAATAAAAAAACTGCAAATACGTCCTGAAGCCGCTGACCCCTGTTCCTGCTGAACTCGTGGGCGTTACAAGAAATTAACCGCTCGGTCAGAAAACGAAGGTTGGACTCGATCCCTTCTGTTTTAGAATTTGAATTTCTGCTCTTTCATGCTCATTCAGAAATGAATGGTGGATTACCACGCGGATTACAGGAGATTAAAGAGGAGCAGACGAAAGGTGCGGCCTTGTCGCGGGGAGCAGACAGCAGCAGTCAAACAGATGAAAAAAACAACAGTTGCTCAATAACATCAAACAATGCAGCACAACAGATCTGTGACGGTTTAACTAAACTGATGCCAGGAGCCGAACGAGAGGCGGCTCTGCTCGGTGATAAACGGTGTAACAGCAGATTCCACATTGAAAAAGGCTCTGAAGTCAAACATCTGCATCATTGACAAGGTTTTTTTTTTACTGGTAACAGGGAACAGCTTGGTTGCAGAGACACATGTCACCCAGGAGGTTTTGTGTTCAGCTGATATACTTGCACAGAGCATATTTACCTTAATGCAAAGGGTCAGAGACTAACCATCAAATAGTAGTTTTGAGCTGACGGGAACTTAAGCATCCCGTGTTAAAAGCTGTTAACTCATTTGATCAGAAAGAGCTTTGTTAGTAGTTTGTCTTAAGGTCGAACACAAAGTGAAGTTTGAAGACGTGACACTGTCATCGCTCATTGATGCTGAGCTTTAGTGTTTTTGCAGATGATGCATTACAAGAATTATGCAGTAAAGGTGACATCATTACTTATTTAATGCACTTAATTAATGCATCAAGGCTAAAAAGCTGGGTTATCACCAGCCATCCAACATCTTTATATAAAGTCCCTGTTCATGTCCTTGTTTTCTACTTTTAACATCACAAGTGAAAAAGCATTGAGGGCAAACTGACTTGTTTGGTAAATGTTTCGCTCTCTCCGGTAAAACTAGTCACTGAAATGTAACATAATATTAATTAAAACATACTCTCTGATATAACAGCGCCTTGTTCTAGGCCAGGAAACGCTTCACCGTGGACAGGACTTGTTTTTAATGCAACGTGTAATGTGAAGTATGAAAAGCTGCTGCTGGCCTTGGAAGCTACACTGCATTAAATGATGGTTAGAGCAGATAAAAACCATGTTTAATGCATTAATTACACTCGAGCCTTCGTTCTTGTGGTTTTAAGGGAAAACAAACCGCCATTTATCCTCGTGATAAACCGAGCATCTCTCCCTCTCCTTCCTGCAGCCTCATGCGTGCCTGCTTCTAAATCCTGACTTCAGGAGGTAGACTGTGTGTATTTGCTGCTGCTGAGCTGTGATTGGACAACCGTCAACTGCTCAGTCGATGCACTTCGGCCTCATCTCGCCTACGTCTGCTTCTGCAGAGGAACAGACTCGATTCAACACCCACTGAGGAATCCAGAGTGGCCACATGGGAATAGAGATACAGTTAACTCCCCACTTATTATGTGAGCAGTGATGTGTACGTTTGAACGTGCACATAACTCAGAACTATCGCTGTCACTCGACAATAACAGTCATTTTTGTTATGTCGGATGATATAAACATTAAGTGTGAAATCTACAGAGGCTCGTGCTGTTTAATTCCTCGTCGCTGACACCCGATAAACGCTGTGTATTGATGTTTTAAATAGAACCATAGCCGTGCTGAAAATATCTCAGTTTGGTCCATTCTCCATTAAAGTGAGACAAGTATGAACAACGGCCACGAGACTGAATACAAAAATAATAAACACTGCACTTTACATCACAAAAACGATATATGTGTTGTTATATTTTGAGTTAAATAATATAAATAAGGACAAAATAATAAAGTGAAATACAATTCAAAAGTGTAACTCCGACACAGAAGCATGAATTGGACTTTACTTTTCTTTGTTGCTGCCTCCGAGCTCTGGCAAGTCTCTCGTTCCACATTAGCTCTTATTTTTGATACTCAAATTAAAGTCTCACCTTTTCAGGGCTGAATAAATTCCATTTCTTTGTTCTATTGTTAGTTTTGCTTTCACGTTGTAACTAAGGGACTAAAGAATTAAATATGAAATATGTACTTCTTGTCATCATCTACGTGGGCTGGGTTTACTTATCCTAGACATCGAGTGGTTAGTAGAAGGGCGTGTGTCTGGCGATGGCGTGTAGTCACTTCTGCTAATTGTTTAATTTTGTTAATTTCTACTGTAATATCATTATGAAATCACTACCAGCAAAATGAACATCCTTGTCATTCAACATTATATCAAACAGAGGTGAGGAAGGCAAGTAAACCTGACAGCACCTCGTGTGGCAGGACCAGGCACTGACGCACCTTTCTCACCTGTTCACACTGAACTGAAGCGTCCAGAGGTCCAGCACAAACAAATTATATCTGTGCTAAATACTGTGTGTAGGCAGTGGTTACTTGTGAACAATTCAGTTTGGTGCATGAAGTGTAAAGTGTGTAGGTTGTGGAAAGCTCCTACAATAGAACACTAAAGGGTTATTTTAAGTTAAACGTTATGTAGACGATAGTTTGACATCTGATCCAGCCCGAGTCACAGCAGTCCTGTGTAAACCGTGACTGATCCTAGCTATGTGGAGCTGCCACAGTTTGTGTGTCTGTGGACGCTCAGGATGATTAACTGACTCTGGATATTCCTTAATGAATCAGAGATTACATCCATGAGACGGATGGACTGGGGAGAAAAGCCCCGGCGCACTGATCTGAGTCTTGTTTGACTTCGCTGAGGAGATATTATCTCTGGCTGAGAGAAGTGAAGATGTGGAAGACGACTGAACCGTGAGTGGATTCGGCTTAATTCTGTCGGTCTCTGCCGGGAAGCAAACACTCGCAGCTGTCGGCGCCAATCAGCCGGATGTCTTGTCAACACAAACAGTGCAGATGAATTAGTGAGCAGATTTTCTCTGTCTTTTCTCTCTGTGCCTTTAGTTCCCATTCAAGTGGAAGTCTGTGCAGCTCCTGACAATCCGTGCATGAGCTGCACAGGCAGCGTTTATTTTTAAAACATCGGAATAATGATGCTTCCTGTATAAGTGGTGCAAGATTTTTTTATCATTCTCGCACAATTGTTTTGCATAAACCTTAAAAATAAAGATGGCTCATGTTTTAAGAACTGTACAACTTAACTCACATCAGTGTTGCTCACTTGTTGAATGAAAGAAATCGAAGTTAAAATTAATTAAAATACATTTTGAAAAGTGTTTTACAACATATAAGCAACATTTAGTGTTGTTAATTTTTTAATACACCCTTTGTATTGTCAACATCTTTTTAAAGGAATAATAATAATACTTATAATAACAAACTACATTTTTTACGAATGATCTATGATGCCAACAGCTAAAGTGTTATTCTGCATAAATGTATTCTGTGAAATCAAAGTTTTCATATTGGTGCATAAATGCCAATAAGATAAGACTGCAAAAGTTTTTATCAACCTAAACTTAACACAGCCAGACTGTAGTTTGCAGATTTGGATAAAAGGAACACGGATAATGATCTGAACATCATATCAGCTGAATCCCAGCTTTGGGAAATCAGTATTTGTATTCTAGGGTGAAAAAACATTGGTTTTGATCATCACTTTTCCAAAGTGTAAAAGTCAGAGTAAATAGTGCAGCAGCAGGAGGAGGAAGCAGCGAGAAACAGACGCCAACAAAAGCTGTGAGAAACTGTCCAGAGTTGACATTAAGAAGCACTGAGGAGTTCCAGCTCCTCCTGGGAACCACAGCGCTCTGCTCCAGCTTTCCGTGGTCAGAGACCCGTCCAGCAAACAGCGGGACGTATTAAACTATTCAGCCGTCGGACTCGATACACTCCTCAGTTTGTCTCTGCTGAGATTAAACCTCCCGAGAAAACGCTTCCCGAGAAAAAACCCTCCTTGTACCCCCCTCTTCCTCGTCGCACCAAACGAGAATCAGATGTTTTGCAGAGGAAGAGCGGACCCCCACCCATCCTGCTCTGCTGGGGGGAGGTGGGGGGGTGGGACAGCCTCTTGTGTAAAGCGCGCACATTGACAGGAAGTTTAACATTCCTCCCAACTTCCATCACCGGGCCGGGCAGCTGAGGCGGAGAGATCTGGCAACCGACTTCTTCACGAAGGGGGGCTCCATTAAAAAGCTTTTCACTGGCAGTCAGGAGTAAGCTGCAGTTGACATTACCTCTGGAAATTAATGCAGAGAGATTTACTTTATCACCTGCCCTTGGCTCGGCTCCTACTGTAAAGAGCGCACGGAATTTGCCCATGAGGCTTAAAAAATTTGGGGGCTGAGGCTTAGGAGACATCCTCCGGCGCTGCTGCTGCCCCGGAGCTGCCCTGTCACAAGCTTGACTTGCCTAAACAAAGACAAGGCCCCCTTTCACCCGGCAAATTCCTTGACAACTGCTGCAAGCTTCCTGCTGGCATTTGATACGCTCCATTTCGTTACCATGACCGAACTCCCAGTCATGCTGAGGCTGAGCTGAGCGGTTGAAGGCTCGTCTCGCTGACACTCCGGCGCTCGCTCGGCGCTCTGATGTGAATCTTCCCCCGACTGTGAACTAGTGAGCGAGTGTTGCAGTGATTCCAGTGGATCAGACAAGGCTGCGAGACTCACAGCAAATTACAAGGGGAAGACAACGAGGAGCCACTGTGGGACGTCACGTTGTTTCGACAAGAAGAAGTTAGGACGCAAACTTTCTGTGGTTTCCTCTTTCGGTTTGTTTTCATTGCAGTTGGAGGTAAAAGCTCGTTAAAGCTTGTGTGGTCCTCGGAGTGAAGTAGATTTAAAGTCAGATCGATGTCGGCAAAACCTGCTTAAGGAGATATTTACCAACCCAGTCCTGGAATTTTGAACCAGTGACCTTGTCATAACCACAGCAGAAATCACCCACTGTGGTCTTACCTATATGAAACCAGACCCAGCCCCCCACCCCCTCTCTTTGTCTTTTGGGTGCACTCACCGAGCTGACTCTGTTTTTCCCAGCACGTGGTTGCCAGGCTGGACAGTTCCCGGTATTTCTCCGCCAGCTGGAGTTTGCCGTTATTGAGCCGGGGTCGCCGGGCCAGGCTTTCCTCGGCCAGGCTGCGGTTGGAGGTCAGCAGCGTCTCCCTGTCCACCTGGAGATCCTGGAACTGAACAGAAACCGTCCGATTAAAATGATGAACAAACATGGATTCATACATTTATCACGTGTGTGATATTCACAGTGAGCACATGAAGCTCAATTGTGAACTGGAAAAAGAGGGAGTTCCTGTAAATATATGGATTAACCAGCAAAATTAATCCTTAGAAAATTAATCAGCAGCAAATCTGAAAATGACGAGGATTAGGGTCATTTAAAGGGGGGGATTTATAATATTAATAATGTAATATGAATTTAAATATATTAATCGTAATATGAGAAGAATAAATGATTACGTTTTTCTTCTTAAATTACTTATTTTTTGTAATATTTTGATTTTTTTCCAATCACAACTTGATTCTCATATCAAATATTTGTTGTTTCATCTTCTCAAATATGAGGATTTGATGTTTTTCTCACGGGAGCTTTAATATTACTCTGTTTTATTTGACATTATTGCCTGAAATTATCTCCCAATAATAGTGATTGATCAAATTGATAGATCAATAATCAAAATAATGGTAGTTTGCAGTTTAGTTCACTTGATTTCAATTTTTTGGCTGTAAATATGTTTTAGCGAACATTACTTCTACATAAAAAACACGTGTAGCCCTTAAAAAATGCTAAATTTTCTATTATTAAATTAAATTATTAGTCGCTAATTTCAACATGCGTGCAGCCCCTTGTGCAGAGCAGCCACACTGAGAAACACTGCAACACTCGATTGTACAGTTAACACAATGTTTTGCCGTCCTAGTGCATTAAAAAGAATCTGCTCATGGTGTTACAAAATGCAGAGAGAGCATTTATGTAAGAGAGACCCTGTGAACGCTTTGTTTCCTTTCAGCTGCAGGAAAGTCATGATGTCGCCTTGTGATATAAATTTGCTGAAAGACAGTCCCAGTGGTTCTCGTGGCCTATTAAACAAAAGTTACACCCACTGCAGACGCACGAGTTCATACAGTCGGTGTCAAGATGGAGTCACGGCCGATGACGGCAGATTTATGTTCGCTTTTGAGAAGCAGGTCTTAATTTTCCTGTTGCGGATGAATACCTGAATACGACCTTAACTAATCTCTGTGTAGCCTCTTCAGTCTTGGACCCTGAAGGCATGAGATGACATATTCAAACATGTGTTAACACAGTAGAGCTTTTGTTAACCAAAGGCGGCGGTCTGACTTTCTAAAGTCAACGAAACAATTGCAAATATTTGCAGGAGTTTACATGTGAAAGGGGGCAGCATCCTGCCACCTGTGTTGTCTTAATGCTTAGGTGTTATTATTTCCTGTGTCGTTTCCTTGAGCAGCGGTCGCACTTTAAAGGAGACTAACGATGTTTGTTTAGTGTTCCTTCCAGCTGGTGCATTATGTGGGTTTTTTGTGAATGTAAAAAGGTCTGCGGACATTAAAAGCCCAAAGTCTGTGGTAGAAGGAAATCCTCAAACACTTTAACTGGAGGCACTTTATCACTTCTTCAAAGTCCAACTGGGAAAGGCCGATTCCTATCCTAATATTTTATGGGTGCAACCATCTCTGAAACTGGCAGTTTGTTTCTTCATCAATGGCTTTTCCATTAAAACGAAGGATAAATGCCTTTTATACTTCCTGAAGCCCAGTGTGGTGCATTCAAATCACGAACATATTCAGCTTAGTCTCAAAAAATGTGAACCTTAGAGAAGCTGTAACCAGTGAATGTTTGACATTTGGGCTTAAAACGTTATTGGAAAAGACGTTGCAGATCAATTTTTCCTTTTACTGACAAATCAATTAATCTATAAACCGTTAAGTCACAGCATGAAAACACAATGAAAGGCTCTTGTGGAAAAATGGGGTTCAGTATAATAAAAACCTTATAACTTTAAACATTAAAATTGACTAAAAGATTTGCGGTTTATGATACAAGGACATAAAGTCTGACACTGTTATGGATTCAATATGTTAAATGCAGGCTTGTGTCGGGGGTGGGGGGGGGGGGTGGGGACTGTCACTAGACCATAAGCTATAAATTATTGAAAAACTGCCACTCCCTCTCTAAGTGTTGCCAAACAATACAGTCACGGCACATAACTGTAAAGAGACGGTTCAGAATCTCAAACACCGACACAAAGACACTTTGTAGAAAACCTGAATCGTCTTTGAAGAATCCACCAGTCCCACATTCCTGCTGCTCAGCCCAGCCGGATACATTTCTTGCTCAACTGCTTTCATTCAGCAGCGAGTCGCTCGGGGGCCTGGAGGCCGTTTCGCTGGGTCCGGAGCTGTTTGCTGCATCTGTCTCGAATTTTACGGGTCGTCAAAAAGGACGTCTGAGTCCCGAGTCCAGAGGAATTTGCAGAATGTGGCCTGCGGTCGAATGAAGTGAGAAACTACAGATGGGATGTTCATTGAAAAAAAGAATAAAAATAGCACAGCTTGTTTTCAGGCTCAAAGCCCAAACATGCGTCGCCTTTCCTGCAACAGGAATCAGAACGGACACTGTGTTTCCGGCGTTGGCTTTCCTGCTCATCAAACAGACTCGGCTGCCGGCTTTGTGATGTGATGCACAGCCAGGAGAACAGAGCCCATAGTGTCTTCTTCATCCCTGACAAATGACACTCGGGAGCACTTAGGAGAATCTGGTTCTCTGCCGGAGAAGAAGAGGAGCAGTGGCGCTGTTGTTTTCTGCGGCTCGACGTGGAGGACCACATGAAACGCAGTAAATAGGTGCTTCTCTTTCATCTTAAGTGAGGCTCGGACCTAATGAGACCTCTGGAAACCAAAAGGCATAAATCACGGATGAAATTGATGGGGTGTGAAGTCTTTTTCCATGAAAGAGAATCCTTCATGTAACACCAGTCCTGCTCTGCAATAAAAGGGAATACGCATGTTCTCCAAAAATGTGGAATGGAAAGAATTAACTCAACTCTCTCCTCACACCATTTGGGATGAGTTAAGAACCTTCATCCATACGTCTTGTGTTTTAAAACCCACATGAGCGTTTTTAGAATGCACACTCACACACCTTACAAACACAACATGTGCCATTAATGTATAAACAGGAAGCGGATTGTCTTCTCTGCAGTTAGTTGGTTGCTTGGTTACAGAAAATACTGTGCACCAGTGGGTGTGTAGATGATGTTTCCAACACACTATGGTTGTGAAACTGGAAGACAACAATATGTCAGGATGAAAAAGAGCCATTTACACGTAGAAGACGCCGACAAAGACGTCAACTCGGAAAGACAACGAGATTTCAGAGCTTTTTGGCGATAAGGGCCGACACTGGTGTAGATGTGATATAACAAAAAACACATTTTATACATCACATCCCGCCAACTGCAAGCTTTTCCAGGACGCCACCCCGGACAATCTGCTGTCGTGCTCCTTATATGTGAAAAGTCAAACTCTGCATAATCTCCTGTTCCGAATGTGAAGGAGCAGCGGTTCACTCTCAGCTTTCTGGGCATGACCGTTTTAAAAAAAAAAGGTGTTAAAGCCACATTCAGGTCTGCAGCAGCAACAACAACGAGCTCGACTGAGGAAGTGTCTCATGTCCAGGTTAAAGTTCTCCCCCAATTCCATCAAGTGTGTTATGACTGCAACTCTCAAACCCAAACCTCACCACAGCCAAGCAGCTCCAGTGCATGTGAGGTCACAGTGAGACTTGGTTTGAGCACTAGTCCCGCCCCTCTTTAGGACTTATGATAATATTTATCCACCAATCTCCGCGGTTAAGGGTCACAACAAAACTGTGACTGCGGGAGGAAGCTCCGGCGGCACCGACAACAGAAACCTGATGTTTGAGATTGTTGCAGGAGGCCGACATGTCGCTTCTTGTTTGGACAGTTAATGAAGAGAAGGAGAGGAAACTCTGCCAAGGCGGCTGTCGCGTTCACGAATCATTATGATTGATTAAACTCAGCCGTTTACATAACAGTCGTCATTTATATGAAATTAATGAAGCGTCCTGCTCGCCGGAGCCCATGCGGAGAAGAAAGACGCGTTGTGAAATCATCATTTTGTGCAGCATACGGTTCGCATTTTGATTTATCTGCAGGAGAGCACGCTAATGAGAGTTTTATATTATTCTTTGGTGACAGATAAACGAGACGATGGGTGAACTGAACACTCACTATAATAACCTCAAGCTCCTCGGATCGAGTCTCTGAATCACTGAGCTCGACTCCCAGGGGAGAGTTGTATGACCCCTTAGTCAGATTCCACCACTGTGGCTCCATCCTCCCAATTCATTATCAAGAGCCAGGTTTCAAATGTCACATTCTTTGCCAAAGAACAAAAAGAGTCATGGCTTTCTCTTGTTTCTAAGCAAAATCAAATGACACGTGGGTTTTCCTGTCTGAATGAATCAAGGACAAAGAGTGCAGTTAAAGACATTATCGCACACAGGACCAGTTTGGCTGTTCTCCACGTGCCTGACAGGTATTTCAAGAACTTTCACTTAATTTAATATGTAAGTTAACGCAGCGAGAACGTGTACGATGACGAATGCCCCCCCCCCCACTGGTCATGTTTCACTACACCCAGCGCTGTTGTCACCCCACCCACAGCTATGAAAAGGCAATGAAATCCAATAGCCTGCTGAATCCTGATTGAGTGAGTCAATTCAGTTTGAGCACCCCCCAAGGCACAGCTCATGAAAATGGGGCCCACGAAAAAGTTAGGAAATGTGTGTGTGAGCGTGTGTGTGTGTGTTAAATGTTTGTGAGGAGCAAAGAACTTGCGGACATTTTTGGAAAGTGAGGACATTTTGGCCGTTCTTCACTTTTGCTAAGGCTTGTTTGAGGGTTAAGATTGGTGTTAGGGTTAGGTCACGCTTCGACCATTAGCTGTGATGGTTAAGGTTAGGGTTAGGCAAATGCATTATGCTAATTTGAGTCCTCACTAAGATATAGGTAGAAGAATGTGAGAGAGAGAGAGAGAGAGAGAGAGAGAGAGAGAGAGAGAGAGAGAGAGAGAGAGAGAGAGAGAGAGAGAGATTGGTTGACGCAAGGAAGGTCATCATGTAGCCCTCCCTGACGTGCATCACTGACATGCAGAAAAAATGTGCGTGGAACTCCTTTGAAGTTCCTCCAATTTTAGAATTTCTACGTTCCTACGCAAAAATGCACGCACGAAATTATCCGAGTGTGGATGTTTTCCAAAGCTCTGACACATCTCTACAATTCGGCATTAATCGAGCCCAGAAAAAAATCATTTTAGTGCAGGAAAAGTGAAATTTGACTTGAACTTAAACAGCCTCGCTTGAGCCTTTCAGAAAATCCTTTGAGGGAAGGAGGCATGGGAGGACGAGTTGTAAAAGTTGCATTTCTATATTAAAAAATGTTGCTATGTATATTAAAGTGAAGCCGAATTGGACATTATGTCATGAATTGTTGAAAGTTGTGTCAAATCCTCTTCCAGGTAGAACACGCGTCCACACACGGATGAAAACCCTTAAATTAGCAGATTTCTAAGTGGAGCTCGGCTCGGCGTTGCGGGGTGTTCACGCCACGCTGCGGTTCCTCCAGGACACTTGTGGATTAAAAACAAACACACGCACCGAAAACGCGTGAATCCCTTTGTGTTGCGTTTGCGTTCATAAAACAAATACATTGTAAACGATTGTAAATCCGAACAATCTCCACGCAGACGATCCATGATCCATGAGAAAGCGGATTTACGCGGAGCACCCCCCCACATTTTACATTTTCACGCAATGAACCAAAACACCTGAAACACGTGGATTTCCCGGGAGACCCCAAGCGGAGAAAGGGGACGTAGACCCCCGGGAGGAGCAGAGAGCACTTTCCCGGGGACTTTACCCGGACCCACCGTGTCATTGAGGCGGATGATCTGGTCCATTTTGCCGTCGCTGTGCAGCAACTCCCGCAGCTCCGCGGGGCTCAGAGCCCGGTAGCCGTCCGGACACGAGTCGGTCTCCTGTGATCCGGACGTGGTCCCCCTCGATCCGGACATGTTGCCCCTCGATCCGGACATGTTCCCCTCGCACTGCGGCTGTGGACGATCACATCGCTCCCGTCGGAATGTGATGATCCGCCCGCATGCAGCGTCAAGCGCGGGGAAGCACTTCCGCGGTACACTTCCTGTCCGCACCGTCAAAATAAAACATTTCCCTGATCACTGTCACGCTTCTACCAATATATATACCAAATATAATATTGATAATAATAATAACTAGGCTGTGCTCCACAGGAGGAAGCTGAAGTTGTGGGTGTGTCTTTGAATCCAGCTCAACCTAAATGGAGAATGCTCCTTTGATGACTTTGATGTAGATGATGAGTCTTCTCTGTCATCTTAGGAACCTTCTCCTCAATGAATAAGTAAGAATAAAGTACAAGTGTGAATTAAATCAGCTTATATAATAAATACAGTCCATTTACAATCTAACATTACACCACTGCAGAGTTGTTAACTTAACTAAAAATGCATTTCCCGCTGAAAGTGCTGAGTGGCTGAGGTTCTTGGCTGATCAAGCTATAAATGTGTGACGATGGAACGTGATGATGTCACCAGTTCCTTGCGTGATGTCACCACTCTAGAAACAAAGACGCTTATAATAAATCCAAATAGAACAAGCCTCATTTTCATAAAAAAAATACCAGCAATTATAACAATTTATTCTTACAAATATTGTGGCCTTAAAACAGTACAAACTTTCTTAAATTTCATGTACTATGTAAACACACAAACTCATAATAGCACAAAGGGAATCTCCTGAATACTGCTCATGCTCTTTGAATCAGTCAAGCTGCTGTAAGTATCAACAACTGGCACAAACTCAAGCCCTCAAACCGGATATTACCATGAACATGGCCGGAAGAACTTGCTGGTGGGCCCTGGGGCTTACGTGAGTGAACGGGCCCCTTTGTTAACCATCATTCCCCCAGCTGTTTACTATAAATTGCTTAACAAGAATAAATATGTCCACAGGATTATTTTTAATCAAATAAACATATTAACTAAAACAAGACAAACTATTATATTAAATGCATTTATATGTATTTATTGACACTATCTAATAATTGACACTGTGTCCAATTGTAGCTTTTGCCTTGTGTTAGTTATTGCCTTGAACTGGAACCTGACTTCCGGTTTCAGCCTTTCAAAGTTAAAGTCCTCACTCAATTCTATTTTCGAATTAAACCAACTCAAAAAGTGTCATGTAGACGTCACAGGTACAGTGGAATTAATTGCACCCTCTCTATCAAAGCTTCACTACAGAATCCATCAATCAAACAGTCAAACTTTATTTGTATAACTCAACAAGAGCGAAGAAGAACTTCCAGAAAAACCCTTTGACCGGCGGCTCTTCAGTTCGCTGGGAGTGAAACTGTAACTGAGCTCTTCTTCCTCATTTTTCTGAATTCACTTTTTTTTTAGCTGTTGGAGTCTTTCACCCACTTTGTGTCCTGCGTCATTTCTGTGGCGAGCCCCCCCCCCCTTCCATCACACAGCTCAGGAGCAAGTGAAGCAGCGAGCGGTGACTGACACTGTGTTATTATGTGGTCTGTGTGACGGATTACTTCATGTATGTAGGTCACCAAACTATTGGAATTGGGGTTTTTTTTGTCATAAACATGTCTAAATTAATTGTAAGTGCTCCCCCCCCCCCATGTCTAATAATCAGACTCAGCATGGTACGGCTTAAGGCATAGACATTATGTATAGGTTGGATATGAGAGGCTTCACAGAGCTGTGCAGCCACCAGGGGGCCCTCAAGCCAACCAGCGTGAAAAAGAAAGTACAAATTTATGGTAATTCAAAAAGTGAAATTGTTCTTGGGGCCTTGAATTATTTCAATTTGATATTTAGTTTATTGCAGATCAATTTAATTAATGCAGAGGTGGAAAATAGCTCGAAAGATTTACTCCAGTATATTTTTGAAGTATTAAATATTAAATATTGTAGTTTAATTTGATGGATTCTTCTCAGGGTGAGAATTTACATTAAAACATGCAGTAATTTTATAGAATTCACTACAATGAATCCAACTATCCAAACATATTCTGTATACATTGTATATTAGTCTGAATTATATATAGTAGTATTATTATTGTTTTTATACTTCCAATTATATCTATACACATCACATCTGATAACAGAGGATGACCAAGCTCTTATTATTTAGTTTTTTAATACGTTTTTTAAACCTCTTTTAGTGAAAACTTTCACAATTGAATGATATTTCCTATTATTTAAACTGACAAATCTTATTCATTCATTTATATGATTTGATCTATTTCATTGTTATAGTTTTTCTGCTCATGTCCCATTGTTTTAGTCAACAAATGTTAATGTCAAGTAGTTGTTTTACCATTATTGTTATTTCTATCTTCTTGCTCATGAAAGGAAATTGTCCTATCTTATAAAATAGTTGTGTTGAATATTTTTCACTTCTTAGTTTCCAGATTCAGCGAAGACACATTTCTCTAAACCTCTCGACTGGTTTCATTAAAACAACTGTACAAGGCCCAGAGATGAACAATCATTCATTATTTGCATCTGTATTTTTGCTTCACTCTTTATTTACAGGCAGAAGAGTTTTTGTGACAGCACTTTTTGACTTCACAGCTATAAGGACATGAAGCCAGCTTCGGTTTCTGACTGGACGACCAGCGGCAGCAGCTCCACCACGTTCTGCTGACTGCTGCTGCAGCTGCTGCCCGACAGCGGTTGTGTGAGTAAACTCTGGTTTCAGTGGACGAGTCGCTCGCTCTTATTTGTGGATTCGAGGAAATGTGTGTTGGCCAAATCAGCCTTGAAAAGAAGTAGAGAAAATAAAAACTTTCTTACGCATTATTCTCTCTTAACCTCTCCTTGAGTCTGAAGATTTTTTTTTTTTTATTGATTTATTAATTGTCCTATAAGCATCCTAACATCATACATTATATAACTGTAGGACTTAATTACAGAAATTCAGCTGAATCACTTTGTTAACATCCTGTACTTTACTTACTTCTGTGCATTACTCAGAACACTAAAAACAGAACCACAGACAACTTTTAATGAAGAAAGTAAGAATGAGGAACCTGTGGTGGCTGCGGGCAATGTCAGTAAAGTTTGGCTGGTACCAGACACGATAATGAGACTAGAAGAAATCCTGTGTGAGGTCTGAGGATCCGGGGGAGGCTGGTGGTTGGTGCTGGCCTCCTGGAGAGCGGATGATCGGTGAATGATCCGGTGAGTTTGAGTCTGTGATGTGTGGGCGACCGAAGCCTGTTCAAACGAGATCGGTCAAACTAGAGACGGAAACCACACGACTTCCTGCCGCAGAGTATTGTCCCTCAACAACAGGATATTCTAAATAGAACCAAACCTCTCTGTGCTTTTCTCACAACACTGGTTCTCATGATACCCCCTAACTCTGCTTCCTTGTTCATAAATAATATCAAAAAACACAAATGATCAAAAGCATTTCTGTAGACAGGCAAAGTGTTCCAGAGTCAAAAGTGTCACTGGGGTTAATCTCTTCATCTCTCTATCCCAGATCGTCGTAGTCCTCCTCATCCTCGTTGTCGTCCTCGCCTGCGATGTCGTCGTAGTCCTCGGTGGAAGCATCGTCATCGTCTGCATCTGGAACCTGGTACAGCACAGGAGGAGGAGGAGGGAGGAGATCTTCCTCATCTGGAACCTGGTACAGCACAGCAGGAGGAGGAGGGAGGAGATCCTCCTCGTAGTCCACCTTCACGTAGTCCAACTGCTGCTCGTCCGTGGCCTGTTCGTAGTCGCTCAGCGGTTCCTCGTAGTCCTCATCGTCCACGGCCTCCGCCAGGTTCTCATAGCTCTGACACTCTGGAACAACAAGAGTCACACAGAGGTCAGAGGCCATCGGGTGTGAGAGAATAACAAAGTATTAGATTATAGAAATGTTATTGTCCTACTGAATAAACTGAAGTTATATAGCATACAGAACATAAATAGCTATTTACGGCAATGGATTTTCAATGTTAATCTAATTTAATGTGATAAGTATTTGAATTCTAACGGTTATTATGTCTATTAAAGAAGTAATTAATTGATCAAATAAAATGGTCACAGAGGATTAATCCAAATTAAAATACTAAAATAGTTTGAAAATAAGATATACCTCAATCAGTAAAATACTGCTTATCTTACGTATAACACAAATCTAACGATAGTCAAAGGACAAATAGTTATTTCACTTTTAGTCGGTTACTTTTGCATATTTTCCAAGTAACATTTGACTGTAATACTTCACTGGATCAAGGATTTGTTTGGTCTCAGACCTGAGTCCAGTTCACAGACAGGTATGTTTTTCACTTCCCTTTATATCGTCTAATTTTACGGTCATCTGTGGTCATGTTTGTTTGCTTTGTAAAGCCGAACCCATGTGACACCACAATGTACTCATGCTTATCTTCCCTTCAGATCTTGGGGTTATGATCAAACTTTAGATTTTGTGAGGTTTTGTGTTCAGTTGTTATGATGATGTGGTGACAACGAGCAGAGAATGTGGTGTTTAGTTGTGAGAGAATGAAGAAGAAGGGTGTTGGTGGATTTTAAGGGGAAGTGATGCATCATATGATCCATTGGAGATCCAGCAGAGTCAGACCTGCAGTGAGAAACTGTGTCCGAGGAGGAAGAGGAGGAGTGACGCTGCTCAGGACTCTCTCCTGGTAGTTGTTGCTCCTGAGGAATCAAGGACATCAAAGTTTTAGTGACTAGTGAAATCTGACATGAAGAAACTGTCCATCATCTTTGTTGCTGTTATAAAAACTATCTGTACTAATGTTATAATTACAATTTTACGATTATATTAAATATACGTTATTTTGAGTAAGATTTGCTATTGATTGAAATGTCAACTGAGACACGTTTCAATATGAATTCATTACTGAGAATTAATCATGAGGAACTAAGTATGCTGTCATTCTTCTATTATTGTAACGATGACGGTATTTTTCCAAAAATACAGAGAGCAAATATTCAGTAACAATAAAAACTGACAAACTGAAACGGTAATAGTATGTGAACAGGATCCTCAAATGTGTTTTTGAAACTCCGAAGCCGCAGTGAAACTAGAACCAGGTTCTGCTTCAGGGCAAAGAAAACCTCATTTAAAATCCCACTGACATTTGTAGTTAGCTATAAAAAAACTAAAAATCCAGTCTTGGTTCCACCACTTCATTCTTGGATAAGGACATTTAAGACTCTTTCAGAAAAACGATTTTATCTTGGTGTTTATTCAGTTCTTTTTCTGGATTTAACCTTTAACTTAACCTTAAAGCCTGGACCTCTAAAGGCTGAACGTCCCCGTCTGGCAGAAGTGAGACTGTGAGTCGAGAGGCTGTGGTTAGTTTTAACTTGTCTGATTGGCACAAGGAGAACAAAGTTCATTCCAGCCACAGCAGATTTCACACACTCTCATAGAGATCAGTTCCCTAAACAGGTGCTGATTTCCTTAATCCAAATCTACCTGGTATTTCTTTAGATATTAACAAAATCGTCAAAAACACCTCATCACGCTACGTGACGGGAAGTGAAGTCGTGGTGATAACAAAGGTAAAAATAGCGAGACAGAGGTCGACTGAACACTGCAGCTGTTTAAGACTCAACCTCAAGTACTTGTTCATAGGAACTGTAGTTTTAAATAAATATCAATTGTTCCACTTTGTTATAATCAAAAGGCTTGACGTTTTTGCAATGGATGTGGAAAGTAAATCTGAGTAACATGCTTCATTTATTCCTCACAACCCTGAGATGTAACTTGTTGATTTGTGAGTTTTAAAGCTGCTGGTGTAGGTGGATATTTCTGCCTTCGGTAGACTGAGGCTAACAGTTCCCTCCTGCCTCCAGTCTTAATGCTAAGCTAAGCTAACATTTCCAAGCTGTGGCTTTATAATAAATAGAGGCATCAGTTATGTTATATATATTTTATATAGTTATTATTTCCCAAAACATTGAACTCAACAGTCCACTGACATTATGCTTCTAATAACCCAAAGGAAACCCATGGATTTAATATTAAAATTGGTAAAAAAATATAATGCATTACTCGACATTGGAGAGAAATCCTCTCTGCAGCTTTGAGACTCGGTGTTTGCCTGTAGAAAAAAAAAAAGAACGAGAGAGAACATCCAGTCAAATAAAAGTTAAACCCCCAGAAAACCCCTTAATTAAAATTTAAAAACTCTTTAAGTCAAATCTTCAAACATCATAAAACACCAGAGGGTCTTTTCTTCAGTGAGCTCATTAACAGCTGGGGCCTGGATCCTGTTCTAACAAACTGGGACAAACACAAATACAATAGGATTTTAAAGACCATATAATGAGGATGAAATAGGAAATACTGTAAAACCCAATAATAAACATTCACATTCACACACAGACTCCTTATTCCTGTTATATACATACAGTGTATTATTGAGTGTTTGGCATACAAGCCTCTTTTATCTCCACATGTGTTTTTACTTATAATTATTAGTTTGTTCCCTTTAATGTTCTTTATTTATTCGTCCGCAGCCCAGTTTCTCCACAGGGATCATTAAAGTTTCATCTCAGCTAATCAAAGCCAGAGGGAAACCCCCTATTAATAGCAATTTATACAATTATTATCAGTTTTCCTTTGCTTTGTATTAAAGCCGTCCCAGTACGTACAGGGTACTTCCAGTGACAATGCTTAAGTTTCCCTTCCTGTTCTAAGTTGTGGTGCAGATCTGCAATGTGTTGTTTTTTATAACAAATTAATCTGCTACTGAAAATGAAACTGCTCATTTCACTTTACCGTAAATTTCGTTGCTTTCACATGAAATTGGGTTTGAATTCGCTGACCCAGCACATCAGTTGACATTCGATCGACAGAGTATAACTAAATACATTTACTGAAGTTCTTTTATTTCATGATACTTTATGCTTGTACACTGTAGATTAATGTAAAATCCAAAATAATATTCAAAATTTGTTCCACATTGGCCGACTACAACAATAAAACTGGTACTGATCTACTGATATATTTAAAATGATCTATTTTCATACATTAATACATAAAAGTTGATTCATTGTTATACTTATAAGTACCTTTACTTTTAATTTTTCTTATATACAGCACTTTTTCATATAAGTGACATTTTAATGGAGCAGTGCAAGTTTTTGGATGGTCTGAGCACAAAGGCTGAGTTGGCTTTTTATGTTTAAAAACACATTGATTATCATAAAATGCTCTTAATAGAGTCAACTTATGGATATGTAACAGTTCTGTGGTTTTGTTCTTATGTAAGAATTTGTATTCATTGTTTCACGATAGTGTTAATAGCGGATATGTGTCGGTATAGATACAGCTTCAGTGTTCGTTAGAAACACTGTTTATAATTGATACTGTTAAAACAAAGAGACAATACTACAACAGTACTTCTACCAGCCAATAGCATTTACTGTTTAGTTCATGTCAGGTCAAGTTGAATTCAAACTCAAGCGTTACTTTCATTTATTTTTTTGTTCGTCATCATTTTGTACAAATTAAGTCTATAACAAAGTATCTCAGGCTCCAGCAGTTTTCACTGTTTTCACTGGAACTTCTTTTCTCTTCTCTCCTTTCTCACCAGAGACTCGTTTCCAGGAAAAAACTCAGAGTCTTTTGGATTTTCCAGAGTAATCAGATAATGCGATGTGAAGTCGAGTCCATTATATTTATGTCGTCCAAAATTATAAATCTCAAAACTTCACCTTAGGGGGTTAAAAGTCTGGAAGCCGTTGATTCCTACACGCTCAGTTTGTATAATGTAAACTCCCCTCAGAAGAAAACCAACTTTAATGGGTGGAAGAGGCCGAGAGGAGGAGAGAGGGGGGGGACATTAATCGCTGAAGTGTGATGGTTTATCTTCATGAGGTGGATCTCTCACAACTTCGGCACATAAACCTCAACTGTGTGTAGCAGCGCTCTGTGAGTGTGTGCACGGCGCTGAGAGCGATTCAGGCCATTTACATTTATGGAACCAATACACAACCATTGACTGACTTATGTGTTTCTGCAAAGTCTTTTCTATTCGTTTTCAGCGTTTGTTTCACTTCTGAGTGATTAAAGGCAGAAGAACTTGTGTGATTATGTCCTATGTATACTTGTATTTATTTAACCCTTTAATTTAACCTATTTACCCTGACCCCATTTATTTTTTAAATATTGAAGCTATTGATTAGAAATAGTCTGTTAAGCAAAAATATCCATTCAAACTTTCCATCACCTAAAAACACAACAGTCACATAATCAAAATTGTCAATAATATAATAACTAAAAGTGTTTCTAAGTTAATTAAAGTATATTTGCAGACGAATAACTATTGGAGTTCAATGGTCAAAGGTCAAAGGTCAAGGTGACAAATATCATCAGTTAAGAAACTTCTAAAAATTATAGCGAAGTCACTGTGAGGTCACTATGAAGTCACGCAATTACATCACCTGTGTAGTAATGTTTTAACTTTTGCAACACGACATCATCTCCAGCTTATTCAGATTAACAAATCATTTGAGATCATGCGGTATAAATTGTGTCATGATGAGGAAAATTACATCAATACAATATCAGAAAGTTAGCATTGCCTGATTGGGGTCGAGACATTCCCTTTAAATATTGATGCTTTAAAATACGAGCGATACTCTAAAGTTAAAGTTACAATCGGTTAAATTGTGGCTAATTTTAACAACTTTATAACTGTTAAGTTGCTCAAGTCCATCATAATGTATTTATGATTATAGCAGCATATAAAGTACAATGCCTTCCTTCGAAAACTCTTATTATACTTTGGTACACTACTTGAGTACATGTACTTAGTTACTTTGTGATGCTCCTCAGTTTACTTTTCCTTCTTCATCCTGTGACGTGAATGTGACCAATAAAAACCCTTGAAACCCTGAATCTAGTGAAGAATAATCACCTTGTGCGGTTCTGACTTGTGTCACATGTGATACCAAAGTGCAGAGTCGGTGTTTCAGATATGCTGAGGTTGTGATTCCAAATTTCATCTCACTGAAAATCATTTTCTGTGAATTTAATTTGATCTTATTTCACTTGTATGCACCAATAGGCAGTAGCACTCTTAGTTTTGCTGCATTTTCTACACTACAATACCAATATCTATCTGTCATGGTCCGTCGATGATGAACTCAAGGCTGCTTCAATGACTTAACTGCAATTCTACGCTTTGTAAGTTGGTGTAAAGGGTGAAAAAACTGTTTATAAAGTAAACACTGATGAGACAGCCTCTATTAAGCTGACAGACGGACGTGTAGAGCAGAGGTGAGACGTACCGCTTTTGGAAATCCACTTGTTGATGAGAAAGAAGATGGTGGCGATCAACACACTCCCAAAAACCATCCCACAGATCACCCACAGCCACAAGTATTCACGAAGAAGACCCATGGCCATGGATGCTCTTTTCTCTCAATGCCGCTGAAGATTAAGGAGAAAATACCACATTAAAGCCCAAACACACAGACTTCACGCTTCTGGACAAGAAAACATCTGTGCTGCAGCTTTTCAGTGCCGCGCATCGGAAAGAGGACTATTCACCACTTCCCTCTTTTCTGCGTTGACTAAGTCCTCAGGTTATTTTGGTATTTCTACACAGCATTCTTAGAATCAAACTTGATTCCCGAGAACTCTGGGGCGATTCTTTTTTTTTAAGCAAGTCCTTCAAGAACCTGTCATGATGTTGACAGAAGACGGCACATTACAAATGTATTGTCTGAGTTTATTTCCTTATCTCTGTGAACAGAAAGGCATAAATACTCTTTACTGCATGTTTATCAGTGCGAAACACATCCACGCTGTGTAGCAGCTTCCTGCCAAGACTCACAAATTCTGCTGATTCAGAATCAAGTCCGACTGAAATGAGATGTGTTTTTTCCCATGATGCACAGAGACGTGTAAACATTCAGCTGAATAAAAGACAATACTTGTGTGTATCTTACCTTTTTACAGCTGGTGGCTTGAGGGCTGATGGGGGGTGATGGTCTCAGTGAGTGAAAGGAGAAAGTGGCTGTGAGATGAGAGGAGGCATCCTGTGCTGTTTGTGAAATTTGCATGACAGTTTCTACTTTTCTTAGATTGACAACGAAACTTGAAGGCTGAAGGATGTAGTGTCCCCACCCTCTGCCTTCCTCTAGTGACTACATCATACGTGGGAGTGTGTGTGAGTGTGTGTGTGTGTATCATCATATTTTTGTCAGTGTTAAAACCCCCTCTTTAGTCACGTTGGATAATTTTTTTTCTTTTAAAAGAATCTATTAATGTGAAATTTTTATTTATGAAATTCATATGTTGTATTATTTAGTGACCCCTTAACTGTCTTTGTGTCCAAATCAATCTTAAATTTAAATGTGGAGGGTGGATCTTGAAGTCATGTAGATTGCTTTTATTTTGAAAGGAGCTACAGGAATGATCAAAGCCACCTATATTAAGTAAGTACTTTACAGGAAATAGGTGGATTAGCGTCATAATATCAACATTAGAAAAGGTTAATTGCGGGAAAAAAACTAGAATGTGGATATATAATGTTAGAATTTACCTATGAAATGTTTTGTACTGGTTTTATATGGGTTTTCCTTTTATATCATTATTCCATGGATGGAATATGATACAAAGGACAATAAAACTTTATTCTCAGTTTGTCCGTTTGTAATAATGATAAAATTGATTTTATTTTTATAGCTAATTTAAAAACAGCCATTACAATAAACAACAACAAAACAATACAATAATTACACATCTAAGGCAACAAGAAAAATAAGGACAACTTTAAAATAAAATACAAAATCAATTAAATCTAATGGCGAAGGAAACTGATCAAATTAACATATTAAAAGCTGAGACGAACAAGTAACAAGTCCAACTTTGTAGGTGTTTTATTTTTATAGTTTATATGCCCCGAGCACCGACAGTTTATTTTCTGTGTATTGATACTCTGTTTGATGTCATATACAGTTACCTTTACTACTTTTATGTGTATTTGTATATGTTAGATTGACCTTTCATGAACAAATGCTAACAATATCAAAGGCTTAATGTCCAGTGGCCTTTGATCTCTTGTGGGGATCGAACATCACTTATTTTGAAAGCGCCACCGGAAACCAGCGGAGTCCGCTCGTCGCTAGCTTGCCGCAGCGGTTGTGATGTTAGCCTGTTTACTTGGTCGCTCCTAGCTTGTTGCCCCCTCTGCCCCGGTAACAGCCCCCCGTTCCCCGCCAGGAAACCATGGCCGAGCCGGCCCCGGGACCCGCTCCGTCGCCCCAACATGACGGTGAGTGTCCCGGTGTGTGACCCGGGTTAGAGGAGGGGGTTCCCGGGGCGTCAGCACCGGAGCTAGCGGCCTCTGCATCCCTGACAACATTAGCTCGTTAGCATCCGGGCGACGTGTCACCGGCTGTCACGGCTCGGATCCTGCTTTTAACTCCTGGTGTGTTTGTTGTTAAAGCTGCTTTAAACCCGAGCCGTGCCGTGCTAATTGTACCCGAGCTAACCCCGCTGCCTGTCCACCAGCTGGGCTGCGTTAGCACGGTAGCTCGTCGCTGAGGCTAGTCCGGGTTTATGTGATGTAAAGCTCTGGCCCAGCCTGGTCAGCGGTTAACTCGGGTCAAATGGGTCTGATTAGCCCGGTTCTCTGAGCTGTGAGTGGCCGGGGAACAGTCACTCCCTCCGGGGGCTGGAGCACCGGAGCAGGAGGCTGATCCTGGAGCAGGTTCACCCCGGTGCTGCTCAACCGGGGGTCCGGGGACCACCGAGGGTCCTGCAGGAGCTCATCCACGTTTAATAACACAGGATTCTAACCCTTACCCCGAAGGAAACTTGCTCCAATATTACAGGACAGAACAATATATAAAGTGGAATAAAATGCAGACAAGATGAAAGATACAACTAGTATTACGTCTAAAATACAAGTTAAGATTAGAATAAAGTAAAAATATAAGTTTATTATAATAAAATCAAGTGTTTTGAGAGAAACTGATACTTAAACTGATACTTAACTTCAGTGGCAGTAAGTTGAAATGAAACGATAAAGGAGTAAGTAATAAAGGATACTGCAAATGATATTGAAATATTGCACATGAGATTTTGCACGTTATATTGAAATCATCTGAAAATATTGCACATTATAATTAATTTATATGATGATTATCAACAAGTAATGTCACACAGATTGCATGTGAATGGTTTAATTGCACAGGAGGGTTAATATTGCACATGAAAATAATATAAAAACATAATATTGCACAATGCTGATGTGTGCAAGAGTGGAAGTGTGAGTCATGAGTTGTTTTGTAAGTTGACTAGTGGTAAACATACAATGTGTAAGAATTCATTTCAAAGAATTTACAAAACATTAGCTTGTTGCAGCTTGATAAAGATAAATAAATATAAATTCTCTGCCTATATTGTTAATTATCCCATTAAATGTCACATCATTATTTCTGTTATGTTTTCAGCTCCTGAGTGAAGGTCGTGGTTTTAAACTCTTATTGAATTTGATAAATTCCAAAATGAAATCATCAGTTGTAGCTGGATTTTGTTATTACTCTGTTATTACTACTTATTGACACTTCTGCAGAAGTAAAAGTTTTTCCACATGCATCTTTGAGGTTATAGCAACATATTTTCCTGCTGACAGTCTTTATTTCTCAGTGTCTGTGTTTTGAGTGAAGCCTGTTGAATGATTCCTGACAGAGTAGTATCATCACGCGTCTGACCTTTGACTTGTTTTGTTATCTCTCACCTGAACAGCTCAGACATAGACATAGAAACACAGAGTCAGAAAGGAATGTGTAGATTGTAGAGCATTTCAGGTCAATACTTAGAACTGGAGCTTGTTGTAATATCAGTGTGTAAATCTGGTTGTGAGCATGTGTGACGATTAGTCGATTAGTTAATTGCCATAAAAAATGTCAACATCTATATTGATAATTAAGTAATTTATCCAGCAAAAACGTTTTCCTAGTTCCAGCTTCTCAGTTTTATAGATTTGCAGATTTTCTTTTTCCTATTTTCTTATTTATATTAAATATTTTTAAGGTTCAGAGGAAACATCAAGTTGATGACGGCTGCTTGGTTCTAGGAAATAGTTCTTCAGTATTTTCTAATATTGTATAGACGATTAATGTAGAAAAACTGTGTTTAGTTTCTGCCGTAAGTTATTGTTAAAGGTTGTTTAGTTTCGAATTGATGCTGCAGAAGAATGTGTCCATCTTTAATTATCTTACATCAGCTTCTATCACTTGGTTTCTGTATCTGTAAACTGCCGGAGAGAAGCTTGAGATTTAGCTTGATCCGTCTTTGCATGGTCTGTGAATCCGTGTTGAAGCTCCTCTGGTTTATTGTATTTACATTGTGACTCATCTGATCTTTGTTCAATCTTAAATCAACAATCTGAACAAGGAGCTCGACACTGTGACAAATCATTGGGAGAGAAAGTATTTCCTTCGTTTTTCGTTGATCACTAAATCCCGGCTGTTGAAATTCACTTGGAACACATGAGACTTAAGTGTTCAGCGTTCAGCCGTCACATGACGGTGGCGGTGCTGAACTGACCCGGCTGTGTGTGCTTGTAAATGTTTCCATGCGTCTGTCTGAGTCGGAGGAAACAGTCGTCCCATGTCTTGACTGGCTGCTTTTAAATAACAGAGGGGAAGAAGCAGGAAGTTAGATGCACTAGATTGTTGGAAAACCTATGACTTGGAAAAATATAATGCATTAGTTTGAGAGTTGTGTTTTCTCTTAGGACAATTCTTCCTTCCTTGAAGTGTATTATTATCTTCCTGGGCAACATGTGTTAATCGGAATTACTCTGCAAAGTCTAGCAGTTTCCCAACTGGAGGATTTGTTAAGACTCTTAACTCCATTATATGTAACTACCGGTTGATTACTTACTGTCCTGTGTCTTCTCCATCTTCCTTCCAGAGGTGCTGCAGCAGCGAGTGGCAGCTCTGGAGCAGGAGAGGGACGAGTTCATCAAATTCAAACAGCAGCTGGAGGCCGAGTTCAACCAGAAACGAGCCAAGTTTAAAGATATTTTTATTATGAAGGAAGGTACGGATCCGTAAACACACAAGCTTGTTGGTATCGTTTAACCTGAAGAGCCTCTCTCCGTTCTCTTGTATACTTCCCTCTCCTCTCGATTTGTCTCCAGAGGAGTGGAAGAGGCAGACCGCGGCGCTGGAGGGAGCCCACGCCGAGCTGAGCTCCGTCCAGATCCAGCTGGTTCAGGCCCAGTCTGAGATCGAGAACATCCAAGCTGTGGCCACCGTGTCGGAGAACACCAAACAGGAAGCCATCGACCAGGTCCGCAGCCAGTGGCAGGAGGAGGTGGCCTCGCTGCAGGCCATCATGAAAGGTAGAAACCAGCGGCTCCTCAATGTGCAGTGAAAACCTCCGTCACCGATCTCAAAACTGAAAACATCTTTAAATCAACACATATAATCTGCTTGTTTTTTGTCAAGATTCAAGATTCAAGATTTTTTATTGTCAAATGCACAGAGATAACATGAAGTAGTCACTGTCAATGAAATGCTTGGGTCACACACTCTCTTTAAGCAATGCTCAGTAATTTCAACCCAAAAAAATAAAATAAAAATAGAAATATTATAAAATAGAATAAAAAAGAATAAAATAGAATAACAATGAAATAGAATATCAAAAATTTAAAATAGAAAATAAAATATATACATCTAAATTAGGGCTGGGCAAGTTAACTCGTTTTAATCGAGTTAACTCAAGTGATGAGTTAACTCGATTGTTTATCCGCCAATTATTTTCTTTTTTCCTGTTCTGCAGCAGTCAGCAACAGACTTTCACAAAATAAAAGCCTGACTTTCACAATAAAACAATAAATAATCAAACCTGAGTTAATGGGAGATAAAATAATTAATCGAGTGAACTCATCACTTGAGTTAACTCGATTAAACGAGTTAACTTGCCCAGCCCTAATCTAAATATATATCTTTACAGATGAATGTTCAATTTGTGCAGTAGTGCAAATATTTAAATATGCTTGTTATGGTGCTGGTGCAAATATGCAGATATTCCAGGGTGCTGGTTTGGTGGAGTTATTGCAGTTCAGACGAGTTTAAAAGTCTTATGGCCTGGGGGATGAAATGTGGTTGTTGGTTTAAAAACCAGCCTGAAAGATTTGTTCTTATTGGATTATGTGCTTCATCTTCTAAGAAACCGTGTGTGAATACGAGGTCCAGTTCCACCAGCGCTTGGATCAGGAGCGAGCCCAGTGGAACCAGTACCGCGAGGCCATGGAGCGGGAGATGGCAGACCTGAGACGCCGCCTCACCGTGGGCCAGGAGGAGGAAAACCTGGAGGAGGAAATGAAAAAAGTAGGTTTCTTTATTCAATATATTACCTTGAGTCTTGAACATGAAGCTGAACCTTATTCTCCACTTCTGTACTAAAGACTTTTCCTTTGGTTTGACGGATCGTTTTTTTGTTGGCAAGCGAATGAGTTTTTGTTGATATGGAATCTTAAGTTTCTGGTTTGTGACCGCACATTTTAAGTAAAAACCCAAAACAAAAAACATGGAGATGAGCCAGAGAACATCTCAGACGGTGCCAGACACCGGAGCCAGCTGGACGGCTCACGAGGTGTTGACCATGGTTGAGTTTTCAGGCAGCCGATAGCTCATGTTACACTAATTCTCTATAAACACCTATAAATTGGATTTAGATTTTCCACACCAAACTGGAGCTGACCTGGTGATTTAATGACTCCAGACTGAGGCACAGGAGTCTTTACATCACCAGGTCAGCTCCAGGTTTCACTGTGAGTAGCAGTAGAGTTGTTGAGATGTCACATAGTTTAGACTAAAAATAGATAATGTGCGTCTGGTGAGATTGCAAAACCGATCAGATCCGTCACCTTCGATTGGCTTGCTAGACATAACTGAGCGTAGAGAGCTGTGAAGCCATCACAACCCCATGTTTACAGTTCGTTATGACAGATAAATAAATCAATAATTATATAAATGATTATTTCAGTCATTATTATAAAAATACCAAACGTATTCCCGGGTTTCAGCTTCTCAAATGTGAAGATTTTATGTGTTTTTTTTGTATTTGACAGTAAACTAAGAATCATTGGGTTTGATTGATCAAAGAAAACATTATAAAATACTTTGGGCTGTGAGAAATCATCACAGGCACTTGTCACTATTTTATTATTATGATTATAGACTAATAATAATTCAAGAATCACGATTCACTACATTATTGCTATATCAACAAAGTTGGAGTTTGTCTTGGCAAGCTCAACTAAACTAAATTAAAAATTAATATACACAATCAAGTTGGGCTAGAGTATGAAATATGTCGAAATATACAAAACCCGATTATAAAATAAATAAATAAATTATCATTAAAACCTCAAATTTGTGAGCAGAAATATTTAAATGCTTTACTGTAAGAAAAAAGAGAGGTTTCGATATCTAGATACTCAAAGAAACCAAGACATTAATTAACTATGCTATGAAAGTAGTGTTTTTCATTTCACTGTGTCTAAAAATTGACCTTAACAGGAACCCAGGTCTCTGATGTCACTTCCTGTTTTCTACCTTGTATCAGTCTGAATTATTTTTAAGTAAAGACTGAATTACAATCCGTCTCAGTTTCTATGATGATGTTATATCGTGTGTTTTTGCTGCGGTTAGAGGAAGTGAAGCACATGAAAGAAGTGTAAGCTGTGCAGTTATCCACATGAATACATTTTTAATGTGCGAGTTCCAAACCCCTTGAAGGCCCAGGAGGACGCGGAGAAGCTGCGCTCGGTGGTGATGCCGATGGAGAAGGAGATCGGCGCCCTGAAGGCTCGACTGACCACAGCCGGGGAGCGGGTGAAAGAACTGGAGGCCTCCAAGGTCAGTCAGCGACAAACCAATGATTCATGGTGGAAAATCAATGCACAATAAGAAGTTTCTTTTACCACGAGTGGCAGCGGCATCAAATTTAACAAGGTTAATTATATTAAAAATAGGAAACTATTCCATTCTTTTAGTTTTATGTTCCTTTCCTCGGTCGCACCGGAAAAACCTCACATTCGGAAAATGCCTTTTTACAAAAGAAACCAAGTCAAATGTTAAATTAAGAGGCACTACTTTAAATGAAATACCAAGACTGCATAATTTTTTTCTGTTTCATAATTTTGGGACATTTGGCAGTTTAAAATCTTGAAAGTCTTGAAAGACAAAAGACTTGAATTTAAGCCTTAAATAAAATAAAATTAAAATACTTCTTCCTGCCTTTTGTAGGTCATATTGACGGTTATGACATTTTTTTGGTAATTATATTGTGACATACACGTATTGGTGCAACAGTGGATTACCCAAGTACAGTATATTCACTTTTACTTGAGCATTGATGGGGCGATAGAGCCATCAGAGAAAGTAAAATAAATGGTAATTTAAATAAAAACATGTGACAGGCTTTTTAAATATCATGTTTTATGAAATAATAGAGAGCTCTTTGACTTAAATTCATGTTCTGCTTGACAACTTGTCTGTAAAATTCATAAAAGAACCTTTTCATAGGATGATTTATTGACTGTTGTTGGTAGAAACAGTTTTATTTATGTCTGACAGTATTGACACAGTAGTTATTAAGTCATTTTACTGTGGTGCCATTGCGAAGACGTTATACTGCAGCTACAATGTGTTTTATTGTCAGTATTTCTCAGCAGTCGCAGGCATGAAAAACGGCTGCTAAACGTTGACAGTTGCTTTTCTTCGCAGATCGTCGCGGTTTTGGTTTCAGTTCGACTTGTTTAATCGTCGTGTGGGACGGTAACAATGCAGCGCAGTGTTTCAGCTGAATGAGTCTTCTGTGATGATGCAGACGGACCGAGGCGACGTCTCAGTCCTTTTAATGGATGTTTGGATATTTTATTGCCACTTTTTTAAAGCTTTGTCACCATTGGAATCTACTGTAACCGAGCGGAATCGAGGGGCGACCACAGCCTTTCCACAAATTTCCCATCGAGCGTGTTTCCTGCCGCAGCAGATGGCTGTTGTCAGCAAAAAAAAAAACAACCTCTGTGCCACTCAACCACAGACTGACAGAGTTAGGGACTAGCTGGTAAACAGTCAGAGGACGTAGCAGCAGAAGAGTCGGGCATTTCTCTCAGGCTGCATCCTCACGACTACGTTTTAGTTTCAAAGTAACTGAAATATCACGTGTTGGTTCACATACCAGTAACCACCTCATCAATAAAACTGTTGCATTTACAAATTGAAACGATAGGAGAGAAGATGAACCACATTTTTCATGTTTCGGATTTTATTTTATTTTCAGGTCAAAGAGCTGAATCACGTTCTGGAGGCTGAGAAGTCGTGTCGCACGGACCTGGAGATGTATGTGGCCGTGTTGAACACGCAGAAATCTGTCCTGCAGGAAGACGCAGAGAAACTACGGAAAGAGCTGCATGAGGGTACTTTGTGATATTTGTTTTTATAAGAATCTTGATGACAAGTTGGTTTTTTGCTCTTTAGTCTCTTGGGTCTCTTGTTTTCACAATAAAAGCCACATTGAAATAGGACTTCCTAGATTTCCGTTTGTGAAAGTTGGCCACAAAGAATAGACACATAAACATGCAGTGCTAAGTTATTGTTTCTGGCACCTAATCTTTCCATACCGCTCTGCACCACTGCCCCAACCTTCTCAGTCTGCCACAAGCTGGAGTTGGAGCGGCAGCAGCACAATCAGCTGAAGCACACGTGGCAGAGAGCCAACGACCAGTTCCTGGAGTCCCAGCGCCTCCTCATGAGGGACATGCAGAGGATAGAGAACGTGCTGTCATCGGAACAACTCCGCCAGGTGGAGGAGATGAAGAAGAAGGACCAGGTACCCCCAGCGTCACAACTTTGTAGTGTTTTATTAGTGTCTTTTATGCAAACGTTTCTTTTAAATATGCCTGTTTAGATGTGACGGAACAGACACATTTTTACTTTGAAAAATATAGTATTTTCTATTTCTAACGCTCCAGATTACAGTGATTGATAAGAGTGAAGAGGAGAAACCTTGTCCAGAACTCCTCAGGATAATGTAGTCCAGGTCAACACCACTGCAGACCACAACATGAAACAATAACTATGACTTTAAACCTTTTGTCTCCATCCAAGGAGGAGGATGAGAAGGAGCGGCTGAGCCAAGTGAACGAGATGCAGGAGGAGGACGGAGGAGACAACACCGAGCCTTTGGAGGACTCCTTCCTCGGGCTGAGCGTGGAGGAGGTATGAGCGATACTCGATACGTCCCTGAGAGAGAACAGAGCCGAGGCCATTATCATCGTGTTATGTTCCCTTTGAGTAAAGTGATCCTCAGACACACAACATGTTCCCGTCACTTCTGTCCTCGGGAGCAGAGATGATTTGAGAAACGTTGTTCTTCCTTAACTGTAACTTAAAAACATCCATAGGACATTCACCATGTCAAAGGTCAATGTCACTGTGACCTCAAACCCTTTTTTACTTTGAGATAATCCTTTAAAATTTGACACAAATGTTCCATTAGACTCACAGATTAACTGATCTAGATTTGGATGATCACAAGTCAAACATCAAGGTCACGGTTGCTTCTTGAACTTCATATCTCACGTTTGGCTTTAGGGACTTTCCTCCCATTTTGAGCAGTTTCACTTGGACTCAAAGATGAACTGATTGGATTTCAGTGGTTAAAGGTCAAAGGTGACTGTGACATCATATTATATATCAGGTATAATGGGAGGGACTGAAACTGCACTGGTGTACGGAGGCAAAATGTTCACTTAAAGTTCAGTCTTGACTAAGTGAGGCAAATATTTGTTCGTCTTTGCAAACATTACCAAGGATGTTGCTTCTCCTGTAACCTTTAGAGTGTGTGTTTACCAAGACTATATAAAGGATGTCGTAGTTTATGGCTGTGAGTTGTGCATACAGTTCAGTTCCACAGCTTTAGCCAGGTCATGACACTTGGATGATCAACAATCAGGACATTGAAAGAAATCTGAATCAGTGGGATTTCTGGCATGTCAGAGGTCTTGACCAGCTGTCTTCAGTTTGAGTTATTCCGTGATTCAGTTTCCGTCACAGAAACTGAAAACATGCAGATCAGTTCTAAACTGCACTGGGCTGGTTTGGATATTAGAGGAGTACTTTACATTTCGTGTCCTCCTGCAGTCCTGACTCCGACTGTGCTGCAGGAGAAAGAAGTCAGCGTGTTCTCTCTTAGTTCCACTGGTATCAGAGTCACACAAAGGTTTGAAAACTCCACAGGTTACCTCTAAAACACTTGGTTTTAGTTATTGAATATTAAAAAGTCCCTTTTGCTTATTATTCATCTCATCTGCAGTGTGAATGGAATTTGAATCACACAATTCATTCCAGGTGAAGGTTTAATGTTTACGTTTTATTCTCAGAACCTAATCTGCTCTTCCTCTTTCAGCCCCACGCCAACCACAGCGCCCACGGCTCCATGCACTCTTTAGATACTGACGTGGTGTTGGGGGGCACCATGGACCCCTACAAGGAGAACCTGCGGAGAGTTCAGTCCACGGACAGCCTGGGCTCCTCGCTGTCTGCCCAGCAGGGCCTCGGGGGCCAGAACCACAAGGCCAAGTCGGCCAGCCACTTGGAGGAGTCGGACTTTGGGCCCCTGGTGGGGGCCGACTGCGGCGCCACGGACAGTAGTTTTGGGGAAACCTCGTCCATCGGCTCGATGAAGCTGACGGGAAGCCACTTCCTGCTGACAAAAGACCAGGAGAAGGCCATCAAAGCCATGACGCCCGAGCAGGAGGAGACGGCGTCGCTGCTGTCGAGCATCTCCCACACGGCCAACAACGCCTACCTGCCGCCCGGAGGCTACCGGCTGGTCAGCGACAGCGAGTGGAATCTGCTGCAGCAAGAGGTGCGTCCTCCTGCAGAGGCTTCACGGAGGTTTTCTCAGTTTGAGCAACGGTTGAAATGTGGTTCAAACTGTTTAGTGGCTGCATAGTGGTTATGGCAGCACATTACATTTATACAGTTGGTAAGGTTGAAGAGTTTTCTGTGTTTTTAAGATGAAAAGTTTCTGGGAACATGTAACTTTTTCCAGAGATTTCTTCCCATAACTTCCCATAAATTGGTCAGATTATTTTAATATTATTCACTAGAGGAACAATCCCCTTCTTAAAAGTACACTGT
Source organism: Limanda limanda (assembly GCF_963576545.1). Classification (NCBI taxonomy): domain Eukaryota; kingdom Metazoa; phylum Chordata; class Actinopteri; order Pleuronectiformes; family Pleuronectidae; genus Limanda; species Limanda limanda. The sequence continues at coordinate 4,760,885 of NC_083649.1, read as the reverse complement.
CTGTGAATTTCCTGTTTCAGAATTGAATTAATCTATGATCTTTAAATAGTAAGTCAGATGAAAAAGGAAAGTTGATTTATCAAATAGCTGTTAATGAACGTGCCAGTTTTAAAAATGTCTTTCCCTGTGTTCGAGTGTATCTCTAACTCTCAAGACAGGTAGACTAACAGATAACGTATCGTATTATGTGTTAGACATTATGTTTATCGAACAGTTATCATTAAGTGTTTGTCTGTCTCCAGGTGAAAAACGCTGGCAGGAAGCTCGGCCGACGCTGTGACATGTGCTCCAACTACGAGAAGCAGCTCCAGGCCATCCAGGGACAAGAGGCCGAGACACGAGACCAGGTCTGTTTTCATATTCTCGTTTGTGAAGCAGAATCCGAAACCATTTGGATTTTTCTTCATGAAACAAATATGTTAATCAGATAGCAAAGTGGTGCCTCTTGATAATCTGGGTTTCATGAGAGAAATATCACGACTTCAGCACCGAAATCATCTGCTCTTTCAAGTTTTGTGGGGGCCGGAGGAATGTGTCATCGCCCGAAAAACATGATGAGTTGTAATTTAACGAAGCCACTTTGCGTTTGAGGTGATCAGCAGTTTGATGAGAGGATTCTGTCTTTCTCTCTGCTCCAGGTGAAGAAGCTGCAGGTGATGCTGCGTCAGGCCAACGATCAGCTGGAGAGGACGATGACGGAGAAACAGGCTTTGGAGGATTCAGTCAAAGCAGGCAACGAGGAAACGGCTGCTAAGGTCTGAAAACGAAATGATTAAGTTGATTAAATCTCTTTTCGGGTGTTTGATTTACTGCAGCTGATCGAGTTGATAGTCATTTTGTTTGTTTATCCTCCTGCTCACTGGGTTCAATTCTCCATGAACCGTTCACACAACAACATGCATAACATTGTGGGCTACGTCATCTTTTCACATAATAGATGTGAAAAGAAGACGCCCTTCCCCCCCCCCCCCCACAACAAGTTGTGAATCTGCAGGAGCTCAGATTGCATCGCTTTGGGGGATACACACAGGAAGTGCATCTTTTCCGTGGGTTCAGATGTCACTCCCAGCCGACACAGACACTGAACTCTCTGGACCTACAGTACTTTCACCAACGTTTTGCTCCACTGTATTTTCTTACTTATCATACACTTGACATTCATTGACTAACATTAACACAGTGTTCCCACCAACATATGTTCCTGTCCTGTAAATATCTCTGTAAATGTCTGAGGAGCCCTCAAGGCGTTCTGCTCTTGTCTCAGCGATGTGTTTTGTGCTGCAGGTTTCCGCCCTGATGCAGAGAGTCCAGGAGTCGGAGGCGCTGCTCGGAACACTACAACAAGCCTTCAGTGACGCTAAGAGGAACACACAGGAGCAGATGGTGAGCGGCACACTCCCTCCGTTAGCCTCTGCGTTGCCTGCTCTCGACAGCTGTGTTCGGATCCCTCGTTCCGTCTTCAGGTCACAGGGTTTAATATCGGACGGGATTGAGTTTGCACTGGCAAGAAATACGCCCTTCAAATGAGCATATCATTGTTTTTGGATTGACAACAAGCACCATCTCTGTAATCTGACCTGCAGCCACGGTGAACTGCAGCTCGGGGATGCTGGCTTTACGTGTTATGGGTTCACTTTTCTGTTCCTTCTTACCGCGAGTATTTGTTGATACGAAGGAGCTCTTGGCTTCGGGAGTTGTTGCCACTCATAAAAAATTAAGTTATGTCCAAAGGTTGCTCTTCCACCGTGAGGGAAATTCATAGATTTGTTCTTCACTGCAACTATTGCCATGTGCACCAAGAAAAGTAAGTGTAAAAACTCCTCTTTCAGTGTTGAACTGTATTGCATTATACTTCTCGGGAATAGTTTATGTATAATACAATACAGTTCAGCAGCACCATAGATAATTAGCCTGTTAGAAATCTGGCCAGAGGAGGAGACGTGTGGGAGAGTCCCCGGAATCGTGTCGAATCCAGATGTGGCTCCGATGTGGGATCTTATGAAAGATCTGGGCTAATAATCATGTGGTTTGAACAAGGAAAACTGAGAATTTAGTGCATATTGATTATATCACTTGTTTATATAATTTTCCTTTATCTCTACTAACTGATAATTGACCTAGTCATTTCACATCTGGTCAATTTTGGGATTTTAAAAAGAAACTTTCACTGTTCTTCATGACCACAAATATTCCCTGACATGATGAAGCTCTCGGTTTCATCATGTCTTCGATCCCAACAGAGAAAAAAACAAACACTGTACATCACGTGCAGTTCTTAGTCGACTACTTACTCGTTCTCGCAGAATATCATCCAGAGAGAGATGGACAAACGGGACGATGACCAGTGAGACAAACATTCTCAGTAATGAATGTGCAGCCGGAAGCAGGAACGCCCCCAATGTGACTCGAAGGTCTTTCAAACGTCCGCCAGAGCAACGAGACATTACATTAGCTTCATGTGGTCTGAAGGAGCATGAGTCTTAATACTGTCATGAAGTGAGTCACAGCGCTGCTCTGAGCAAAGTGTAAGTTCTGGGGGGGGGGGAATCGGTGGAATCGTGGCTCCAGGAGGAGAAACTTGCTGCGGAATCAATCTGTGTTTCAGAATTGGAGCTGGTTACAGGAGCTAAACAAACTGATACAGGATGAACACGAGTGATTTGTGTGGTTTGTTCTCTTCCAGGCGGTGCTGGTGAAGTCCAGGGAGCAGGTGGCCGACGAACTGAGTCGACTACAGAGAGACAACGAGAGTCTGCAGGGGAAACACCGGCTGCACGTGGAGCTCCAGCGACAGGAAGACTTCCAGATGCCCAACACTGTGCAAGTAGGTGAAGCCCAAGACGTGCTGTGTCCTCTGCCTCAAAACTCAATTACATGATATAATGCGTTAATGACAGCGCCCGGCCTTTATACCTCATTCCTTGTGGTAAGTGATTAGTTGAGATTTAATTGTTTAGTGATGTAAAGCATAAATAATACAATAAGATAGGAAATTCAAGGTTAACAAAAGATACAATAAAAGTATGATAAGAGCTTTAAAATCAGGATTTACTATCTTAAGTGGAATTTCTTTCCAAATGATAATCGCTAAAAGTGTGCAGTGCATTCACCTCTCGTGAAAGTTAACTGGAGAAATATACTTATTATACATGAGAAATACTGTTACAAGTAAAAGTGCTGCGACTTCACCATTTGAAAAGCTTCTCCCCGGGGACTTCTATGATCTTTGAATGCACAGAACATTACGATAACTGGTCATATTTACAGAAACATTGCTGTGGTTGTACAAATTGTTTTTTAATGCAGTGCAGGATAAAAAGAGATGTGTTGATTTTGGCTTTAATTTTTACAAATGTACTACTGACACTTCCTGAAAGTACTGACCATGAGTAAATGTATTTTTACTGACATTCTACAACAGCAAAAACAAAAACACTGATGATCCCGGTTCACAATGATTTGACTCTTAATAGTGTGTTGCTGTGGATACTCAGAGTCAGCTCTCCATTATGCATCACATTATCCATTTATATACCGTCTATAAACCATTCATGCCAGGGAGAGAGAGGGAGGGAGGGAGAGATAGAGAGAGGGAGGAATATGACACCAATTGATGGAGAAAATAATCCCTGCACAGGAGCTAATTGCCTGTGGTAATTCCTTCATGATTCCACCGGCTCATTTTCGCCGATCAATGGCACCGGGGCTCATTTTGAGCCTCACGACGAGAAGAGAATGCAACGTTTTTTACGACTTACAACCCTCCGCTCTGTTCAGGAGGTTCCACACACATCTCCTCCCACACACTGTTACTCAGAGCCTCTTTCTCTCTGGTCCAGTGGATTAAAAAAAAGAGTGGAGCTTCAGTGGAGGTGGAGAATATCGCTGTTGGTCCTGTGACATCTTGTTGGTGGTTCAACAAGCTGCCTACGATCGAGATGACAAAAACCATTGAAATGTTCAGACAGCTGTAGGATCTATCTTCTGCCGCTTTGAAAGGTTGAAATCTAATAGACGAGGCGTTAGATGATTGAGTGGATGACCTTTTTAAAGCCTTGCGTAATGATTTGACGAGCAAATCCCTGGAAACACTATTTTATATTTGTGACTTCCTCTTCCTCTTTATACAGTGTCTCTCAAACACATGTTCAGAGTTTGTTTTATTGTGAGGATAAGTTACATTATTTCGAAGTATTTTTGTCTATATCAGCCGATACAGACATATTTTTTGGTGTTATAGTGAACACTGCAAATAGTGTAACCGATCTTTTTCACCATCTACATATATAAAAAGTATGTTAATAGTGAACAATAACATTTAAAAAGTCACCATTCTGCCTGGGAGCTGCTTCCATGTTGTTTTTATTCGTCTCTGCTCATCATAATACCAGATTGTGCTATATGATGGTGATGATCCCACACATTGATCCCCTGTGATTCGGTCTGATTCCTCTCCAGGAGCTACAAGGGCAGGTGGTGTGGTTGCGCGAGGACACGGTGGCGCTGCGGACGTCGGCCGATCACATGGAGGAGAAGCTGAAAGCGGAGATCCTGTTTCTCAAGGAGCAGCTCCAGGCAGAGCAGTGTCTGAAGGAGAACCTGGAGGACACGCTGCAGCTGGAGATCGAGGGCTGCAAGGAGGAGATAGGTGAGACTCGGGTGGTTCAGTTTCATCTGTTCAGTTTCATCATTTACTAACCAATGCATCCGACACACGTACTTTTTGTTTTATGGACAGTTCTTACATTTTCCTCTGTTTCTGCTTTTGTTTCTTCTCCGTTGATTTCTGTCGTTCAGACATCTTGGAAGGTACGAAAAACAAGCTTCACTGGAGCTGCTTCTGTGTGTGTGTGTTAATGGCAGAGCTGAGAGACTAATAACTGTAGAGAGTGTAGTGCCCCCCCCCCCCACACACACACACACATGTGTTTGAAGTGGCTATAATGTGCATTAGTAGATAATTCCCACTAATGTATGTTGTCCCATGCCATAGATTAATCATAACATGTTTCAATGTAGATTTAGATTCTCTATATTTTAAACACGCAACACTGAAGCTGCAGCCTGGGTTGGGACTCAGGGGCATTTCATTAGATCTAATTCTAGTTATTAAGTTTTAATCCTTTCAAATCCCTTGTGTTTATCTTTTGCTAGTTTGTTTGGTGGAGAATATTAGTTAAAAAAAATATAGTATAATTTCCCACAGATGCCTGAACCACGGACTTTATCTGTCCTTACTCATTTAACCTTTTCTAGCCCTTGGATATAATATTAATTGCACTTTGTCTTTCAGTAAATATTGACTCAAATTTATTTATAGGTGAAATGGTTGTTGCACTGCTGCAGGTCATAGTCTGCATAAGAGCAAAGACTGAGGTCGAGCACTGGCCTGTGTCGAGTCTAAAGAAATGCACATAAGTTCCTTTTTTAACACAATGAACAGGAAATAAAAAGTTTCCCTGCCAAAGCGTGACTTCCCTTCCACAAATCTGGCCTTTGGTTGGTAGTTTTTGCAAAATAAAGTTATTACAAGTGTTTCCAATCGGTGGAAGATTTAATTTAAGTCGAAGTGCCACAATTAGTCGCTCTTCATATCAACTCTGTCGCTGACGAGCACACGTTTGTTTACATCAGTGTTTTCTTTCTGTGCAGATGCTTGAAAGGTCAAAAACAAGAATCAGATCAGATCATAGACAGAATGAAAAATTCAAGAATGGATTTGTTGTCTGTAGAGTTAAATGAATCACAGAACTATATTCATTCAAAATGGATCCAGCCATTAAATCCCGTCCCTTTAGGCATATTAGTAAAGTGTTCCATGTGTGTGATGTGATGCTTTTAATAATTCTGACTCATTTAAACTGTAGCTGAGTATTGAAATATAATTGAATCGATTGTTAGGGTTATAGGAAATCCACAAAATAGTAAAGACTACAAACACGAGTTCTCTGAGCCCAAGGTGTAATAACATAAGTTTAATTATTTGGGAAGTATTTCAAATTGATTCTTGAATTAGTAATTGTAACATCAACTAATCAATTTTAACACACTGTTGTGAATTGCTTGGATTAATCTGCGGAAACAAACACGTCCATGTTTGAGTGTTTCATGGTCGTCAGTCAAAGCTGCCTGTTCTCAGCTTTTAGGGTTTTTCATGTAAACCACCTCTCACTGCCTGTTTCACACAAACCAACCACATACACACACATAACCACACACACACAAACACACTGACACACCATCACTCAGCCAAGCAGCTCCCTTTGTTCCATAATTCATAAATGGCGTAATAATCTTCAAGGTGCCAGGTTATTATTCCCGAGGGAACATGTGGGCACTGAGATTCAGATGAGTTCTGTGAGATCCTCTAATGACGTCTCCCTCCTGCAGCTTCCTTCTCCAGTTTGAAGACGGAGCTGGAACGAATAAAAGCCGAGAAGGAACAGGTACTTTTCTCTTTGATTTCATGAAGAAGAAGAAAAGCTCAGTGAAGAAAGATGATTCACTTCACTGTGGCTTTTTAACATGTTTGAAACCAACATGAAACACAACCATTAAAGTATATATATATATAAATCAGATGCTGTGTTTATAGTTTATTCTGCTGCCTCCAAGTGGCCGAAAAAACATTGAATGTATTTAGCCTTTTATTTTGAAAATCTGTCACTGTTGTTTGGTGTCTTGTAGGTTTTTAAAAAACGTTTGAACGCTCCCTTCAGTTGTAATCTGTTTCTTTATGCAGTTGGAGAGAAGTTTAGCGGAGAAGACCGAGACACTGGAGAACCTCCAGGGCCTGAGGATCAGCCTGGAGCACAGACTTAAAGAGATGATCACTGTAAAGGTCAGTTTGACACGGTGCTGCACCAAACTACCAGAAACATCCACTGGCCAATCATATCAGAGCATTGCAGATGTTATATCGAATCTAGCTCGAGTGTGATGCAGCTCCTTGGACAGTTCTGTCTTTCCATCCTCCCTTTAAGAGAATACTTCAATGTTGTGGTATTTAATGTTTCCTCATTGTAAAATAAAAGCATGTGGTTTGTAATTTAACATTGAGCAGGATGTTCTGTCTATGCACAAGAGAGAGAGCCTGTACATGTTGTAAATATTTAACATTATGATTCTAAAAATCCAGAAACAGTTGTAGTCTGACACGAGACCGGTCCCACAGCCGGCGATTTCACAGTCTACATCCTTTTAAATTATTCAGCGCAAATGTGTTTCAGTTAAATATTTATCACGGTTCTGTTCTCCACTCAGTTGTTGTGAGTCTGATTAGTGTGTGTGTGTGTGTTTGTGTTTGTGTGCGTGGGGATTGCAGAGTGCACTGGAGAGTCAGGCCTTGGACGAGAAAGGCAAAGCTCAGCGGCTGCAGACGGAGCTGGACGTCAGTGAACAGGTTCAGAAGGACTTTGTCAAACTCTCTCAGACGCTTCAGGTGAGATGGAAGTCATCGGGGTCAAAGTTAAATAAACGTTATCTGCTTATTATCTGTTCAGGGGCTCTTCCAGTCTGTTGTACCACTTTAAAGACTTTACAGTACACACTCGGAGCCGGGCATCGAACCCCAGACCTCCTGCATCTGTGTTTCTGCCTCCATATCTTAACAAACATAATCTGTTTAACACTTTTTATTGGTTTTCTTTGGGTACTCAATACAATTATACAATTATAGACACAAGTCTGATGGATATACCCCTACCCACAATACTACCCACCCACCCCCAGCCAGCCTACCCCATGCAACAGAAGTACATAGAATGTAAATATATATATATATATGTATATAGAGATATTAGATTATTAAAATACAATACAATACAATTGCATACATCACTGCTGCAAGACCAAGCAGAGAAAAGAAAGAAAGAGGAAAATTAAATTAAAGGAGAAAAAAATTAAAAATAAATGAATAAATAAAATAAATCGGTAAATAGGTAAATAAAATTTTAAAAGAAATAAAAATAAAAGAGGGGGAGGGGATGGGGGGGTTGCAATCTAATCTTCCTCTTGTAGTGGGCTTTGTATGCTCTCATAGTACGACAAGAAGGGGGTCCAGGTTCTCTCAAAGCTCTGTATGGAACCTTTCAGAGTATATCTGATTTTCTCCAGTTTTCAAGACAAACATGGTGTCTCTAATCCATCTACTGAATGTGGGAGGTGTTTGCTCCTTCCATAAGAGTAGTATCAGACGTCTGGCAAGCAGAGAGGTTTAACAAACATAATCTGAATGCACGGCTTGTTGTGTGTCTGCGTCCTCAGGTGCAGATGGAGCGGATACGACAGGCCGAGTCGTTGGAGCGAATCCGAGTGATCCTCAACGACACCAACCTGACCGACATCAACCAGCTTCCAGACACATGAGACCACTGAATGAAAACTGCCCTCGGCTTCATGCCCCTCCTTTTTCTTCATCACTGGCCCAATAACATTATTGATCTGACGCCTCCTTCCTCCCGCCCCCATAACCCCCCCGCCACCCCCCCCCCCGCGTGGACGAGTTTGGAAGGACGAGTTTGGACACAGCATGAGGAGCTCATGGGCCTTTATGTGTAACTTATAAAATCATGGAATCACACCAAGGATAGAAATATGAAGAAGAACACTACTAAAAACAAAATGTAAATAACTAAATGTGTGACTGTGGACGGGTGGGGGGGGGGGGGCGTCCATCTCCATGTGGGTGTGTCTGTGTCTCGTTTCTACTGTAGATATATGACTGTCTATATTAGGCTCAACCAAAAAGGTTTGTCGTCTTCTAAAGCACTTTTCATCTGCGACTTCTTTTTCCAGGTAAATAGAAAAAAACAATTGGATGCGTTAACTCTCCTCCTCCTGTTGTCGAAGCGCTTTGATAATCGCTTCCTCGTTTCACTCGCTTGTTCTTGTTTTTTTCCGACGTCTTCTTTTGTTTTTTATTTTCCTGAAGCATTTTCCACCTTGTTCTGGTCATTTCACCCTGTGTGTAAAAAAAGAAAAGAAACACAATGAAGGATGGAAAATACTTGCACGTAACTTAAATAGGATTGAACAAAAAAAAAAGGAACATAACACAAAGTGAGCAATACCATGAATTTTCTCTATCATCCTCCACTGAGTCTTGTTTTGCTCCATAAAGCTGCTGAAGTACATAATGAAAGAAACAGATTTTAATCCTAAACACACTTTACTCCTTTAAATTATTCACAGATTTTTTTTTTAAACTGAGTTTGTTTAATCATTAAATTCTAAAGCTCAAATGAGAGAAATATTGAAGATCACACTGTAGCGACGCTGAGCTGAGGCGTTAGAGACTTTGACGTTTCATATGTACAAGATCTCTATTGGTGTCTTCGGACATGAACTTTGTCTTTCACATATGAAGAAGGCAGCAGGAGATTGTGCGGCTCAGACAACAACAGGAACATGTCAGGAACATTGAGGCGGAGGAAATCGTGTTATTGTTTACAGAACATCAACAGTGGTTTCAGCCATTATCCAATAAACAAACTTGAATTGTCCTCGTCTTTCCAAATTCACGTTTTCTACGTGTTTTACTTTACTTTTTCATCCTGAGATATTTGTATTCTTCCAGTTTAGAAACATCAACGTGTCCACTCGCTCGCTGTGAATGTTCCGGATGTTTTCCTGTTGTCTTGTCACTTGGACGTCCTGTCGTCTCAACCTGATAAACTGAACAAGGAGAACAGACCGGAGTTCAGATCGTATCCACTATCTCGACTTTCACTGTCGTAGCTAACCGCTGCGTCGTGGTGGAAGTGTTCGACTTGCTGCTTTTCGGAAAAAGTTACAAAAAAATTCAACTGACGAAGATTAACAGGGAGTTTGAAAAATCTGTTTGATGACCAGGACTTTGTTCAGAGACCTGATGTAAAACTGACACGTGTGCAGCTTCTCCTTTCATAATCCATGTCCAATTCAAGCAGTTTGACTAATTGTAGCATCTAAGGCCAGAATAACACAGGTGGTTTTCATTAAGCAGCTGCACATTCCCTCAAAAAACGTTTTCAAATAGAGTAAATAAATGTTTGAATATTGATACGAGTCGGGAGGGTGTGGCTTTGTGTTGAAATGGTTCATTATCAGCTGACACATTTCTGTCTCTGGACTTTTCTGTCAAAACAAGTTCAGAAAAAAACATGTTGAGTTTTAATCGATTAATAAAATCAGACTACTGAGAGGAAAAACAACTCTGGAGATGTTTCCCGTCCAACTGTTGTGAAACTCTGTACTTTCCTCGTGTGCACTCTGAGAACAATTTTTCCAAACTTCCATGTAAGTCTCATTCCCCAGGAGCCGGCAGTCACGGTGTGCTTTGAATAAAGATGGTGACTCAGTGCCCGGCTCTCATCTGACGCACCAGGCGGCAAAACACGCATTTATGGAAAGAAGAAGAAAAATAATGAGGCTGAATGAATTTAGTGAACAGCTGCGTTGTTTGGTTCAAGGACATGATCTCTGTATTTTTTTGTTTTGTTTGTTTACTTGCATGTATTACATTTCCCTCTGTTGCATATGTCAATACTGTAGATATCTGGAGTTGATATTTATGATAGATTCCTGCGATGTGTTATGAGATGTGTGGATGTGTGGGTGAGCGAGCCTGACTTGCACTGAGAGAACCCTGTATGTGTTCGGCTTGTGTGGTTGTGGGCTGACGTGAAAACTGGTGAACTGAACCTTCAGAGTATAAATTTAAACCGTGTGAAGTCTGCACATTTATTTTTCTCCGATGGCCTTATTGCATTGGCTTGGTGTGTTTTAATTGTTGTCTCTTTTAATTTAATGTCCGTGACAAAACGTTTTTTTTCTTTCGTGGCCCATATGGCATTAATGTGACGGTTCCTAATCCGGAGAGTCTTACCAGACGTTTACTAATTCACTGTGGTCATGATTAAAAGTAGATTTTTATCGATTAATTTCTGATCTAACATCGCTGGACATTTGCAGACTGTAATCCTCGATTCCCTGAAAAATGATTAGAGATGTGAAAGCGTTTGAGTTTGTGGTCAGAGACGTACAGTGTGAGGTCTGAACGCTCACAATGTACCACCGCTACTTGGTTCTTAGCATAAATACAAATTCAAAACAAATAAAGCACATTTGAAGCCCAGGTTTGTTTGTGTTTGACGAGGACAACGTGTGGAAAATGTGCTTTTTTTGGACATTTTTGTAACGGATGTTTACTGAGAATACAACTGTTTCACTATAGTCTTTATAGTGTATACATACAAGTACACAACCTCAGAATATATCTCAAGTTGTAATATACAGTCACTTCTTGCATCATACCCATTGACAATAAATGAATTAAAGAAGTCTTGTTTCCAGTAAATTAAAATATTACAAATTCAGCAGACAAAAAGTTTGTTTTTAATCTTTATCTTAAATAAAAAAAATTGTTCACCGACTCGCATGCACGATTTGAACTTTGCTACAATTGTTTCACGTACTTTAGGATAATTATTTAAAGTGTTCAGTGTGTAGAATTTAATGACATCTAGTGGTGAAGTTGCATATTGTCTGTGGAATCTTCAGTTGTCATACAAAACTCAAAAGGTTTAGTTTGCCCAGTTTTGGCTACTGTAAAAAAAAACATGGTGGCCTCCGTAGAGAGGACCAGTTCTTGATGTAAATAAAAAGTATTAAAATAAATGAAGGTCCCATTCTAGTGTAAAGAAAGAAACAATTCATAAAATTTAGATTAGTGAAAACATAACCGCTAGGATTATTAGGGCCTGAGCACCGACAGTGATATTATTCAGAATAAATAATGCTAAAAATAAGGTGTGAATGATGCCGTTTCAAGTGGAATTTCAAAGTCAGGGAAGCATTCTTATGTTTTTCTTGTGGACACCATTTACTTTAACGGGCATAGTGTTAAGATAATGAGGGAATTTTATAATTTTTTCGGTGAACTATCCTTTATTTTGCCTTCAAACGTACAAGGGACATTACCCATTTTGTCCTATATTCTAAAATACAGTCCGTTCTACCACTTTTAATAAGTGTTGTGTAACTTTAGCAGAATTAAATGTTTAACAGCCCTTTATTCTGAGGCTTTGATCTGCAGCGCAGTGGCTTTGATCTGCATCGTAGTGGCTTTGATCTGCATCGCAGTGGCTTCGATCCGCATCGCAGTGGCTTTGATCTGCAGCGGAGTGGCTGTGATCTGCAGCGCACTGGCTTTGATCTACAGCCCGTCACTGCGCCTTTGATCCTGCAGGGGGAAGCAGCCGCAGCCTCCCTCGGAGCCGTAGAAGAAGAAGACAGGGACTCGGAGAGGGAGGAAAAAGCAGCGGAGCAGTTTCTCCTGTTTACAACAACACAATGGAGCCAAAATGGACACGTCCCGTCTGCCACCGTGTCCTCCTGACTGGATTTACGCTGTGTGTGCTGCTAGGTGAGTGTCGCGGCCCGCGGAGGGGGTTCGAACCCGCGTCGGAAAAGCCTAGCCCCGAGCTCGTAGTTTCAGGTGGGGAACAGCGGAGCTAGCTTAGCGCTGTTATGTAGCATCCGAGGCTGGGAGACACCTAACATCTGCCCCGGGGATCTGCTCATTAACCCCCCTTTGTTGGGCCCCTCGGGTTGGAACCAGACCCCCTTCTCCTCCGGGAGCCTTTGTCCCCCCCCTGTCCTTTCACACCTCCACACAATGGGAGCAGAAGTTGTTAAATTGGCTGAAATCACACCGGGGTTTGGTGCAGACTCGCTGGCTGCCGCCCTTGTTCGCGTCCGTCCCCCGGAGTCCGAGGTGGGACCCGCCGCGCTGGCCGTGCAGCCCCTCCAGCTGATTGACGTGACTTTTGAGCAGGAACTCGAACCCCTACGTGTGAGAGACCCACGCCGATTTGAAGACGGTGTCCCACTAGTGTAGAAAATGTGTTAAAAATGTCCGCTACCCCACCGCTGCTTTCCACAACAAGCGAATGGGCGTTAAAGTGCTCGGTTTCCCAATGGGGGTTTGGTTTTTGGCG